>NC_133621.1:288665520-288999270 GCF_048593235.1 Sminthopsis crassicaudata
GTACATTGCATTCAGAAGGTCTGTCTGAGGATGCTCCAAGAGTTAATGGGTTCAATAGAATTACTGTCTTAAGAAAAAGGCACAGTTCACATCACAACATGATCAGGCCCAATTGGACATCAATGTTACAAGATGACCCAATGATGACTGGCTGTGATGATATCAATCTGCAGAACTGAGAATGAGGTGTAGGGGTCATGGTCATTTCTATATCTCACAAAAAGATGACATCAGGAAAATCCCCTTGGTTTCCTCCTCTGTCTCTTAGCTCACATAATTTTGTGTTTATTATTCTAATTACTGAAAAAAGACACACAATGCTGCCATTGTGCTGTTATAATACTTGTTTCAGTCATAGGCTTTTCTAATGTGTCCATGCAAACAGTAGGCATCAAAACTAGTCCACAGTTTCAGTCTTGCATTTTTCCATTTTATCCATTTCCTTAGTGAGACCCCTGAAGATATTGCAGCCCTTAACAGATATAACTGAGAAACTTGGAAAAGAAATCTGCTTGAAGTGTGAAATCTCTGAAAACGTACCAGGGAAATGGACTAAGAATGGCCTACCTGTCCAAGAAGGTGAACGCTTAAAGGTCGCCCACAAAGGAAGGTAAGCTATCCGAGGCAAGCCTTCATTAACACTCTCTTCCTATGCCTCACAGAAATGGATGTGGGATTTGAACCCCAGTCCTCTGACTCCAAAAACGATATCTTGTCCCATGCATTATGGCTCTCAGAAGTGTTCCAGTGAGGTCCAAGTTCTATCAAGACAAAGAGACTTTCTTTGAAGTGTATATCTCTTTCCCAAGGACCTGACTAGCCGTGTCCAAAGAGATTGGTCTCTTACCTGGCTGAGATGCTGATTTTTCAGCCATACCAACAGATGGAGAACATCTAATGAGTTGTTGCAGGGCTATAATCTGTATTGGCAGAGAAAACAAAATCATGGATTCATGAAGTATGGAAAATGTATTATCAAGCTATATTCTCTAGTTTCATTTTTATTAGTTATGAAATAGCCATCTCTTGCTAATTATTAAATAACAGTGAAGGGTAATAGATGAACAGGGAATTGGGTAGATTAGAAGTAATTGGAAGCCCATGGAAGGATACGGATAAGATGAAATTGGAACAGGAGGAACGGGCAGGTTGGGATATCTGCCATATCAATGAAGTCATAATGTTCAAATATAAAATAATTAGATAACAAACTCAGGCCTGCATAATAGGCTGGAACATAATACAGAACTATGGTCAAGTGAGCATGGGCAGCCAAAGAGAATAAACAAGGTCCATAATCCTGTTGCCTGTCTGAGCTGAGCTAGTCGATCAGACCATGACCAACTCTCCATGATGCTTGGCTCTATGGAGAATCTAATACCTGTCTAGCAGCCTGATTATCCTTCAAGCCCTAGCCCAGATACCACATGAAGGCTTCACAGAACCCAGTCAAAAATTCTCTCCTTCCTCTGTCTCCTGTCTTCATGGAGCATTTTGTGCTTCTGTTACATTCTTATTACTTCTCATTCAATGCAATAGTTACCTTATAAACCCTTTTAGTGTAGAAGCCCCAAGAGGACACTTTTATCTTTAGATTTTCTATCTTGATAAACATACAAGCCAATACCTACCTCAGGATCTTGTCTAAAGAAGGTATTTAATAAACAGGGACTAAATAGGAAACTTATGTCAAAGCTGATGGTGTGGAGCTCCTCCATCTCATCGAGGATACAAATAAATGGTTGTTGAATGAGTGAATGTTTCTCTTTTCATAGAATCCACAAATTAGTGATAGCCAATGCTCTCATTGAGGATGAAGGTGAATACGTATTTACACCTGACGCCTACAATATTCCGTTGACCGCCAAAGTTCACGTTATAGGTGAGTACATAAAGTGTGCTACTTCTGTCTCTAGAGGTGATTTCTCTTTCTACTTTAGAATATAAAAGTGTTTTGTATTATGTGAAAATTAAAGGCAATATAGATAGATAGATAGATATGCATCTATCATCTATAGATTAATCCATAGATAGAGATATCTATAGATAGATAAATCTAGTCAGGCACAAAGAAGTTGACAATGATGAACTTCAGATCTTTGACTCTTCCCTCTTCCATTCAAATGTGAGCCCCTTGAGAATGGGAATTATCTTATTTTTTTCATGTTTCCCCAGTGCTTTACCCATAATAAGCACATGATAACTGCTCTATTCATTCATTCTTCCTCAATCCCCTCATTCAGTCACTAATTCCTGTCTATCCAAGCTTGTTAGATCCAATGTTTGTTATGTGTATTCTTTGCTTTCCATTCCCCTTGCCATCACTGTAATTGAATTTCTTGTTATCTCTTGCCTCAACGCTCACAATAGGCACCTGATTGTTTTCTGTACCTCTGCTCTTTTCCTCCCTCCAAATTAGTTTAAATATCACAGCAAGAGATGTTAGATTAAACATCACTCTCCAGCTCATATTTCTTCAATAGCTCCCTATTGCTTACCAAGTTAAGTACAAATTGATTAGACTCAGTCAGGTGCTCTGTATTTTGTCCTATTTTACCATTCTAGCCTCATCTTTTATCATCCCCTTCACATACCCTAAATACTAGTCTAGGTAATTACTTGCCATTCCCTGACTATATCTCCATGTCTCTGTTCTGTCTCTTCAGTGTGGGATTATCTTGGGGGAGGGGAGGGAATCTGCTGCTTCCACCATTGAACCACCACCAACTCCCATGATAGACTCAACCTTAACCTACCTGCAGTTACTATTCTCTGCCCTCCCTTTCTACTTTGCTCTTCAAAATCTTTCTTTGCTGTGGTATGTGATTCTGAATCAGAGAAACCTACATTCCAATTCTGGTCGTATTATTTATTATTTGTGTGACCTCTTTCAAGTCATTTTTGCTCCCTATGACTCAGTTTCCTCATGTGTAAAATGAGGGGGATTAGATTTGATGATCTCAATATTCCTTCTTCTCCTTTCCTCCATTACCTGCCCTCCTTCCCTTTTTTTTTTTTCTGAAACAATTGTGGTTTAGTGACTTGCCCAGGGTCATACAGCCAGGAAGTGACCAGATTTGAACTCATGTCCTCCTGACTTCAGGGCTGGTGCTCTATCCACTGCACCACCTAGTTGCCCCCTCCTTCCATTTTTTAAACATCTTTTTTATACCTCATTTGTCTAAGAGCTAATTATGTGTGCACTTCAGTCTCTTAAGAGAACTTTGCCTTCCCTTTCTCATTAGAATTTGGTTTATGTCTTCAGAATTTCCTTCTTGATAACTTCACATCCTGCCTGAACTAACATCCCCGGAATTTTGAACCATACAATCCTATCTAACCTTTATCTAAGTCCTTAAAATCCAAACTTGGGTGCTGATCAAGCTGTGTCCAGCTTTCCTTCCAAGTCTTGTAAGATTGAATGGTTATGTCTTCTTCAGCAACTTTGTGGTCAGAAGCGATTACAGAGTATCAAGAATAAAAGTATCTTAAAAGTAGCTCACTAATTTATTGGCTGCTTTTGTCTGGTACCAGAGAGAGCACATCAGAAAAAGATGGGACAATTGAAGTGTCTCATCACAACAAGCCTGCTTTGTGATCCCTTTCCTAAACCCACGATTTATTCACATGATTATGTAGCTTCTGTTTCTCCCTCCATTGGTATTCCCCAATCTGCTCTCCATCATTATCCATTACCTCTTCTGATTCTCATAATCACATGAGACATGTAAAATAGCTATTATTATCATCATTAATATCTTCATTTTACAGATAAGGAAACTGAGGTTTAGAGAAGAAGTTAAGAAGTGGTAAAAATAATCAGGAGGTAGAGATGGATGTTGAGTTTAGGGCTACCAAGCCCTAATTTAGCGTTCTTTCAAGGACTATGTCTTAATTCCATAAGAAGCATGTCTTATTCACCTTTGTATTTCAAATGATACTTCATACAGTGGCTTGCATGTATTAGATAAATGGATGGATTGGGAGTTCATTGGTATGGATGCTAGTACGCCTCATGGTGCACCCATCACAGGATCCCAGAACTAGAATTGGGGCCATTGAGTCCAGCTCCCTCACTTCACAGAAGAGGAAACAGATCCAGGGAGATGAAGGGATGTGTTCAAGGTCATATAAGTCACAAGTATCAGAGATAGGATTTGAACCCAGTCCTCTCAATCTAGAAAGGATAATGTGATATTAATAACTACATCTGATATCCAGATCCTCCTAAGATCTACCTGGATGGTCTGGATGCTGACAACACTGTCACCGTCATTGCTGGAAGCAAACTTCGCCTTGAGATCCCAGTCAGTGGAGAGCCGGCCCCCAAGGTTATGTGGAGCAGGGCAGACAAGGTATATCCCATTTTTTACAAACTAACCTTTTATTAAGCGTTTCCCATGGAATGTCAATCCAATCAAGGAAACTTCCCTGATTTAAATTAACATTTAATTAAATTACATTTAAATAAATAGCATTTAAATTAAATTACATTTAAATAAATAACATTTAAATTAAATTACATTTAAATTAATTTCAACACATCTGTGTCTTCAAATTTGTGCAGTCAATATTTGGTAGATGAATTCCTTCTGGGGAAGTAAGATAACTCAGGGAAGAGAAAAGTGATATTATTCTATTCAGTGACATTTTTTTTTAGTAATTGTGCTTTGAAAAATAGCTGAAGAAAATTTAGATTATGAATTAAAAATGGCATGGTTTCATTTTAATGTGATCAGTTAATAAGTGTTTATCAAATGCCAACTTAGCTCCTGAAATTTTAATTGTCCATGGATTTCACATGGATTTTCTTTGCTCCTGCTTCCTCACTCCTTAGATTATGATAAAGATTTGCCTTTTGGAGCATAATTCATTCTGACAAACTAAAGGTATTACAACCAGGATGAGTTCCTCACTTAAACCCCCAGAAGAAAGAGTTCTTCCTCATGGGGGAGCAGATCCATTAGGAATAAAGCCCCACCCCTGTGGATTGGACTGGATGCCTCTGATGTATAATACAGATCTCTTAAATCCCTTCCAGCTCTGAATTCCACAGAAAACAGGGTTTATTGAACTTAATATTTGGTGGATTTCTGAACTTTTCCTTTCCAGCCTTTCAAAGTATGGCCACACTCCCAGCTGATGGTCCTTAAACTCCTCCTCCCTTCTCCCAATGGCAGTGACCTTGATTTGTCTGTGTTGGAGCCCCTCTAGCAGTCAGTCTGGCAAAGTTTGCACACAATTTCTTGGAATCTTTTTTTTTTAAGTAATTTAAGGAAATGTTGAATTTCAGTTAATGATCAGGGGAAGTAGAAAAAAAAAAAATATATATATATATATATATAAAGAGAGAGAAAAAATATATAGAAATATATACAGAGAGAAAAAATATATATATATAATAGAAAAATACATATATATTTTTCCATCTAAAAGGTAGACACCCCCCAAACCCCTCCAATGAAGAACAGAGACAGTACAAAATTGCTCCCTCTCTTCAGTGGAGTCACCATTTTATTTCTGCACTTTCTGCATAGGCTATTGCAGAAGGGGGAGGTCGGATACGATCAGAATCCTATCCCGATAGTAGCACCTTGGTCATTGATGTAGCTGAAAGAGAAGATTCTGGGGTCTACAACATCAATCTCAAGAATGAAGCAGGAGAGGCACACGCAAGCATCAAGATCAAGGTGGTTGGTAAGTTCTCCAGGATCCAGCAGAACTTAAGTAACTTGGTCATTTCTGGTGGGTGCCATTTGCTCTCTGAGAATATCGAATGGGTCTTGGCAATAAAATTGTGGTTGTTTGTAAGAAATGTGCTTTCATGGCAAAAGGGGGATAGAGAGCCAGACTTGGAACCAAGAAGTCCTGCATTCAAGTCCTCTCTGACAAAGTGTTGTTTTTCAGTCATTTTTCAGTCATGTCTGATCTTGATTCTATTTGGGGTTTTCTTGGCAAAGATAGTCAAGGGGTTTGCCATTTCCAGAAGAGTAAAATAAGAGAAATAGAATTAAGTCACTTGGTCACACAATTAGTAAGTTTCTGAAGTCAGATTTGAGCTCAGCAAAATTAGTCTGTCTAATTCCAGGACCAGCACTCTATCCCCTGGGCCATCCAGCTGCCCCTCTTTAACAAATGCAACTCTGAGAAAGTCACAAAGCCTCTTGGTATTCTAAAACAAATGACTTATCTATATCTATCAATGGAGGGAATTTCTATGCCAGTGAAGTACTGGTCTATATAAAATAATAATAATAATAATAATAATAATAATAATAATAATTCAAATAAATAGCTTGGTTTCTACAGATTTAATTAATTCTAGCATCTTTATCTCAGGCGGTTTTGTAATGGTAACTGCCATGAGTGCCTCAGGGTGGCTATCCTGAATCCATTTGGAGCCAGAGAAATGGAATGGAGCTGGGGAAGAGCAGAGAAAGAAAATGTATGGAGTACTGTGGGAGAGGGGGTAGGCTTGGAAGAGTTCGGAAGGGAAAGAGAGAAAGTAAAGGGCTCCAACTTTTCTGTTATTTTATCTCTCTCCTTTTCTCTTGAGTTTTCTTTCCTCTCCCCTTTCTTCTTATTTACTATGGCTTTTATTTTTACTGAAGTCAGCTTATTGATTGCCTTTCATATCCCCTATGACAAAAGTTCTTTAAAAAAACATTTCTTATTAGTGTGACGTTCACAGAAAAAAGTTCCTCTTCACTTAAGATTTTTTCTCGTTTTGTCTCATAGATATCCCGGATCCTCCATTGGCACCTAACGTGTCAGATGTGGGAGATGATTGGTGCATTATGAACTGGGAGCCCCCCACAAATGACGGCGGGTCCCCTATCCTAGGTAAATGCCTTATGGGAAATGGATAGAATTATCGAAGAACTGGGTATTCTTTGTGGATATCACCTCAGAGAGGCATTTAAAAGTCATCACATAGAAGGTGTTATACAACTTAAGATAACACTGTTTTCCATCCCAAGTCTTTCTCTGGTACCTCCCTATGGAACAAGGGTGATTCTGGGTTCTTGAAGGTCATGCTGGTAGAGCATAATATCTCACTAAGCTGGAAAAATTTCAAGTATAGACACAATGCTTATTATAATTCTATTATCTGAGGATGAACTGAAACTAAAATTATTAATTGTAATTAATCTTTTATTTGATTTTTATTCGAATTATTGTAGTCATTGTGCCTATTGTCTTGGACTTTCTTATTTTTCTCTGCATCCATTCCTGCGCTTATCTGAATTTCTCCTGACAAATAATATTCCGTTACCTTTATCTCCACACTTTCCTTAGCCCCTCCCCACTAGATGGTCGGTCACTTGCTTTGTGATTCATCTAGCTTTAAAATAAAAGACTCATGATTCTGTGCTTCATTTGTAGAGAAAAATCTGTCTTCCAAAAAGCTGTCTTTGTGCCCGTATTTCAGTCTGGAGAGGGGAACTGTAACTCCGTATTGTTCTTTCTCTAGGATACTTTATTGAAAGGAAAAAAAAACAGAGCTCTAGGTGGATGAGGCTGAATTTTGATCTCATCAAAGAGACAACATTTGAGCCCAAGAAAATGATTGAAGGTGTTGCCTATGAAGTGCGGATATTTGCTGTTAATGCCATTGGCATCTCCAAGCCCAGCATGCCCTCCAAGCCTTTCGTTCCCTTGGGTGAGTAAAGTGGGACCTGTCTTTGAGATAATTTCCTGCTGGGGGGAATGAGTCTATGGAATAAGTTATTTAAAATTCTGACATCTTCATAAAATAGAAGGGGTAGCAAAGCTGGGTCATGGAAGGCTAATAGAATACTTTCTGGTGTAAGTATCCATAGAAGTGATCAAGAACACATAGAAGGATTTGAATAATAACAGCTTTTGCATTGACTTAGAACTTTAAGGTTTCCAAAGGATTTCCAAGACCCTATCTTTGGTCCTCATAACAATCTTGTAAATTGGGTATTATTGTTATCCCCATTTTACAAAGGAGAAAGCTGAGGTTTAAGAAGGTTGAATACTTTACTTATGGTTGAGATTAGGATGTAAGAGTCAAACCCAAGTATTATGTGGCCTCCAAAAACAGGCCTAATAATTTTCCATATCCCCCACTGAATAGTGCAAATAGTCCGTGAATCACCAGACCTTCTTTCAATGATCCTTTGTAGGAGTCCAATTCTAGGACTAAATGAACACATGACCAGGAAGGAATGACACTGAGAGCTTCAATTACTTGAGAAAGAAACTTTATTTTCTTCCACTTTTCAGCAACTGAAGAAAATCCTGGAAAAATTCTTCAGGGTTATTAAACCTTTCACTCAAAGATCAGGATATAAAATTAAGTATTAATGTAATTTAGTAAATTGTGATCAGTTATGTAAATTTATAAAAATGTAAAAATGCATGCAACTACTCTGAGGCTTAAGAAATGCATAATTATTAAAACTCTCAGTTAAATATAAAATTAAGTCTAAGTTTAATTAATTAAAATTAATTGCAATCAATTAAACACAAAAATAAGATACTTATAATTATTAAACCAACCAATTAAATACAAGAAACAGATAAAATCATTGATTTGTTAGTTGTTTTGTCATTTCTCAATTGTATCTGACTCTTCATTGACTCCATTTGGTATTTTCTTGACAGAGAAACTAAATGGTTTGCCATTGCCTTCTCCCGCTCCTTTTACACATAAGGAAACTGAGTTAAGGGACTTATCAATGTCACACAGCTATTAAGTGTCTGAGGATAGATTTGAACTCAAGCCTGGCGCTTTGTGCACTGCGATACTAAACTGCCATGACTTGTTAGAGCAAGAATCAAAACTGATAACAAATTAGAAGAATACAAAGGACACGATTTCATGCATAATTTTAAAAGCTCCAGCTCAACCAATTTAAACTATCCAATGGCAAAGAAAAATGGGATTTTTTTTAGGATTATGATCATTTCCTAAGGAAACTCAACTGATACAAATCAGTTATCTTTGGGAGACTAAAAGAACCCATAAACCATCAAATAATTGATCTCTTTGCCAGTCAGAAAGATATAGAAGTGGCCACACTACTTTAGTTTTTAACTCATTTGTAAAATCTTATTGAGGTAGACGGCAGAAGTAAATCAGTAGAAGAAAAGACAAATTTATTAAAGTTAGTGAAAGACCTAATTATAATTAAGTCACATCATTCTGAGAGCAATTGAGAATGAAATAGGGAGAACAATAGAGTTGAAAAATAGAAAAGAACTGCCAAGATTTTTATAGTAAATCATTGTCTTTATTAATGTCAGTGAAAGCACCACTGCAATATTCCAGTATTCTTCTAGTATTGCTAGATGACCAACTGTGAAATACCAGTTTACAAAAAAGAACTAAAGTTGCATATCATCCAAAAAGCAATAATCCTACTGAGCAAAATAGGGCAAACATTGTATCCAATCAAGAGATGCTTCAAATTTAGCTCACTTCAAACTTTTTTGAATTTTGCATTATGAAAAATAACACTATGCAGTGATTAGATGGCTGAATCTTGAATCTGGCAGACTTGGGTTCAAACCCACTTTTGAATACTTATTATGACACCATAATTAATCTCTCTAAGCCTGCCTCCTCGTGTATAACATTTTAAAAATATAAAATTTCCTATATCTGTAAAATATCCTCTCCTGATTTTATAAGGTTATTGTGAAATTCAAATTTACACGCACACACACACATTTCCCAATTCATAATACACCAGTCATCTCCCATATCTGACACATTGGGTACCAATGGAGGATCCAGGATATGTATAACAGACAAAACAGTAAAATCTGAAGTGGAAAAGAATTTTTTCTGTGAAAGTCATACCAATAAGAAATGATTTTTAAAGAACTTTTGTCCTAAAGATACGAAATACAATCAATAAGCTAATTTCAGAAAAATAAAGGTCATACTAGGAAGAGAGAGGAGGGGAAGGGAATAAAATTATACGTATAATGCTAGACTTGAAGTCAAGTAGACTTCTAACATTTTTTAGTTCTATGATCTTGGGCAAGTCGGAAACTCTATAAGACTATAATTGATTGAAGGTTACTATCTGCATTGGTGAAAAAAAAAAGTTCTATAACAAAAAATTTTTGGTCTTTAATGTATAGAAGTATTCTATCACTGTGCCCAAGGTTGTATAAGATGTAAAAGAAGTATGATTTCCTTCTCTTTTTTTTTTCTTTTTTTCCTGAGGCTGGGGTTAAGTGACTTGCCCAGGGTCACACAGCTAGGAAGTGTTAAGTGTCAGAGATCAGATTTGAACTCAGGTCCTCCTGAATTCAGGGCTGGTGCTCTATCCACTGGGCCACCTAACTGCTCCTGATTTCCTTCTCTTGGGAAGCTGGAAATCTTTTGATGAATAAAAATGTCTGCACATGGATCTCTTAGTGAAGTTTCCTATGAATCCCTAAAATCCCTAATTTCCAGAATCTAGCTTCCTAGTTAATGAAATGAAGTGGGAACAATCAGGAGAGAGACAAGAAACCTCCCTGGCATTTGTGCTTAGAGTTGGAAAGGACCTGATAGATTATCTAATTCAAACTCTCCCTGAGACATAAGACAGAGACAGGGATGATCTGGCTTCGCTTACTACTTCCCAATTTAGTCCATTCAATAGACTTCCTCAAACTGAGCTGGAATCGACTTCCCTCTACTTTCTACCCATTTATCCTACTTTTCTCCTCCAGTGCCAAGCAAAACAGCTCTGGTCTCTCTTAAACATGAGGGCCTTTGAAATATCTCAGCACAGCAATCATATCCTCCCCAGGCCTTCATTTCCCTTTGTGCTCTTGCCAATTCTTTGTAGGAACTTGTAAGAATTATATTTCAAAGGAATCTCTTTTTTCATGAATCAGGAAATTATAGTCCCCTGCCATTTATGCTTTGGTCAGAACATTTCTAGAGGATTATATTTAATCCCGGGCACTACAGTTTAGGGAAGACATTGAAGACCTTGAAAAACAAATTTACAATGGCATCCAGAATGGGGAAAACCTTGATATTATAGCCTTTTGAGGACTGGTTAAAGTAACTGGATGTATTTAGACTTGATAGAAGGAATGAGAGGGGATATGCTAATTATCTACAACTATCTACAAGTATTAGAAGACTTGGCATATGGAAGGGGGATCAGACTTGTTCTGTTTGACCCCAGGGCCAAGAGTAATTGGAGGAGTTACCAAGAGGCAAACTTGGGTGTTGTGTTGGGAAAATGGGCCCAAAAATCACAGCTGCTCACAAATGGAATGGTCAGCCTCAGAGAGTAGTGGAGGCTGGAGAAAGCCTCCATTTTTGTCCACTGTGGACAAATCTTGTACAAAATGGTTTTTAGTCTTCCCCATTATAGACCTGCAAGCAGAAGTTGGATGAGCACTTCTCAGGTATAATTTTTTGGGGATTTCTTTCCAGTAGGAAAGAGGTGGACCAGGTAAAGTGTCTTCTGATAAAAAAAAAAAAAAATCCTGTGGTTCTCTGATCTCTTATGTCTTATTTTTTCCCTTTCTTTTCCTTTTTAAAGCTGTAACCAGCCCACCTACTCTTCTGGCTATTGACTCCGTAACTGACAGCGCGGTGACGATGAAATGGAGACCCCCAGACCAGATTGGTGCAGCAGGTTTAGATGGCTATGTAGTAGAGTATTGCTTTGAAGGAAGTAAGTAACAATTACCAAGGTATCTTTCTAGGGCTTACAACAACAGCAATCATTGAGGAGACATTTCTCACCATGTTTTGTCCCTTCCTTGGGAAGTCATCTCTTTCACACTAAAAACAAGACTGACCTTCTTAAGAACAAAACAAAACAAGTGATCAGGAATAAAATTTAGTGCCTCTAGGGTGTATCTTAATTAGCCCTCGTATACTGGTTAGCTGACACCCCCCACTAAGCCTTTTCCTAGCAAGCATCTCTACTAAGACACACAAAAATCACTAAAACACAACTTTGGGACTCATAGTCCTTTTATTAATGGAATTGGTTCTTCCACAAGATAACCAGTATTTGTTTAGGATAAATGGATTTAACAATCCTACAATGAACTATGGAAAGAGCTTTGGATTTAGAAATAAATGGCCTGGATTTGAATCCTATTTCTGCTACTTACTACCTGTGTGACCTTGGGCAAGTCATTCTTTTCTTTGAGCCTCAGTTTTCTCACCTGTAAAATGAAGAGATTGGACTGGTTTACCTTCAAGGCTCTTCAGCTCTAAATTTATGACCTAAGAGATGAGATATATTAGCCTGACTATCCACCCTTAGTAATACACCAAGCTGTTGAGCCATTGACTCATGTGCAGAGACTTCACACTGAGCTGAGCTTCCCCTGCCCTTCATAGAATAAACAAACATAAGGAAATAAAAAGAACAATTTTTTTTTAAAGTTCTTTCTCATTATGTGAAGTTGACAGTCCTGTGACAGTCCATGACTTGGACATAGAAATCACCATTAAGAACAGGAAGGGAGAGAGAAGGAGCCAGGAGGTGGGAAGGATGGGGAAAGAGAGGAACACAGAACTAAGAGGCAAGGACCACAGTGACAAATGATTGGAAAAACACAAACCACAGCATTTCCTAAGAGGTACGGTACAGAAGTAAGACCTCCTTATTTCTTGACTGAATCTTTGTCAAGCGTCAAAGATACAGACATGAAAGTCAAGTACATCAGTCAAGGGGGTCCCACAGTTAAAGATGGGTAAGCAAATCTAGCCTCCTTCTAGCTTCCATCTTCATTCTAGGAGATCTTAGGTAAGTATCTCCTCAGAGAAGCCTGCTAACTTTTCCACAGAAACAGAAGAAATGAGATTCCCTCTCACCATGTTTAAAATTCACCTTCTTTGAATGGTTCCTGGACCCAAGAATCTTAAAACCCATCAGATGAGAAGGATTTTGGATTCAAAGATTCGGGGCGGGGGGTTGGATAGAGATTTACAGAAAAGAAAAGTCTTGTGCTCAGAAACTTCATGAAGAAATCCCCATCCCCTGGAAACTGTCATCTCTGGTCAGGATGCAAGAACAGATGGAAAGGAGATGAAGTCACAGACACTCTGGTTTCAGCTGCCATGTGCTTATCACCCTGAGATCTTCCAAATCGAAGATGTCATCCTGAATGAATGGGGGGAAACTACGGGAAAGTGTCCAAGAAGGGTGGGAGGCCACAGCTTAGAATACCCCATCCCGCACCCCAAGCCACCATCACTTTGTAAATGTTCACGAGATGCTTTGGGTGACCTGATTTCTTGAGGGTTTTCGTACTGAAATTCCAATTCTTACAGCATTTCAGATAACCCCAAACTTCCTCCTCCCCCATTAATAATAATGTCAACAATTAACCGTACAGAATTGTTCAGTCTTATGTCTGATGTGGCCATTGACCACATCAATGTTTGTGTTGTATGAAACAGAGCAAATTCTTTACTCTTTTCTTTCCGATAGGTTTAAAATGTAAGAAGATGCCACAAAATGATAGCTGGCTGTCATTTTGATGTTACCCACCTTTAGATAAAATACAATGGAATGTATTTTACATAATTTTGCGTGTGATCTGTGTAGATACATATGCATATATATGCCCATATATACATATGTATATGTACACAGTCATTATGATGTATCTACTTTGCCCCCCATAACATGACTTTGGAATCAGCTGTCTTTGAAAATTTAACGTCTTTATCTTTCTATTTTCTTCCTGTGGTCTTTTCGTTCTCTATTTGGCTGCCCTGTTCTTCAGTCTCTCAATGGCTGTGTTCCTCCAAACTAATTTTTTCTATAATGTTTTAATGCTTTTTGGGAAATGTCAGATTTTATTCTATAAGAGAAACCTTTCTTTATAAGATGGTGTGTTATTTCTGGCTCTGCCTTTCTATTGTTTATGCCTGTTGTATTTTAGTCTTTCTTCTACACGTTTTCTTTTTCCTCTTTCCGTTGTTTATGGTCTCCCTGTCTGTATTATATGGCATTCATTCCCTTTTCTCACCACCCACCTACTCCCAACACTTTCTTCTTCTTCTTTAAAGTGGATTGGGGATTTTAATATCCCTTCTTCTTCATGCTTCATTTCGATTCTACTTCCTCTTGTTCCTTTCTCCCCTGCCATTTATTGTTAACTTTACCATTTCCCCTTTGTTTTCTTTTCAGTCTTTATTTTCACTCTCTCTTCATTTGATTCCCTCTTTTTTCTGGCCATCAAGAATCTAAAAGACCCACTAAATAGGCAGTTGGTACGATCTCTTTCTTTTAGGACTTTATTTCTCTGTCTCAACTGCAGAAAATCCTTGTCTCTGGATCCTCCTCCCCTTTAGAGCCATATTCCCTTTTCCTCATAATCCTCATCTCCTCAGGTCTACGGGCCACCAGTTAAAGCATCCTTTTTCCATCCTCCCAACTGGAACATAAGAACTGAGAATTCAGTTGCTTCCTTGGGAATCAGCTCAACAAGAGAATCCCTGGCCAAGGGCAGCCAACAACTGCTTGCTATATAATCTGGGGTGCTGTCCGGTCCTTTTAAGGCTCCAACATTAATTCCATAAAACTAGAGGTCCTGTGTCATTATTAAATGGTGGGATACAAAGGAAGGCCTATAGCTTAACTCTTTGACACTGGGATCTGAGAGAATCCTTGGAGAAGCCACAGAAGGAGGACTGTGGTCCTTAGGGAGCTGGAGGGGCATTGCCATGAGCCTGTATTATTTTCCCATGACCACCTATTGGCCCCCTGGCAGCCCTAGAAAGAAGAGAGGGCTAGGAGTTCAGGCAGGGAGTTTCAGACCAGGGAAAAGAATAGATCTCCCATGGGCTCAGCCTCTGTACCAAGACCAAGGAGGTCTCTCCTTCCCTGAAATCTGTATTTTCAAAGAGACGCCTGTACACTTTGCAAACTTTAAAGCACTCTATGAATGTTCAGTCCAATTCTTATTGAGAGGCAGTGTGGGATAGTGGATAGAGACTCAGCCTCAAAGCAAGGATCTAAGTCCAGTCTCTGATGCACAGATTGTGTGACTGACCAAGTCACAACTTCCCAGTGCTGTAGGCAGAGCCTAAAACCTGCAGATGGCAAACCTACACTGATATGTCAGTTCCTTACCTAGAAGGTCTTTATGTGATTGAAATACCAGTTCCAATCTGTTTTCCCTATCATTATTTATTATTATTATTATTATCATTATTATTGATACAGAATACAAGGGAAGATCTAGAATAAAAAAATAGAGATGAACATGGGATTACAAATAATGGCTGGGGAGGCTGGGGAGACTCATCCTCCCCTGACTTGGATCCCTCTTCCCCTTCAGTCTATTGATGACCTTCTTATGTCTTCCTCTGTACACTTGGAGGTACCTCAGTCTCCCATCTTCAGCTCTTTACTTTTCTGTCTCTCTTCCCCTTCTTCACTGGGACTGGGGCCTTGGGCTCAGCATGGCCATGAGTAGGCAAGCCTGAGGGGTCACCCACTGGATAGGAGACTTGACCTCAGAAGAACTCTACTAGAAACTTGTTGGTGTCTCTCTCCTGACCACTATCCTGAAGATGGATATCTTTGCACACTTTGCATTACTTACTAACAGAGAATGCTAACTACTGATACAATACTCCTCTTTGTGTGAAAGTGGGTGTCTTGGATTAATTTTAATGATGACCTCTTACAAGGTACATCGGCAAAAGAGTCTGATGAAAAGGGGGAGGCTGCGTATGATCTCTCAGGTACAGTATTCCATGAAAGTATAAAGCTTCTTTTTTATTCTATGGTATAGATACTTGGGAATATCTCATGGCTAATAGTGAGGTTAACTGACCCTCTCTTTGTCATCCCCACCTAAAGAAGCCCTTACAAGTCAGAGGAAAAGTTTAGGGGACTAAGTCTTCCCAACCCAATCCTTGTGCAGCCAATGGAAACATAACTGTATAGACACTAGAATGTCTGTAACCATCCTTACCTAGCCCGCATCCTGTGGATAAGGATGGGCCAGTGCTGGGGGGTGGGATGAAGGATGGAACAGGGGAACCTCAAAATGTTTGGGCTTTGGGTTCAAATCTAACTTTCTAACTGGGTGACCTTAGGCAGGGAACATCTCACCTAGCCTTGGAAATCTCTAAGGTCCTATCTAGCTTTAAAGGTGAATTATAATAAATAACAAATTAGCTTTCTGACCAATGGATAAAATTTTTTCCTCAGACATACATCAGTCTTCAATCTGGTTCCCTACCCTAATATCTGAATCTCAATGATTAAATTGTAGAGATGAAATGTACATAACTATTTATAACTAAGTTATGTTGATACCTTCATCATCCATATTAGGACTTTTTATTGCTTTGGGAATTTTTATGAATACAAATGGCTAAGTAGAAAGCTTTTATCGGCTATTATTGAGCCACAAAGAGACAATTATTGGAACACACTCTAGGTACATAATATCCCCTTCTGGTGTGGTAGACTTGACTCTAAGGTCATCAAGGATTATGTTAGCCAAGCAGCAGTTCTGGCAGGACCTACTAAACTGGACAAACATTGAAGACAGGACTGGTTTTAGGTTCTGTCTCAATCTCCCAAGAGTCAGCCTAAATAAGGTACCATGTTGGCCTGAGATACTAATTTTTTAGATATATTAATTCTCAGTGACCATCTGCCAAATCCCAGAGGGACTTGGAAATTTTTCTCACACCAATGCAATAAAAACTCATCAGGCATTTATTAAGTGACTACTGTGTGCAAGGCACTGTACATATGCTGGGAATATAAAGACAACAACAAAATAGCCATTGCCTTCACAGAGCTTACTTTCTGCTCTTGAAGCCTAGATTGCATATTAATATTCTACAGTCAAAAACTTAGAGGGTATTCAGAAATCACAGAATTTCCTGTTAACTATTTATTTGAGATCCCCAAATTAAACAAATTTGATGGCATTTTCTGTTAAATTGTGAAAAAACATCTAGTCATTTTCTCTTGAATTTGAACCCAAAGTCTCATGCCCCAATTTCATTATTGATAATGAAATACAATTTTGAGTTTCTACTGTCTTAAGGTTTCAGGTTAAATAGTACATGAGAATAACTGGAGAATTTTCCCTTCTTTTTCCTTTCTTTTTTGCTTAATAGCGGAGGACTGGATAGTGGCCAACACAGAACTGACCGACAAAACTAAATTCACCATAACTGGTCTTCCAACGGATGCAAAAATCTTCGTGAGAGTAAAAGCTGTGAATGCTGCTGGTGCCAGTGAACCTAAATATTACGGACAACCAATCTTAGTCAAGGAAATTATTGGTAAGTTATAACATTTTTTTTTATTTCTGCACTGTCCCATCCCCTGTTCCTTCCCTTTCACCATATTGAATCTTCTCATTAAATCTCCTTAAATGCGATTTACTAATGATTCCCAGGAGTTAGATAGAAGTCAAAGAACCATCCATCCATGTTTATTCAAGTTGAAAGAACACTAGTCCTGAATGAAAAAGATCTGGGTTTTTCAATGGACTGGAAGTCAGCATATAGCATAATACTCAGAGAAAAAAAATCTAATCATTGGATAAGATGTCATAACAGCCAGCACAAGGAATATTAAAAGATTGAATGAAGCTTTCATATGTAGAATTAACATCAAGTTGCTTTCTTACTCAATAGATGGGAGAGGGGCAGGAAGAAGGAAGAGAATTTAGAACTCAGGTTTTTTTTAATGTTAAAAGAAATAAATAATCATTTTTAAATACCTAGCAGAATGCCTTGAATATATGTAAAGTAGTTCTTCTCCAGTGGATCAACATAGGGAAGACTTCCACATAAATTTAAATCATGTATTCACTGAGGCAAGTGATAGATAAATAGTCCTACTGCATCCTTCTTGTTCAAATTCCATCAGCATTTTGTCCAGTTGTGAGCTCTCTCTCTCTTAGGAAGGATATTGGCAGCTGGAGAAACACTGGAGAAGAAGAGTAAGATGGTGAGAAAGCTGGATATTAGGAAAGGAAATATTTAGAGGAAATTAGAAAGTCACTTTCAAGGATTATCAGGTTGAAAATCTTTGTTCTTCTTGGTCTCAGAATATTTCTATCTAAAGAAAGTGATTTGACTAAAAATGGCCTAAATGAACCAACCACTAACTCATAGAGTTGGTCCCTGGAAAATATCTCCATTTGTGACCTCAAGAAGTTTGCTATTTTTCTTTGTTATGGATGCTTATTTCCCACATAATCTGGGGAAAATCTGACAGTTCAAAAATGTTCTTTCCTCTGTTAGAACCGCCAAAGATTCGCATCCCTCGACATCTGAAGCAAACTTATATTCGAAGAGTTGGAGAAGCTGTGAATCTTGTCATTCCTTTCCAGGTAACAATGATGTGGAAGTTTTTTCTCTCTTCTAAGATGTTAGGAAATGGGGATGGGTTTAGATTAACCAAAAGGAAGTGCTTTCTGAAAGGGAAGATCATTAAACAATGATTTGACAAAGCTGAGAGAATCAAGAAAAATGGCTTTTCTGTATTGACTTCTACATTGATGTAAATGTATTGACTATTTTTATTGCTGCTGCCCCAAAATACACAGAAGATAATTTCTTGACTCAGGAGGACTTGGATGCAAACCCGGCCATTGATCTTGACAAGCTGTGTGGCCCTTTTGTATATTCTCAAAGAACACAATCCAGTTAAATAACTTTCTTGTTTTACCTTGAGTTTTTTTTTTCCTTTCTTTTCAGGGAAAACCAAGGCCAGAGTTAACTTGGAAGAAGGATGGTGTTGATATAGATAAGAACCAAATAAACATACGCAACTCTGAAACGGATACAATCATATTTATCAGAAAAGCAGAAAGAAGTCACTCAGGGAAATATGATCTGGAAGTGAAAGTGGACAAATATGTGGACAGTGCCTCAATAGATATTCAGATAGTTGGTAGGTTTAAAGAAAGAAAATCAGAATATTTTTGTCAAAGCAATAGAGAGCTCTAATTTTTCCAATAATTCTAGCAAATGTAGCAATAAAATTTTTAAAAATAATACTGCTATGCCCCATTTCAGAAAAGCAGTTGCACAAAATTCTAAAATTTAATAAACAGATCGATTTCTCCTTCCCTTTCTACCTACCTCCCAATTTTTCACATTACAAAATATTTTTTTTCATTTTGCCAAAAAATTCCTTCTGAAAGGCATATTATGAGATACACAAGGCTGTGCTAGGTGGTCCAGTGCATAGAGTGCTGGACTAAGAGTCAGGAAAATTCATATCCCTGAATTTAAAACTGACTTAGACACTTACTAACTGTGATCCTGGGCAAGTCCCTTAACTTTTTTGATTAAATTTCTTCAACTGTAAAATGAGGTGGAGAAGGGAATGGCTAACCACTCTAGTATCTCTGCCAAGAAAACCCCAAATGGTTTTGAGATTTGGATATTATTGAACATTACTGAACAGCATGAGATTTCCCCAACTGCTAAATGATTTCCAGTTGTTCCAGTAGCACAATTCTAGAGGAAAACTACTATTTCTAAGCAGTTTATGTATTCTCTCAAGATTTTCATTCCTGGAGAGCAGATGTGTATCACAGAGTTTGTTATTGGTCCTTCATTCTCAAAGAGGATCATGACATTCAAATTAATTGGATTTAAGTGAGGGAGGGATGTACAGAGTCACCTGCCTCACTTCCCCCTCCAGAGCCTCAGGTCTAATGGGCAGATATAGATCAGGATGACTGGAGATGGCCCTGGATGCCTTTTTAAGCTAAGGTCTTAGTTTGACTGAGGCTGTACCAAATAGATAGCAATTGAGGCAAAGAATCTCCTCTCTTACCTAGTCAAAAATAACAAAATAAAATAAAATGAAACTCCAAATAGATAGATAAATAAATCTAAGAGGGGAAGGCCTTCAGGGTTTCTAGCCAAAGCAGAAATAATTGCTATTTACATTCAATCTGAGCCCATCAGGACCAACAATGACCAAATGGGACTTGGTCTGAAACCTATTGGTGGCCAATCAATATCAGCACTTATAGGAATGGTTTATTGACTATTTCTAAAACTAGCCTCAAAGCTACTGCAGCCTCAGCAGCTCAACTGCCCAGCCTTCCTTGCTGTCCTAACACTCTTCTAGAATGCTAATTTCTAATACTAACCAAAATTTGGAAAATTCTTCACAATCCATAAATCATAGTCATTTCTAAACATGAGAAAATGGAAGAGATGGCTTCCCAAAGTCCCTCCTACTTCTATCTGTCATTTTGGCAAGGTCAAAAAATATTTTCAAGAAGTAAATTATCCTTGCATATGTTTTGAAAATAAAAAGCTTTAAAAAGGGGGGAAATAAAAAAGAAAATTAAAAACTTTAATAACAAAAAGAAAAAAAAAAGAATAGCAGAAGTAAATAATTCTCCTTTGAATTTCTAATTCATCTTTTGACTACTCTCCCCCTGCATCCAAAGTAACAATTTCATATGGCAAAAGTCAGCTCTTTGGTGCTAGTTTATATAAGTCCATGATATTAACCATACTTTTCTGGTTGAAGAAAAGAATGAAGAAGAACTTTGAGGTTGTAACATGTTTTTTGATATATTGTTGTACAATCTTGTTGTAAAAGAAAGCACTTTTTTTTCCCAAAAAAAGTAAATTGTGGGCATTCAGATTATGTACTACTCAAAGTGGGAAGAAAGGAGTTCAGAAATGTTTTTCTGACAAATAAATAGAGAGAGAAAGAGAGAGAGAGAGAGAGAGAGAGAGAGAGAGAGAGAGAGAGAGAGAGAGAAAGAGAGAGAGAGAAAGAGAGAGAGAGAGAGAGAGAGAGAGAGAGAAAGAGAGAGAGAGAAAGAGAGAGAGAGAGAGAGAGAGAGAGAGAGAGAGAGAGAGAGAGAGAGAGAGAGAGAGAGAGGCAGAGAATCGCACCACTGTAAAGTGCTTTTTATTTTCCCAGATCGTCCTGGCCCACCCCAAAGTGTAAAGATTGAAGATGTGTGGGGAGAAAATGCTGCCTTAGTATGGACCCCACCAAAGGATGATGGAAATGCTGCCATTACAGGGTACACAATCCAAAAAGCTGACAAAAAGAGCATGGAAGTTTTTATTGCCTCTGAAGGAGCAAGGAGAATAATATTTTTATTTCAAGTTTGTAATATCTTATATCATATATATATTTACATATCTGAATATCTATTCATATATTAATATATACATCAATATATGTATATATGGAATATTTACTTGTATGTGTAAATAAACAAATCAATCAACAAGCATTTATTGATCATCAACTGCATGACAAAGACTGTCCTAGATAGGTATTGAGAATACAAATACAAATGAATAAGCAATCCTTATTCTCAAGGAATTTATGTTTTAAGAGGGGAGACAACAAGCCATATAGATGACTGTACAGAATAAATAAAGGGAGAATAAATACAAAAACCCCAAAGTAGTTAGAGAGGATGGTGCTGGTAGCCCGGGGAGGGGGGAGATTAAGAAAGGGATTAGAGGTAGGACTTGATTCTAGGAGGCAAAGGTGAGGAGGGAGGGCACTCCAGGTATGGGACCGATTCAAAGGCAGGGAGATAACTGAGAGAATGCTTTGTCTGTGGATCATAGAGAAGGCCAGTTTGGCTGTATCTAAGAGTAGGAAGAAGAACTGATGCCCAAGAGGCTGGAAAGAGAGATTTGGGAGAGATTGAACAGAGCAAGAGACAGGGTCTTGAGCAAGGGAACAACTTGTCAGATATGCATGCAAGGAAATTGTATTTAGCGCCTATTTGGAGAATAAGCTGGGTTTTGCAAGGGTTCAAAAATTATCCATGCATATATTTTGAAAATAAAAGGCTTTTTTTTTGGAAAAAAAATTACAATTTTTTTAGAGAGAATTAGGATGATAGTCTGGTAAAATTTTTCTAAGGCTAAAATTTAGGGATGTTTGAAGGCAGCAAGGAAGGAACCATAGTTAGAAGCTGGAGGTTAGAGAGAAGTGCAAGTGACCCAGGAGGTGAAATCAGGAGAGTGTGGATAGAGATGTCTGCTTGAAAGAAAGGGATACCCCATTTTCAGGAATTAGGAGAAGGAGATGATAGAGAGCAGTCCAGTGAGATGAAGGGGAGAGAAGAGAGCTCACTGAAAATAAAGTAAGAGATGGAGTATGGGAGGCTTGAGAAGGGAAGAGAAATTTTGGAATAGCTAACTCCAAAGAAATCCCTTGAGATCCTCATAGAAATTAAGTGACTCACCAAGTGTCACAGGAATAGGAAAGTGTCCAAGGTGGGATTCTCACCCAGGTCTTCCTGCCTTCAGATCCAGCAGGGCTTCCACCACCCAGCAGCCTCTGGTCAGAGAGGGAGAAGTGAGGGGTAAGGGGCAGGAAACTGTATCTGAACACAATAAAGACAATCTAACCAAGGATCAGCTTAAAAATAGGTTTGCGCCCTATCTCTTTCTACCATCTGAAACCTCATTGCCGTTAGTCTGGTTTTTCTTTTTTTTAATGCCTTTATCAGTGTCTGGGCTGCCACCGTCCCAATGATCTTCCTTCACATCCCTTCACAGCCTCATTCCATATCTCTGTGGGTGTCCTGCATTATCCCCATTTTGACGGCACCATCATGATCCTTTAGGACCACATTAATATGATCCATTATTAACCTTTTCAGCCATTTTTTAGTCATTGAAATTCAGATTTTTTTCTGGGTTTTTTTCCCCATAATACTTGAGCAATATTTTTGTATAGAAATATTCTCTATTTCTCTTTCATCATATCTTTGGGGTAAATCTCAACAGTGAGACCACTGGGTCACAGTTAGTTTTGTGATATATTTTCAGATTGATCCCAATTCAGGGCAAAAACTGTTTTACTGGATGCTGGATATGAAAAGACAAAAGAATCCTTGACCTCAAGAAGCTTTCAGTCTACTGTTAGGATACAAAAATGTACACAAATATAAATACCTCCCCAAAAAGGGAAAAATAAATACAAAGTAATTTGGGAAAAGGGTGCAAAATAAATGTTGGCTGAGCTTTACATAGATAAAAACAGAAGGCTCTACTGTTTTTGTTGATGGTTCATAGGGCTTATTCACTGGCCGGACCTTGTCTAGTTCACCCCATTCCTCATCCAAGCTAATGAGGACAGAAGCTAAAGCCTTTTTGCTGCCCTTTCTTTCAGGATTTCCTTTCTTGTATTACTGCCTCAGGCTTGGAAGAGAAGGGAGCGATGATCTAGTCTAAGCCACTGCCCACTGCCCACATCAGCTCTCCCGCACTCTTCAACATGAAAAGGATATTTTAAAGTTTCCTCCTAAGTGTAGGGGAGTTCACAGAGCCCTGGATCCCCTCCAAGACCCTGAAAGTTAACTCTCAGCAGGGAGTTTTGAATTCTCACAGGCCCCTGTTCTGAGAAGGAGTCTCCAAAGTGTCTGTGACCAGGCTTGAGACTGGAGGCAGCTTTATTCCCCATGTCATAAGAGGAGACTGTTCTTCTATGGGATGGAGTTGACAGAGTCAGGTGACTCGGAGCCTCTTCTGAGGCTGTCCGCTGCCTCCCAAGAAGCCCAGACTACAGAGACTGCCACATCCCCCATTTTACAGAGGAGGAAACTGAGACCCAGGGAGGCTCAGAGCCTTGTCCCAGGTCACCCAGGAACCTTTGATTCCAGAGCCAATGACCTCTCCAGCATAGCACTCCAATGTCCTGTATGAGGCACAGAGGGGAACCTGGTTCTCAAAACCTGGAAAGGGCCTACCTAGGTAGCATAGGGGATAGAATGCTGCGTGGGACCTCCAGAATGGACGCTTGCCCGTCTTGGGCATGTCACTTAAGCTTTCTGTGCCTCAGTTTCCTCGTCTGTAAAATGAGAGAATCGGACTAGAGCTCTTCCAGTTCTTGATTGTAATTCCATTATCTTAAATTCATTGTACATGGATAAGCCTAGTTAACTGTGGAGGGACTCCCTCAACAGACTGACCACAGGGTAAGCACTAAATTAAATTTAACTAAATTAAAATTAAAATTTCACTAATTAAAATTAAAAACTAAATTAAAAGCCTAGAAGGAGACAAGGAGAAAATTGGGAAGGATAGTGTGAATGTGCTATGGAAGGAGAGCTAAATTTGGAGGCAGGGGAATGGGTTTAAATCTTGGCTATAACTCTATCTGGCTAACTTAGGTTGTCACTTCAGCATTCTGTGCCTCAGTTTCCTTATTTGTAAGATGAAGGGGTTGGATGACTTCAAAGGACCCCATCTAGCTCTAAATCTTAAGCAGATCTCAAGAATTTCAGACTTCTCTGAGCAGACTATTTTTATATCTCAAATTCTTTTCCTTTTTCTGGATTACATAATTTGATCAGATTTGGTATCTAGAGTATTATCTTTCATCAAAACATGGGCCTCCAGGGAGTTGGGCAGATGGATTACTTATGAGGTATGTGTCTGAGCATCTAAGACTTCCTAAGACCTAAGGGTCGTGCCAGAAATCACAAGTTCAAAAATAGTGAAAAGACATATCCAAAGCTGATTCTAAATGTTGATCCTCAGAACGTTTGAATACAGACCTGGCAACAGGATCCAAAAGATATGAACCCACTGTGTTTTCAGTAGCCTTCCCTTCTCCATAACCATGACCCTGAGAACCTTTACTGCAACTGATAGCCATCTCCAGCTGTCCCCATTGCATCATCCAGGCCAGGAGTCCTTCATCTGGGGTTTTGTAAACTTGTGTTTTTTAAAATGTAAATAATATTTTATTTCTTTCCATTCCATGCAAATATTGTTTTCAATATTCATTTTTGTAAGATTTCGGTTCCAAAAAATTTTCCCTTCTTCCCTTCCCTTCCTGTTTCCCAAGACAGCAAGCAATCTGATGTAGATTATATACATGCATTATATCATGTTTAATATTTCCACATTAGCCATGTTATGAAAGAAGAAACAGAACAAAAAGAAAAACAAACACACAAAGAGACAAAAGAAAGTAGAAATAGCACACTTCGGACTGCATAAAGACTCAGTTCTTTTTCTGGATTTAGATAAAATTTTCCATCATGAGTCTTTGGGAATTGTCTGAGATCATTGTGTGATGAGAAGAGCTGCCAATCATAATTGATCATCCCACAATGTGTTTTTATGTACAGCTTTGTGAACTTTTAAAATTTTTAATAACTCCGGCTTCCTTTGTACTACTAAAATTACAATTCTGAGAAGGGGCCCAAAGGCTTCACAGACATCCAAGGGGTGAGTCCATGACACAAGAAAGGCAAAGAATTCCTAGCCCAGGCTGTGTAGGATCTGTACTCCAGCACAGGAGCCCGGGAAAGCCATGGTCTATGGGAGTCTTACAGGTGATAATTCTGCTCTGCTCTGCCACATACAGAGTATTGTGCCATTCTGGGTGGCCGGTGGGTGGTACAATGGAGAGAGGAGGAGGTCTCGAGTCAAATCCTACCTCAGACCCTTCCTCTCTATGTGACCCTGGGCAAGACAGTTGTTTCTTTTGTTGGAATAAGACCAACGAGTAAACCCCTACATAAAAGGGCCATCATTTAGTCATTTGGGGTTGGGAACAGTAGGGAATAGAGGAAGGAGAAAAGAGAGAGTGAACAGATAAAGGGAAGGGGGGATTACTAATTACCCAGAAAGCCAGAATGATAATCAAGCTACCTCTTTTAATTCTTGGGGTAAAATTTTGCTTAATCACTTTGGGTCCAGTCCCAGTTTATTGAGAAACAATATTCTTCAGAGCCTAGACCTTATATGAATTCATTTTACTACACTTGATAAAATGGCAATTTGACTTAAATGGTCTTTTTCTCACTTAAAATGCCAAAATTGCAAAGAAGGAAATTGTGATCCACGTAAAAAAAATATTACATGTATTAATTGTCTTTTAAAAAGATATAATGTATATATATATATATATATATGTATATATACACACACATACATGTAATTTTTTCTTCATCAGCTGCACTAAATGTGAATGACAGGTTGTATATATTCTATAAGTCATACTCAACTTAAACATTCTTTGAATGTTTAAGATAATTAAAAATAATGGTTATTTCAATACTGCTACTGCTGTCAACTAATCAATATTATAATTAGGCTAATTTGTTGTTGTGAGTGGTGATTATTTTTCTCTAGTGATTTATCATAATTGGCTTCCAGAGCCAGATAAATTGGTAATAAGAAGTAGCATAATTTATTGGTAGAGGTGCTGGACTACGGTCACATCATGAGCTATTTGAGCCCTTAACCTTGAGCCTCTGTTTCCTCATCTGAAAAACTACCAGGCCCATAGAGTTTCTGTGAGGATCAAATGTCATTCTACATCCAGGATTCTTTGCAAACCTTAACATGCTATATTAGTGGTTGCTATTATTATTTAAAATTATATTACTAAAATTTTGTTGAACTCCAAATAGCAGAGTTGGTATCTGGACCCAGTTCAGGAGACTTTATGCTTAAGTGTTTTTTGACTGTACCATACAACAAAGAAAAAAAATTGGTTTTTTTTTTAAAAGGAGGAAACCAAGCTTGTCCTGAAGGACTGAATTTCACTCTACTCTGTATGGGCTGTTTTTCAGGAATGGTTCACTGTCATCGAGCACTATCACAGGACTAATGCTACCATCACCGAGCTTGTCATAGGAAACGAATATTACTTCCGAGTATTTGCTGAAAACATGTGTGGTCTGAGTGAAGAAGCCACAATGACAAAAGAGAGCGCGGTGATCGCCAAGGATGGTGAGTTGGAGAACCGTGGTCCTTCAGAACCTTGGTTGCAAATAGGCACTCCAAAAAAGGAAAAAACAAAAACAAAAACAAGAAAACAACTAAATGTTCAGAGATATTAAATTAACAAAGTAAATACTACAAAAAGTAGTATTAAAAACCAATATTAGTTCTCAATCACTTTGCTTTAAAACATGACCCTTTAAATCCCTTCCAGTTTCTGGTCATTTGGTCCAATTCAAGTGCCAAGGGAAAAAAGGAAGAAGAGTGACTTGTTTCATTAACATAAGGCGCCTTGATGCTCGGATGCTTATGAAACAAACCCTAACTCGCTTGACAGGGAGGAGATGGATGGCTGAATTTGGGCAACAAATCATTCATTTCTGAACACGGTCTTTAGCATGGAAGCTCTTGAGGGCAGGGACTGTGACAGCTTTGGTTTTGTCTCTCCAATGCTTGGTACAAAATAAATGCTTGTTATTTTATTGACTGCTTAATTAGAAGAGTTTCCTGTAGGAGAAAGAACACTAGAATTATCCTCAGAAAAGCTACATCACATTCTGACTTCTTCCCAGCATGATTCTGGGGAAGCGCTTCTGAAAAAAAAATTCAAAATATCATCTGTATGACTTTGGACCAGTCTGCCTAACTTCAGTTTTCTTACTGAGATGATTCTAGATTCCCTTTCCCTTCTCAGTCCGTGAGCCAGGGATCACCCGGCCACCAAGATCCCTTCCTTCTTTAAGTAAATCTGATCCTCATGAGATCCCTCCAGAGCCTTCAGATCCCACCATCGATCTCTTCCTAGACATGAGGACTGTAGAAAAGAGAAGTGACTCCTAATCATATTTTGGTTTGAAAAATGACTTCTCTTCTCCTGTTCAGTGCATCCCTGATTGAATAGCTTCTTGGTCAAAGGAAGGAGAAGGGATAAGAATCATCAGAGGGGAGCCATGGGCATAGGACTCCTACATGTATTCATTCACGCAGGGAGCCTGAGGACCGGCCGCAGGGTACCAGCAGCCGGTGTTTGCCAAGTTTCTTGGAGGATAGAAAATGGGCAGTTTGGAAAGTGTGCCCCAAATGATTCCTTTTTAAGGCTATTTCATTGATGGGTTTTTTTCCCCTATGCATTGTTTTTCTCCATAGGAAAAGTCTACAAAAACCCTGTGTACGATGACTTTGATTTCACTGAAGCGCCGATGTTCACCCAGCCTTTGGTGAACACGTATGCCATAGCAGGCTACAACGCAACCCTGAACTGCAGCGTAAGAGGCAATCCAAAGGTATGATTGGTCAGTCCCTGGGCTGCTCGCTATGGAAGAGCAGTTCAGCCCAAGACAAGCCTGCCCTGCACAGACAAACCTTGTCTCACAAAAGCCTTTATTTAGGAATGAATTCTGTATGGCACAGTGGAAAGAGCAGCAATTTTGGAATCAGAGATCCTGGGTTCAAGCCCCACTTCTGAAACTTATTACCCATCACCTTGGGCAAAACATTTATTCTTAATTTTATTATTATTATTTATTTGTTTGTTTGTTTTTTGCTGAGGCAATTGGGGTTTAGTGACTTATTCAGGGTCACACAGCCAGGAAGTGTCTGAGGTCTAATTTGAACTCAGGATCTCCTGACGTCAGGGCTGGTACTCCATCCACTGCCCCACCTAGCCACCCCAAAACCCTTATTTTCGTCTATAAGAAGAGACTAGTTGGACTAATGAGTCTTTGAAGTCTCCTTACCTCCTGGGGCCTCAGTTTCCTGATCTCTAAAATGAGGACCCCAAAGTCACTTCCAGCTGTTCATCTATAAGATTACGATGAGCCCACAAATCATTAAGATGCCTCTGAATTAGCTTCCCCTGAAATTCATGAATGGCACTTTCCATTTGTGTTTTATTTTGCCAGAAGCTAATTCCTATCGCAGATATTCCCGTGTATGCTTTTTTTATGTTTGCCATCTATATTATTCGTGAGACAAACAGTATGTTAGCCTTTCAAATGCTGTTTTCTCTCTTCCCTGGTGATAAATATAGCAGTATGAGGGTGCTAATATTTCTTTAACTCTCAGGACTGGCTTCTATCAGGACAGCAAGGAAGCTTGGGGTAGGTGTTTTTAACGGAGAGCTAGAGATGGCAGGATAATGTAAGGGGGAAAACATTTGCTTTATTATGGAGGGTCCTGGATTCAAATCTCATCTGGACTACTTCCTAGCTCTGTGGTAGCAGATAGTGAGTGTAGTTTGGCTGTAACAGAGCCAAGTCTGACCTGAGACCAACTTCCAGAGGCCC
This sequence comes from Sminthopsis crassicaudata, assembly GCF_048593235.1. Taxonomy (NCBI): domain Eukaryota; kingdom Metazoa; phylum Chordata; class Mammalia; order Dasyuromorphia; family Dasyuridae; genus Sminthopsis; species Sminthopsis crassicaudata. The sequence goes on from NC_133621.1 coordinate 288,694,504, forward strand.
AGAGGGCACTGTTGGGAAAAAAAGGAATATCCTTCCAAGAAGTCACGGGATGAGAGTGCACTTGGAGAGACTGGCCTGGAGTTAGCATCTGAGGACAGATCCAAGCTCTTAGCTGCTTAAACTAAGTCACTTAATGAGCTGGGGCTCAGTTCCCTCAATTGAAAAATGAGCTCAGTCCTTGGACTACCAACCTCTCAGATTGGTTATGAGGCTTGAAATACTTTGTAAGCCATGACGTGCTAGAGAAACAAAACCTTGGATAAGAAGAGGAGGAAAACTAGTCAGAAGTGATGCTTTCTTGGAAATGTCTGCAAAAGCTCCTAAGATCTGATGGATGAGTTAATATGGCCACCACAGATCCATAGCAAAATAATTCTGAATAAATCTGTCTTCTTTCTCAAGGGCTCAAGAGCTTTCTCACGAGCTCAAGGGCTCAAGCATTTTCTACACAAAGAGTAGAAGTAAATTAAAACTGCAACAATTACTGTTCCTGTGAAGTCCTTTTTCCTCTTTCTCTATTAATCTTCCTTTGAAATGCTATGTTACACACTGAAAAGCAGTTGAATACTGACTACTCATGATGACCAAATGTGATCCAAGAGAACACGTGATGAAAACATCTTTACAGAGAGATGGGGGACTCCAGGTGGGGGGGGGAGTGTTTCTGCCTCGTTGGGGTTTGTGACTGTACTGTTGGTCTGGCTCAAATGTTTTTCTCTGTAAAAAGAAAGGTTCAATGTCAGAAGTGGAAATAACATTAGGAAATGACCGACTTAAAATAAAAAACCATCAATACAACTTATTTTCAGTGGCTTTTTTGCTCTTCTTCTAAACTTTTTATAATTCATTCCCTTCCCTCTTCTTCCCCTTCCTAACATAATTATAGCCCAAAATAACCTGGATGAAAAACAAAGTTGCCATTGTGAATGACCCAAGATATAGGATGTTCAGTAACCAAGGAGTCTGTACTTTGGAGATTCGTAAGCCCAGCCCCTATGATGGAGGGACCTACTGCTGCAAAGCAGTCAATGAGCTGGGGACAGTGGAGATTGAATGCAAGCTGGAGGTGAAAGGTATGAGTTCTAAAATCCTTCTTTAGGAGCCAAAGTGAACTAGATCTGCTCTTTTGTTTTGCAATCATCTCTGCACAGTCCACAAACAATAAATAAAGTTATAGTGTTTAAAATGAGGGGGGTGCAAACTTGTACGTCTCCTCTGGGTCTGATATCATACATACGAGTAAATGTAATCATGTAGAATGGGTCTATATTATCCTGTATAAGTTTTGTCTATTTAAGGTACAGTGGCTAATGCCAGGGGGATGCCAAGGTGAGAGCAGTTTGGTGAGTATAAATGGAACAACAGTGATAACATCCTAAGGAAGCAGTTGGTCTTGGAGGCTAAAGAACCTCAAAGAAGTGAAATTATCTAATGAAATAATGGTTCAAGAGAGATTATATAAGAATATAATCTATACTTGGGTAAATGCTATTGTCATACTCAAAAATACCTAAAAAATGCAACCAGAGTGAAATTATTTAGTGAAATAGTGGTTAAAGAGGAGAAATTATATAAGAATATGATCTATGTTTAGGTAATGCTATTGTCATCTGAAAAGTACATAAAAATGCAAGTGAAGTAAAATTATCTAATGAAATAGTTGTTTAAGAGGAGAGATTATATAAGAATTTAATCTATGTTTGGATAAAGGCTATTGTCATATTGAAAAATATATTAAAAAATGCAGCCAGAGTGAAATTATCTAGCGAAATAGTGGTTCAAAGGAGAGATTATATAAGAATATAATCTATACTTGGGTAAATATTAATGTCATACTGAAAAATACATTAAAAAATGCAACCAGAGTGAAATTATCTGATGAAATAGTAGTTTAAAAGAGGAGAGATTATATAAGAATTTAATCTATACTTGGGTAAATGCTAGTGTCAGACTGAAAAGTACATTAAAAAATACAACCAAAATAAAATTATCTAATAAAATAGTGGTTTAAGAGGAGAGATTATATAAGAATTTAATCTATACTTGCTATTATCATACTGAAAATACTTTTAAAAATGAAACCAGTGTGAAATTATCTGATGAAATAGTGATTTCAGAGGAGAGATTATATAAGAATTTAATTGACACATGGGTAAATACTATTATCATACTGAAAAATACATAAAAAATGCAACCAGAATGAAATTATCTGATGAAATAGTGGTTTAAGAGGACAGATTATATAAGAATTTAATCTATACTTGGGTAAATACTATTGTCATTCAGAAGAATATGTAAAAAATGCAATATGCATATGGGATGTCATTTAGAACTTATATTCTGTTGATGATTTTTATTTGTATTTGTTTTCAAAGACATTACTTTTTTTTAAAAAAATGCATTTTAAGCCATGGGGATGCTTAAGGATTTATGGGCTGCAGATTTCCTTGGCAAACCTTGCCAAATCATGGTTATTCTTTGTCAGTCCATTCAATGTAGCCTCTGTGACTACAATGCCCTGAGCACTGTTTGGGGAAACAAAAAATACAGGAGTAAGTATGAGTATTTTTGTTTACCCTTGGGACATAGCATAAGGGTTACCACCTTTATGCTATTAAAGCTCCCGGAAACTAGAGTGTGTTTTGAGTTTCCATTGACCCCTTCCCACCAATAGGATGACCATGACTAGAACATCTCGCTTGATCCTAAAGCATCCTCTCTTGCTCTTATTGCAGCAAATTCTCCAGTTCATGAGTTTTCTTACGTTTCTCTAAGGGGGGGGGGTCTAATCTAGGAGATAGGATGTGATCTTGGAGTCCCAAAGAACCAAGTTCAAATCCTGCTTTTGACATTTAGTACTTGTGTGATCCTGAGCACTTAATCTAAGTCTAGTCTGAGTTTCCTTCTCAGAAAAATGGGGATATGGGGGGATTGGGAAGATGAGAGTGAGACCTTTAAACTACCTTGTAGCTCTAGATCTTTGTGCCTATGCCTGGGTTAATTTTAATCTTATTTGCCCATGAAAAAAGTTCCCTTTTGAAGTCTATTTCTGAAATTCAAAGAACAAATGCTGAAGAAATTTTTATTATGAAATTGAACTTTTTAAAATAAAAAACTAACATAACGATCTTCAGAAAGTCAAATGAGTAAATATGGCAGATAATTGTATATGTGCCTTTAAAAATGTTTTTAGAACTTCTTTTTAAGCTTTTCTTTTTTCTGTCTAATAGTTTTGTCTTTTATTATATAGCATAATTCATATTCACTGTAAATATTTAACAGGAATTATTTTTTTCTGAATAGGTGACTTTCAAACCAAATATAAAGACATGTTACCTGTTAACAGGTTTTACATCTGTGATAGTCATTCCAATCTTTTTCCTGCTGCTTTCTTGACTCAATCAAATTTCAGATTCAAACCAAACAACCAATAATTAAAAATACTGCATCTGGCATTTCAACGGATATCATTTCAGCTGTCAATTTCAATAGATGTCCAGCATTATTATTTCTTAATGCAATGACAGTGTCTATATGGAAATTTGCAAGGCACCTTCTAAAAAATAATTCCTCTATACCATGTTTTGAAAGTAGGTAAAATCTGCTAGCCATATAAAATTATAATATCATAAAAGTGGTAAGAAAAATGTTATCTTGGGGGTATTAAACATGGGAAACTCTTAATGTTTTGCCATTTGAATTTTAAATAAGCATTTTGTTGTTAGGAAATCATGTATTAATCAGTGAATTCATGAGAATGTCATGTGAACTTTGATAGCTTGGAAAACATTGTTGGTTCTGAAGGCAATAGCTGTTTGAAACAGAGTTAAACTGTTTAAAATGAAAAAAAAGGTAAGAATGTCGATTGAGAATAAATAAAAACCAGTCCCACTATTCTAATTCTGCAGTGATATATCAAGGATTAATTACCCCAGGACAACCAGTCTTCTTGGCGGGGCAACAACAGGTTTAAAAAATTCATATCCCACTGGATATTACTTTCCATTCCATTCCTATTTTACATGAAAATGCATTTTGCATGTAAAGCTTGCCTTTCCTTCTGCTTTTTGACTATCCTCATAAGTACTCATGGCATACAATGGCTATGCCATGAGTGAGGAAGGCCAAATTATTTAAGAACAGTAAAGTAACAGAGGAGAGAAGTGATCAGGTAGAAAGTCAGTTACAATTATGAAGCATCTTATTTTAAACAAGACCACGATAAGCTTGGGAACCAGCCAAATAGCATCTTCAAAGACCTTTTGTCCAGAGATGTCAAACATGTGGCCCACAACACTTTCAAGTATAGCTGGACCAGATTAAAATATAATTGAGAAAAATTTAACAAAATAAATAAAAAATAACAAGAAAACATAAATGTTATCACATTTTCAAATCCCATGAGGGAATAAGAGCTCCTACTTTTTGAGTTTGACACCACTGCTTTAAGATAAATTTGTGAATTAGCTCCATATCAAGCTAGATTCATTTTACACATAAGATATATTTTCAAACCATAGCATAAGCAAGAACAAGTTTTAATTTTGGATATAATATACATGAAGCAGAATAGCTGAAGGAAAAGAATCTTAGGGATGTCACATCATCTGACTGAGCATCATACAGTCTCCTCACTTAGAAGATACAGAGATGGACTATATGACCTCTAAAAGACCTTCAATGTATTTACATATATGTGCACACATACTCATATATGTGTATATATAGGTAAAAACACATTTTTGTGTTTAATTCTTCCCATTCTGAAAACCTCTACTAAGATTTGGTCTGAGAGGTCGGTGAGGAAAAGATTGGTCACCCTTAGACATAGAGGTCATAAGAAATTTTCTTTGTGTATCCCCATCACTTAACACAATGCCTGGCATATAGTTGGTGCTTAATAAATGTTTCCTGAGTGACTATGAACATTCAGAAATAATATTTATAAACCTCCAAAATAGCAGGAAATTGAAATTATCTTTTAAAATATATTTTCTGGATTAGAATCAATAAAAGCAACTAGCTAGTATAGTAGATCAAGTTCTGGACTTGGAATCAGTAAGATCTGAGTTCAAATCCTACACAGTAAAACCTGAGTTCAAATCCTACCCATTAACTCTGACTCTGGGCAAATTTCTTCATCTGTTAAGTGACTCTTTAGACTCAGGGATCTTTTCCATTTCCAAGTCTATGATCCCATAATCAACCACATAAAGGCAAAAATCAAATTGTCCTTGTTGTCAAGGAATTACACTCCTTCCAATCACAATGCTCAACACACTCCCCTCTGCTCCTCTAGATTGGATTTATGCTAAGGGCTTCGGTTCCTTTGAATCTTCCCATTTAAAATGTGAGACTTCATCTAACGAATTCAAGGAATATAATTGTCCAGTAGGGCCCAGCAGGCTAACTTAGGTTTACTTAATAATTTTGCCTTTTGGAGTTTCAGCATATATATATGTATCATCGTGCTATGTCTGTGTTTTTCTTTTGTTGAAAAACGCCATATATATATGTTGTCGTTTCTTTTTAAGCTTATGGTTTGGAAGCTATTCCCATAAACATCCATCGCACAATCTGGTTGGCTCTACCATCCGCTAAGGCCGAAGACCGGGAGTCGATTTCTCTTGGTCCTGCCTATTAATAAAGCTTTCACATATTAATGAGCCCTTTGAAGTGGTACTGGATCCTGCCTTTTATTTTCCATTCGCTTCTATTTTCTACATCTTTTACATGACTAAGGATTCATTAAATCATCTCCTCATCTACTATAACTGTGAAAATAATTTTATTCAACAAGTCATCCCCCTTGGAATCGGCCCTTTATTAATGCTATAACTTCTCTCTCTCTCTCTCTTCCTTAGTTGTAGCGCAGTAAGGATTTTTGAATGTAGATTGTCGTCTCAGGTAAGCTTTCATACGGTTTCGGCCTATGAAGCTTATGACTGTCATAAGCCATACGGAGCCTGTGGAGTATGGCGTGATTTTCATTATGTAACCTAATGAAAATAGTATGTCCTTAATCACTAACGGAGTAGTTTAAATGGGAATTTCAGAAACTTTGGAATTAACCCCTAGGACTCACCCATCACCATAACCCAGCCTTCTAAGAAACTGTTTAAGTCTTGAGATGGAGCATGGGCCTTGAATGGAGCTGGATCCCCTGGGGCAGCATCCCACCCCTAACTGCATCAAGGAATGGACCCAGAAACAAAGGGCAACACCTCCTCTGAGACGTGATTGGATTTTTTTTCATTTTAAGAAAAGAATGGTTTTCTGAGACTTGCATCGGGGAGGTTTTCAAAGAATGTCAAACAGCATGCTGCTTTTGTCTGAATTGCACTTTTGTTAGAGATTTGGGTAGGTTGTTCCAAAAGGTTCCTTCGGAAAAGATTTAATTAAAATTTTTTAAAAAGTGGAAACTAAGGTAAGTAGAAGGGATCCACAGAATTTTATATAGGGAATAAGAGTCCCTCTTTTTGAATTTGACACTGCTGCTTTAAGATAAATTTGTAAATTAGCTCCATAAACTGCATGATGAGGTTTGAATGTATGAGCAGTATTAAATACCCAAATTTTAGAAAGAAGGTTTGGGACCATCTGGCCTTAACTTTAACCTTTAAGGATGTAAGAAACCCTTTCCATGAATCTAACAAGCATTACCAGGCTCTTCAAACATTTCCATGTGACTGAGATGAGCATGGAGATTTATGTCCTTACATAAATATATCTAAGATACTTGGTACCCTGCATGAAGGGGTGTTTTATATATAAAGCTACTTATACTTTACACATGATATATATTTTCAAATCATAGCATAAGCAAGAACACTTTTAATATTGAATTTTGTATCCAAAGCAGAGTGAAGCAGAGTAGCTGACTGTTCACACCAAGTACAAGAGCAGCCCTGTTGTTTTTCAATGGGATATTGATCGTCTTCCCCAAAAAAAAGATGTTCTGGTTAGCTTATAATAGCTTGTAATAGATAATAAGATATTCTGGTTAGTTTATAATAGCATATAATAATGTCCCATTATTCCTTCCCCTAGTCTTCAGAATCCTATCCATTTATAATAGATAATAAGATATTCTGGTTAGCTTACAATAGGTTATAATAATGTCCTATTATTCCTTCCCCTTATTTTCTGGGTTAGAATTTATCCACATATAATAGATTATAAAATATTATGGTAGCTTATAATAAATAATAAGATATTCTGATTAGCTTACAATAGGTTATAATAATGTCCTATTATTCCTTCCCCTTATTTTCTGGGTTAGAATTTATCCACATATAATAGATTATAAAATATTATGGTAGCTTATAATAAATAATAAGATATTCTGATTAGCTTACAATAGGTTATAATAATGTCCTATTATTCCTTCCCCTTATTTTCTGGGTTAGAATTTATCCACATATAATAGATTATAAAATATTATGGTAGCTTATAATAAATAATAAGATATTCTGATTAGCTTACAATAGCTTATATAATGTCCCTTTATTCCTTCCCCTCCTTTTATGGGGTCAGAATCCTATCCACTTATAATAGATAATAAAATATTCTGGTTAACTTATAATACCATATAATAATGTCCCATTATTCCTTCCCCTTATTTTCTGGGTCAGAATTCTATCCACTTATAATAGATTATAAAATATTCTGGTTAGCTTATAATATTTAATAAGATTCTGGTTAGTTTACAATAGCTTATATAATGTCCCTTTATTCCTTCCCCTCCTTTTATGGGGTCAGAATTCTATCCACTTATAATAGATAATAAAATATTCTGGTTAACTTACAATAGCTTATAATAATGTCCCATTATTCCTTCCCCTCGTTTTCTGGGACCACTTAACTAGAAGAGTGAAGGTTAAGCTGGTAGAGGCAGTATGCTATTTGAATGACTAGAAAGAGTCAGGGGGACCCAAGGATACATCTGATCTCTGTCACTCACCATTTGATCTTGGGCAAGTCACTGCCTCTAGGTTGCTATAACTAGAACCAGGAGTGCCTTACAATGATGAAATCACAGGTGAAGCCCTCCATCCTTCACTTTCTCCACTTAATTACCCCCCCCCCAAAAAAAAAAGAAAGAAAAGCAAAAATAGGTCTTGCTTCTCACCCACAGCCCAGGTGAATTCACTCCTCTGTTTGGCTTGTCCACTCACATCACATCTGTGCTAAAGGGAGAGTCAGTATTTTGAAATCAACACCAAATTTGAACATATTGGGCGTCCAGAGTGCTGAAACTTGCCTCTTCCTCCCAAATGCCGGCTGTTTCCTTCCCTTCCTTAAATGCACTTAAGTCAGAAGATTCCTCAGCAGAGCCTGAAAGGCTCTTTGTCCGTCCTTCTCCCAGGAGCTAGCCCCCCAATCAATAAAGTAGACCCGTCTCTCTCAGATATTCTGACCTCTTTCCTTTTCTCCTCCTTTTTTAGGTGGCCTTTCCTTCTGCAGGCTTCTTTTGCAAGGTGTGCCTCCAAACATAATTGATTCATATTTGCGAGACTTGGAATCGAGCAATCCTGAGGGAAACTGAGGCTGCCCAGTGCTTCCCTGCTACTGTAGTGAAAACTGGTTGCCAGTGGGAAAACATTTTTTGGTTATTGTTCTTCCAATAGCAACCCAAGTGTGGTCATTTTTTTCCTCCTTCTATTGAAAATAAAAATATTCACGTGGATTGCTTAGAGTGGGCATTCTTGGAAAGACCCAGATTGGAAATCAGGCATTTGGTAATGTTCAGCCTTGCTTTGTGTTTGATGATCATTGTATCTTATTTTAAAAAAAAGAAAGAAAAGAAAAAGAAAAAGAAAGTGATCAGAGTAAGCATGCACTGTGATTTGTGTTTGTCAAGACTGCAGAGTGCCATAAGTGTATAGTGATTCAGAGACAATGCAGGAGAAGGTGAAACGTGTCTATCCCCTATGGAAAATGGGTTTTTCTCAGCTCCCAGTATCATTATCTGCTGCCCATTATCTGTGTCTTCCTGCATTAGCCAGTTTTCAATTTGAATTCACAAAAGTATTCTATTTCCCAAGACCTCACCTTGAAAATCAATTCATTCTCAACAAAAGGCAAAATGTGTTCAGTTAATTGTATAATAATAATTTTAAAAACAAAACGTTTATGTTGGAGAGAAAAAAAAACCTGCTCGCATCTTGTTGTGTACGTGGTTTTTTTTTATTGTTGTTGTTTTGTTTGTATTGGGGTGGGGGTGGCAACTGGGTTGTTGGGGAGAAGAATAAATTAATTTCAGATTAAACAGCTTAAAAACAACAGATCAGTCCCTCCTCTGATACCTAGTCCCCCACCCTGAAGGGGTAGTTACAGGCTGAGTTATATATAGGTCACACTGATTCTCAGGGTCACGTTTGAGAAAGCCTTAAAGAGAGATTTTGTTAAAAATTGAGCAGCCCACAAATAATTTGGCTTTCACCTTGGCTTTCCATGGAGTAGTGGTTGATAAAGGTGGGAGTCAGCTCTGCATGTTTGGTCGAGGTATGAAAGGAAGTTTTCCAGGGAAAGATGAGAGAATGTAGTTCTTGCTCCTTTTTTTTTTTTTTTAAGAGCTATACATCCATAACTACTCAGTAGCCCCAAAGCATTGTTAACTAATATTTTATAGATACAATGAAGAGTCACAAAAATTTAAGCTATTCTTTCTCAGCATATGGGATCTGGCGAATAATGGTGATGTAATTATTCATTAATGATGCTCATCTTTATAGAATGTGTTAAGGTTTGTAAAATTCTTTGTATACATTATCTCATTTGATCTTTCTAAAAATTCTCTGTGGTAAATGCTTCAGGTATCATTATCCCACTTTACAGGTAAGGAAACTGAGGCTTAGGAATTAAGCAGCTAGGTGATGCAATTGAATAGGGTGGGAGACTTGGAATTGAAAAGATCTGAGTTCCAATCCAGCTTCAGTCATTTATTAGTTGGGTGGTCCTGCATAAATCACTTAATTAATTAATATTTTTAAAATATTAATTTAAAAAATTAAATAATTTAATTTATAGTACATATTATAATAAATAAATGGATAGATAGCTAAATAAATAAACAAAATAAAAATAATTTCACCCTTAGTTTTCTCATCTGTAAAGTAGGGATTTTACTAACACATATCTGACAGGGTGGTTGTGAGGACCAAAAGAAATAATATATAAATTATTTTGCAAAACTTAGACCACTCCAGGGCTTGTTCAAAGTCACACAGCTTCTAAGTTTCAAAAGCAATACCTGAATTCAGGTGCAGTTGCTGTCCATCATGCCCTGTTGCTTCTATGAGCACAGATGATTGGGACTGGAGTGACAAGGACAGGAAGAAGGGAGTAATATGGTGGGAAGTCCAAGGAATAGCAGTTTTTGGAGAGAAGTTAACAAAATTATACCTCGCTATCCTATCTGTCCCTTTGGCTGCCAAATTTGTAGACAGACCAGTCTACGTTCACCGCCCTTTGTAATAGGGTTTCCTGTTGCCCCCATTGCCAATATCCTATCGAAACAGCCCTAAATCCATTGATGACTTCCATATTACTAAGCCCAATGGCTTCTTTCCTGTTCTCATTCTGCTGGACCTCTTTGTACCATTCGACGCAATGGAACTTATACTCTCTGTCTTGTCTGCTGGTTTCTCTCAACATCTCATCTTTTCATCTCCCACAGAAGATGGATTATTGAATTGCCTCTTCTTTAACTTGAATCATTATAATTTAATTGGAGATGCATGCACACATCCACCCACAGATGTACTGCTACTGGGCCCCTACTCTAAATTTCTTCAATTTTATAGTCATATTGTAAAATAAAAATTAAATTGCATAGCCTCAGGATTAATTTGACATTGACCATCCCATTTTTTCCAATGCATTCATTTATAATAAATGAAACACTATATTGATTGTAATTCACAACCTCAGCACCTCTTACCTAGACTGTTATAATTATCTCCCAAATATCTAACGACCTCTAGTCTAGGGCTTCTTAAATTTTTTCCAATCGCAACCTCTTTTCACATGAGGAATTTTTATGCAGTCCCAGCTACATAAAATAAGTATACAAATAAAATATTTACTGAGAGTGAATCATAAAGAAACTTATTTTAAAACAATTCTTTGGTACACACATAATTTTACCATTTATTAAAGATGAAAACAAGTTTGCATATAAATGAGATGGATGTGCTTATTTACTGTCACAAGAACTAAAGGATTAATCTTGGAGGAATATTTGATACCTTTTACTGTTGCCAAATTTTTCTCAGTCCCCCACAGTCAGTTATACAACCCCACATGGGGTTGTGACCCACAGTTTGAGAAGCTTTGTTCTTGTCAATCCTTTCTCCACTTCATAACTCACCAAAATAATCTACAAAATGTCCCTGTATTCCATTCCTCAAAAAATTCAGTGGCTCTCAATTGTCTATAGAATAGGATACAACCTCCTTGGTTTAGCCATTAAGATTCTATGGAATATCTCCAATCTAACTTTCCAGCCATATTTCACGTTATTCCCCTCCATGCATTCTATATTTCAGCCAAACCAGGCGGTTAGCTGCTAACTGATCTTATTCTGCCCTCTCTCACTTTGATAAACTCCCTATAGCCCATCTCCTTTCCCACCTTGATGCATCCACACAGCCCATCCCTGGAGTTTAGAATACTTCTCATCTCCACCAGTTGAAACATTTTCTCCTCAAACCTCAGTTTAGGGTCCCATCATTAATCCCACCCTAATCTTAAGCTAAAAATTCTTTTCTCCCCAAATTTTTCTAGAATACTTTGTTTTGGAATTATCACCTTTGAGCTTAACACAGGAGTTCCGGGAATGTTTACCCCAAGCTTCCCCCCAGGGGAACGGAAAATGGGCAGATGGGAACATTTGATCCAGTGACCATGAAAGCAGCTGAAGCAGGCTCTGTGGAGCGATTAGCACTTGGTTGGACATCAAAGAGACCAAGGTCATCCACTGCATCCCAGGCCATCACCAGTTGTCTTGAGTTTTGTCCTGACAGGAATTTGATCATTCTGGCAGAGAGTAGGACAGATGACTTTGGCGCAATTCTGTCTCAGCTAAATCTAAGTCCTCACTTTATGATGTTATTGGTCCTCTTCAAAAATAAAATTTACAGCAATAACACATTTGCATCCTAATGGAGCTAGGATATTCCTACACACTTGGAATATTATTACACCTCTGTAACAGGAACAGGGGTGAATTGGGGTGGATGGGAAGTCAAGTGGTAAAACATAGATGGGGCAGAAGGCACCTCTCTATCCCCACTGAAGATCCAGGAGAAAGGGACACCAGGACCGTGAGTTCCAGCTCACTACCAGGGCTGGCCACTTCTCAGAGCTAAAGTCAGAAGTCAGAGACCCTCGCTAAGACTGAAAAATTATCACCCTTTTAGGCACCAGCTTACAGTGAGTTCGACATTTATGGGAGTTTGGGTGTGGAGGGTGGGGGTAATGGCCATTCCTATGAAAAAGGAGAATGAACATACGTGAGCACTGTCATAATAGTATTTTCCTGCTGGAGGGAAAACTCAGATGAAACACTGGCCAGAAGCGCCAGGTCCAGATCAACCCCGGAGGCGATTCCCGAATCTTAGTTTCATGAGACTTCCAGGGTTTGGAAGAGTGGCGGGCTGGAAACTGGTTTATTATGTTTTGTGTTCTCTGATTATGATGTACCATTTATTTATATACTAAGAATAATTATATATCTAAGTATATTCATCTGCTTTTGCATAAAGCTCACATCATTCTGCCAAAGTTACATGACTGACACTTACTGAAGTAAAGACAATATAAAAGAAAGAAATGGACTTAACCAGTGGTTGGGGCTCAGATCTCATTTTGATTAGGTAGATAGTAATAACAGCAAGCTTACATAGTGCTGGAAGGTTTACTAAGTGCTTCTCATATTTGACTTGATTATTTATGGTCAACAACTACCCTGTAAGGTAGGTGATATTTATAGTCTCTATTTTACAAATAAGGAAACTGAGGCAGAGAAAGGTTAAGTGACTTACCCATGCCTAGAGCCATACAGCTAGTAAGGGTCAATGGCAGGATTTGAAATCAGGTCTTCCTGACTCCAAATCCAGCCTTAACCCGTTGTGAGAGAGGCAGACTAGAAGCTGTCCCCCAAAAGCACAGAACTAGCTTTAGCACTTTCTCTTTATTGAAGTGTGCTTGACAACAGAGGCTTCTATAGAACTCCTAAATGTCCCGTGCTAGCAATATTACTTTAGTAATTAAACAATACAAATCAAAAAAATCTCAGTGTGTCAAAAAGAATCACTCTGGTTCCCTGACACACACTTCTGTCTGTCCAGATGTGGTACAGCTGGCGTGACCCAAGTGTGGAGAAGTCTGTCTTATAAAGTCGTGCTTTAAAAAAGCTATGATGTATGTTCTGTTACTTTGTTCTGAATAACTTGGCCCTTTTTTCTTTCTATATAGAGATGCTTTTAGTCCTCCTATTGGTCCCTCCAGCCTACAGAGTTTTGTTTTGGAAAAAGTCAGCCTGTTTTTAAGTCACATAAAATAATATCTAGGACGTGTGTGTGTGTGTGTGTAAGAGAGAGAGAGAGAGAGAGAGAGAGAGAGAGAGAGAGAGAGAGAGAGAGAGAGAGAGAGAGAGAGAGAGAGAGAGAGAGAGAGAGACTCCCAAAACATTTTTTCCAGGAGAAATAAACTCTTAATTTGTAAATATAAAACACAATTATTTACATTATTTCTTCTTTGGAAATTAAATATTCACTTATTTTCTTGGACATGCTTATTTAACACTTTTAAAAGCTTAAGTCATGTCCAAGGACAAGTAAATGACGCTATTAGTTTAAAAACAATGAGGGTTTCATGTTCTGACAGAATTTAATTAGGATAGATTTAAAACAGTGAGAAAGCATGACTAACTAGAGCCTACAGAACTATTCTCAATATGAAGAACACCTGAGTTAAAGTTCTATCATCTCTGACATTGTATAACTTTCTACAAGTCACTTAACTCTTTTTTTTTTTAATTAAAGCTTGTTATTTTCAAAATATATACATGGATAATTTTCAACATTCATCCTTACAAAATCTTAAATTCTAAATTTTTCCTTCTCTTCTTCCTATCCCTTCTCCTAGATGGCAAGTAATCCAATAAATGTTAAACATGCAATTCTTCTATACATATTTATACAATTATCTTGCTGCACAAGAAAAATCAGATCAAAAAGGGGAAAAAATGAAAAAGAAAACAAAATGCAAGCAATAACAAAAAGAGTGAAAATAATATGTTGAAGTCACTTAACTCTTTCTGCTCCAGAAAATTTTCTAAGCTTAAAACTGTCGGGTCCCAGGTATTAACAGAGGGAGTTTCTTATTGTGAATTCCCTGGAATATGGCTTCTTAAACTGTGGGTGGGGACCGCACGTGTTTGCAATTCTGTGTAACAAAGATGGTCTTGGTTCACTTCCAGGAAGGTATAGTCCAATACCCATAGTAGAAAGCTGGAACACTAGTAGGGGAAGTGAAAAAGAGCACTTCTTCAAGAAAGAGGGAATTGAGAAGTATACAGAAAATGGAATATTGCTTTTAAATAGCACAAAAATATATACATATGTTTTCCAAGGGTTGACTTTCTCTCTATCCCCAAAGCAATGGCAACTTCCCAGAGAAGATTTTATGCTCAGGACAGTCAGTAAAGCTCATCTATGTTGAACATCAGTCCTGCTATTTGCCTCTCACTCTTGAGGCTCAAACTGTATTTACAAATAGTCCTCCAGGTTGATTTGAGAATCTGCTAAAGAATCCACGGAAAATCTCTTGCAGCTACTCTGGAGGCAGCATGGAAATTCAGGTCATTCCTTAAGAAAGGTATATTGAGACTTAGGAATATATGGAACCGCTTCTTGGTTCCTCTTAACCCCATCCCAAAATGGAATTTCTCCCCTCTAAACTATATCACTTACTGGTTCTGTGACCTTGGGCCACTCATTTAGCTTTTCTGTGCCCAGTTTGCTCATCTATAAAATAAAGAGGTAAGGGTTAATGGCCTCAAAGGTCCCTTACGACTCTCAACATTTGGTCTTTTGAATAATATCATTTCATAAACTGGTTTTCTTTTTAGTCAATTCATTAAGGGAACTTAAGGGAAATTAGAATAATTAATTTTTGTATAGTACTCTAATCTTTCTGGAGAGCAAATCGAGATCTGCAATGTCAAAGAATTACTTTTCAACCTATTCTCAGAACTCTCAAAATTATAAATAAAAAAGGAAAACAATTTTTATTATTTTTTATTAAAGCTTTATAATTTCTAAAACATATGCATGGATAATTTTTCAGCATTAACCCTTGCAAAACCTTATGTTCCAATTTCCTCCCCTTTCCCCCACCCCTTCCCTAGATGGTAAGTAATCAAATCTATGTTAAACATGGCAAAAATATGTTAAATCCAGTATATGCATACAATTATCTTGTTGCACAAGAAAAATCATATCAAAAAGGAAAAACAAATGAGAAAAAATAAAATGCAAGCAAACAATAAAAAGAGTGAAAATGCTATGTTCTAGTCCACATTCAGTTCCCACAGTCCTCTCTCTGGTTGAGATAGCTCTCTCCATCACAACATCATTAGAATCGGCTTGGATCATCTCGTTGTTGAAAAAAGCCACTTCCATCAGAATCGATCATCATATAATTTTGTGAAAACAATTTTTTTAAAAAAGGACCAAGCTGTACAAAAATATTTATAGCTGTTCTGTGTAATAGGTAGAAAATTGAATGGTACAGATAGTTCAACAATTGAAGAAAAACTCCATAAATGACCATATATTAATAGAATTCAATTGTCATTTTAAAAAAAAGGACACACATACACACACAATCCTGGAGAAAATGATTAAAGTAAAATCAGCAAAACCAGAACTCTATGCACATTGGCTACAATATTGCAAAAAAGAAGGAAAAGGAAAGAAGAAAGGAAGAAAGAAATAAATTTAAGTTTTTAGGAGGAAAAGATCATTTTTATCATTGTATTCTTTTTATTTAGTATTTAGTATTTTCCCCAATTACATTCAAAATTTTTAAAAAAGTTTACATTTATTTTTAAAATTTTTGACTTCTAGGTTCTCTCCCTCAACCTCACCCACAATTAAGAAACCACATGTGAAGTTATGCAAAACATTTTCATAAAAGTCAAGTTGTGAAAGAAAACATAGATCTTGCACCCTAATGGAAATAAAAACCCTTCAGAAAAATTTAAGTTAAAAAAGAGAGAGAGACAAAGAAAAAATACTTCAATCTATATTCAGACACAATCAATTCCTTTTCTGGGTGTGGATAGGATTTTTCATCATAAGTCCTTCAGATAGTCATGGATGATTGTACTCCTGCCAACAGCAAAGTCATTTACACATGGTCATCCCACAACATTGCTATTTGTATACAATACATTTCACTTTGCTTGAGTTCATAGAGGACCTTCCCAAGTTTTTTTTTTTCCTGATAGCATCCTGCTCATCATTTCCCATAGAATAATAATATTCCATCACAAATACATACTACAGTTGATTGAGCCATTCCCCAATCGATGGATCTCCTCTCAATTTCCAATTTTTTTGCCACGAGATGAGAGCTGCTCTGAATATCTTTTGTACATGTAGGTCATAGAAAAGATCATTTCTAGCAGAATGAGGGATCAGGTACAACAGTCTGAGATAATGTAGGAAAGATAAAGTGGGAATGTTCATCAATTGGGGAAATGTCTAAAGAGATTATTGTGTAAACGTAATGGAATATTGTTACTCCATAAGAACTAATGTATATGATAGATTCAAAAATATTATATGACGTATTAATTGATGCACTGTAATATAAAAGAATCAGAATAATTTATACAAGAGAAACAACTTTGAGAGGGCTCAGAATTCTAACTGAAGCATCGATCCATCTTTACAAGATTTCACAAATATCCTTCCTACTTCTTGGTAGAGACAATAGAGTAGAGATGTAGAATCAAAGAAATTCTGACACAGAAAATGTGTTCATTTGTTTAGCTATATTATACACAATTGTTACAAGGGAGGTCTTACACTTTGGTACTTGGAAAGGAGGATAAAGAATAATAAATGACAAAAAAGGAGCATCAAAAAAAAAATCTCCAAACTTTTATTTTTTTATTTACAAAACACATGCATTTTTCAACATTGACCCTTGCAAAATCTTCTGTCCCAACTTTTCCCCTCCTTCTCCCCATCTCCTCCCCTAGATGGCAGGTAGACCACTACATGTTAAATATGTTAAAGTATATGTTAAATCCAATATATGTATACTTATTTATACAGTTATCTTGCTGCACAAGAAAAATCAGATCTAGAAAGAAAGAAAAAAACCTGAGAAGGAAAACAAAAATGCAAGCAAACAATAACGGAAAGAGTAGAAATTCTATGTTGTTATCCACACTCATTTCCCACAGTCTTCTCCCTGGGTAGAGATGGCTCTCTTCATTACTGAACAATTGGAACTGGTTCAACAATCATCTCATTGTTGAAGAGAGCCACATCCATCAGAATTGATCATCTTATAATCTTGTTGTTGCCATGTATAATGATCTCCTGGTCCTGCTCATTTCACTCAGCATCAGTTCATATAAGTCTCTCCAGGCCTTTCTGAAATCATCCTGCTGGTCATTTCTTACAGAACAATAATATTCTATAATATTCCTATACCCACAATTTATTCAGCCATTCTCCAATTGATGGACATTCACTCAGTTTCCAGTTTCTGGCTACTACAAAGAGGGCTGCCACAAACATTTTTGCACATATGGGTCCCTTTCCCTCCTTTAAGATCTCTTTGGGATACAGACCCAGTATAAACACTGCTGGGTCAAAGGCTATGCACAGTTTGCTAATTTTTTGAGCATAGTTCCAGATTGCTCTCCAGAATGGACCCCAAACATTTTTAACCCTACAAGGGATACATATTCTCTGACCCAATGATGCTATTAGCCTAAAGAGCTCAAAGAGAAGGCGCTCTATATCCCCCCAAAGAAGTCAAAAAGAGAGGGAAAGGATCCATATTTACAAAAATAGTATTGTCTTTAAAAAAATGACAAATATGACAGATTCAGAAAAACAAAGGAAGACATATGATTTGATAAAGAGAGAAATGTGCCAAAATGAGGGAATGATTCCCATAGTGACCACAAATATTATAGGAAGGAAAAAACTTTAAAAGACCTTATCATTCTGATCAAAGCCATGACCAGAAGTGATTTGAAGAGGCTGTTGTGATGAGATACGCCTCCTACCTCCTGACGGAGAAGTGAGGGACCAGAGATACAGAAGGAAATGAGCATCCTCAAACACAGGGCAATGTGAGAGTGGGATCAGATGTATTTGTTATGAGAGATGGCTTCTGAGGAGAGGGCAGGGAGAGGTTAGAGAGTGATCCCTCATACACATACATCTACAAGCTTGCACACCTATGTCCCACGTGTACATACATACATAATACTATACATATAGGATACATGTACACATACATGTATGTGTACACATATTATTATTGTGGTATAACACATTTACATATATATAAATATACATGGGCTATATATATATATATATATATACACACGCCCTGTGTATATCAATATGGCATATGTATATATGTGTTATGAATGTGACAAAATATACATGCACATATATGCAATACACTTACACTTACATGCACATGCACTTACAACACACAAACATTTCTCAATCATTAAGGGTTTATTAATATCTACTATGCACCAGGGAATGTGCTAATCTATAAATACAAAGAATCAAACTATCTCAACTCACAAGAAAGATATTCAGAAGGTGAAGACAGATATAGAGATATACACAGCATTAATATGTGACTGAATAAAATATCTACAATGTAATTAAATACAAGATCATTTGGGAGAGAGAGAACTAGAAACTGGAGGGATCAGGAAAATCTTTTATGGAGATCAGAGTTTCTTGAACTTTTTTCACTCCTAATCCCTTTTTGCCAGAGAAATTTTTATGCAATCTTGGGGATATAGTGGTATACAAATCAAATATTTATTGATAATAAATCATAACTTCATGACCCCCACATTCAGTTTTGGTGTTGTGACTCACAGAAGATTTAAGAAGCTAGGATATAGAGGATGGTGTTTAATCTATCTAAAAGGAGGAGAGGGATTCTGGTATTGAAGGAAAGAGAGAGTGCACTTCAAACACAGGGCTCAGCTAATGCAAGGACACAGAGATGGGGGATGGAGTACAGAGGAACAAGTATTACACCTGACCCATGCCCTGACCCACTTCTACTTGGTTAATTCCGGGAGACTGGATTTCATTACTATGAATATTTAAGTTATCTTGACTTTTGTCTTGCCATTCTAGTTCAATGGCTTCGGAAGAAGGGCTGACAGCGTTGTGCAACTCTGCCTTACTTCAGTCCAATTTATCCACATGTCAGGAAATCCAGTTTGTCTCAATTGCAGATAGCAGCAAGGGGAGTAACACCCAAAGAAACTGTTATGTTAGGGCCAAATTTTATGGGATTTTAAAAGTTGAACAGAGGACTTAATGCAGTATTTTAACCAAGAAGTTATAGGAAAACACTGGATTTGGTTGAACTATTCAGATATGCATTTAAAGATTACTTTGACAGCAATGTGTGGGAGGAATTAAAGTAGTGAGACTTGGCAGAAGTATTGTTGCCTAAGTTCATGATAGAAAAAAACAAAAACAAAAAAACCCCACAAACATGTATTTTTTTAAATGCACAGAAAAAAAAAAAAAAAAAAAAAAAAAAACACAGGCAGGAAGGGACTAGAGCACTTTTATTAATTACCTGGAGATAGAGACTCAAGGTATGATTTCAATGGTTCAGGGAGCTCCCATATAAGGAAACTCAAGAAATATAGGTCAGCAGCTTATGGTTTAAGAGAGGTACCTAGAGCATGATTTGTGTAGGTGATTTACCCAGAATCACACAAGCAGTAGATAAGACTTGCAAAGGTCATAAGATTATAGATTTAGAGATGGAAGGTCATCGAGTCAAACCCTCTATTCATCTTGGGAAGACAAAGAGATAATTAGTGGAAGAGATCTATGTACTAGTTACTGGATTGATAAGAGTTGAAGTTGACAATCCATTTTCTAAAAAGTAGCTGCTCAATTTCTTCCTCAAATACAGATAAAAAGTAAATTTGCCATTCCCTTGGTTTGGAGATTTTGTTCTGATTTTCACTGCTTTCCAACCCACCTCCCGGGTTCTTTCCCTTTGGATGAGAAAGAACAACAACAAATCCATGATCTGCTTGAGGATCTTCAATCTGGTAAAATGCTTGATTTGGGGAGAGATCCCTAGATCTGGGCTTGAGTCATCCTTGGGAAATTTATTTGATGAAAATATGCATTTTTTAAAATTCATACTACCAATGGAGAATATTAAAGCTTAATTACAAGTATTAGGTTCAAATCCAACCTCTGATACTTAACTGTATGAGCTTGGACAAATCCTTAGTTTCCCCATTTGACAGAATTGCACTAGATGACCTCAAAGGTCCCTTCCTTATCTATTAATGATATTATCCTATTATGGTTATTGTCCTTATACTTGAAGAGAACCAAAATGACATCTTTATGTGAGTCAAATTACAGCATGTGGCTGATCAGACCAATACAAGCTCGAAGTGCTCGGCCACAGGTCAGACACAAATAGTCCCTATCAACATTTGGGGAGCTTCTCTAACTTTGCAAATCTCAAGTTTCTTTGGGGCTAATTCATTTCTGTTTGCTCCTAGAGCCCAGTGCCTTTTTTGATGAGGGCACACCATGCTGGGTGGTCCTGTGCCAGTGTCTCCCACGTCTTATGATCAATTCTAAAGTTCTTGAGAGACCTTGAGAGCATCCTCGCATCGCTTTTTCTGACCACTTTGTGAGCGCTTGCCATGTGTGAGTTCTCCATAAAATAATTTTTTGGGGGCAAGTGTACATTTGACATTTGTGGCCAGCCCAACGGAGTTGTGCTCTCTGTAGTAGAGTTGGGATGCTTGGGCAGTTTAGTCCCAGAAAGGACTTCAATGTCTGGTACCTTATCCTGTCACGTGATTGTCAGAATCTTCCTAAGACAATTTAAATGGAAGCGATTCAATTTCTTGGCAGATACTGTCCAGGTTTCACAGGCATACGATAATTAGATCAGCACAACAGCTCTATAGATCTTCAGTTGGGGGGGGGGGTCAGTCTAATAACTCTCCCCTCCTACATTTTCCTTTGGAGCCCCCCAAACACTGAGCTAACTCTGGCAACGTGTGTGTCGATCAATGTGGACATCCCTGGAGAATAGACTGCCGAGGTAAGAAAACTTATCCATAGCATTCAAAACTTCACCATTTACTGTAACTGATGGTTCCACATGTGGATGCTGTAGAACTGGCTGATGGAGGACTAGGTTTTCTTAGTGTTAATTGTCAGGCCAAAATCAGCACAATCGACTCATACTTTGGAAGCAGAGAACTGATCCATCCTTTGTTGCATTTCAGCTTCAGAGGCTGCATTGAAAGCACAACCATCTCTAACAACCCTCCCTCCCCTCTTGAGTATATGGTATTAAATAATGTTGGTTTATACAATTTATTTTTTACTGTTTGACCTCAGGCAAGTCTCTGAACCTCTCAGGTTTCCCCACTATACAATGAGGAAGTTGGACTAGATGCCCTCTGCATTCTAAATTTATGATATCTCTCTGAAAGCTCTTTGAGACACAGGTCTAAAATCCAGGTTTTTACCAGTCACGTTGTTTACCTTTCTTGAAGAATAATTCACACTGATAAAATTTAAACTATTCCATCAAATGCTGAGGGGATTGTGGGAAAACAAGTGCTTTAATGCACTGAGAGTTGAGAAAGCTATGGGCTGGTCCATTCCAAACTGGAGAGCAATTTGGAGCTATGTCCAAAGAGCTATTAAAATGTGCATAGCCCTGGCTGTTATAGTGGAGAGCATCAGCCCTGAAGTCAGGAGGACCTGAGTTCAAATTTGACCTCAGACACTTAACATTTCCTGGTTGTGTGACCTGGCAAAGTCATTTAACCCCAATTGCCTCAGCCAAAAAAAAAAAAAAAAAAAAAAAAAGTGCATAGCCCTTGACCCAGCAATACCATGATTAAATCTATCCCTTCAAAATATCAACGTAGATAAGGACCCATATGTACAAAAATATTTATAGCAGCTCATTTGTGGTGGCAGAGTATTAGAAACTGAGGGAGCATTCATTATCTGGGGATGACTGAATAAGTAATGGTAGATAAATGGAACGAAACACTCTTAAGAAGTGATGAAAAGGAACGCTTCCTTCTTTTTTTCCTTCCTTCCTTGCTGTTTTTTTTTTTTTTTTGGACACTAATGCAAGAAGCTGTTTTGCATAACCACACATTTTTGTAATGGGTTTTGTTTTTCTTGCCTTCCCAGTGGATGGGGGAAGGGGAAGAAGAGAGTTCAGAAAATACAATTTTTTTTAATACGCAATCAATAGATTCTAGACTGAAAACTCTTATTTTTTTTTCAGCCTCCCAAGAAGGCTTTGGTGATTTGTTTGCTTAATGTGTTACTGTTGTGCCCGATTCAACTCTATGAGAAAGTGGAACATTTTTGGACTGCCTGGAGAAGAGCATCTTGAAAGTGGGTGAGAAGTCACACAGGAACCACTCCAGTAAATAGACCTCAGAACTGGGCTCCCAATCCCCAGAGTCCTGCCACTGTCACAAAGGAGTGCCTTTCAGAAGCTTCCCATGGAAGAAATCATGAAATAAAGTGCATGTGCTATGTGACCCAAAGGAGCTTCACTTTCCCCAAAGGTGTGGGGAGGGCTGCTGGGGACAGTGGCTGCCTTTCATCACAGGCTGAGGCCGGGGTTATCTCTGTGATCGGTGGCATCCAGAAATGGAGAGCATGCAATAGAGAATTGCCTCCTTTGCAGTTTCTGATCTTGCTCTCCCTGAAAAACTCACTACCGATCAATTCCCATGGGGTGGAGAGCTGGATCAGTATCAGGCAGCTTGTGTAACAGAGAATGTTTGTGACAGAATCCTCCTGCTCAGCAGTTACATTGTGAGGTGCAGAGCCCTGGGGCTTACTGGGGCAGGCTGCCCCTGTCATGTGGGGATCGAGACAGAGAGACGTGGACAAGATCGTAATCCGGATACTCGCACACGTTTTGATAGGAGAAGGGAGACAGACAGAGACAGAGACAGAGACACACAGAGAGAGAGAGAGAGAGAGAGAGACAGAGAGTCAGAGACAGAGAGACACACAGAAAGAGACAGAGTCAGACAGAGATAAGAGTCAGAGAGAGACAGAGACACAGAGAAAAAGACAAAGACAGAGATAGACAGTCAGAGATAGACAAAGACAGAGAGAGATAAGAGTCAGAGAGACAGAGAGACAGTCAGAGACAGAGAGACAGAGACACACATAGAGAGAGAGACACACATAGAGAGAGACAGAAAGACAGTCAGAGATAGACAAAGACAGAGAGAGATAAGAGTCAGAGAGACAGAGAGAGAGACAGTCAGAGACAGAGAGAGATAAGAGTCAGAGAGACAGAGAGACAGTCAGAGACAGAGAGACAGAGACACATAGAGAGAGAGACAGAGAGAAAGACAGTCAGAGATAGACAAAGACAGAGATAGATAAGAGTCAGAGAGACAGAGAGAGAGACAGTCAGAGACAGAGAGAGATAAGAGTCAGAGAGACAGAGAGACAGTCAGAGACAGAGACACATAGAGAGAGAGACAGAGAGAGAGACAGTCAGAGACAGAGAGAGATAAGAGTCAGAGAGACAGAGAGACAGTCAAAGACAGAGACAGAGAGACACATAGAGAGAGACAGAGAAAAAGACAGTCAGAGATAGAGACACAGAAAGTCAGAGACAGTCAGAGAGACAGAGACAGAAACACAGAGATAATCACAGAGACAGAGACACAGTCAGAGACAGAGAGGCAGAGAGGCAGAAGCAGAGACAGAGAGAGACAGTCAGAGTCAGAGACAAAGATAGGAAGAGACAGAGACAATCAGAGACAGAGAGAGACAAGAGTCAGAGACAGAGACAGAGAGATAGACAGAAACCCAGAGATAGACACAGAGACACAGAGACAAAGACAGAGAAAGAGAAGGAGAGTCAAAGAGAGACAGAAGCAGAGACAAAGAGTCAGAGCCAGCGCCAGAGATAAATCTTAGAAATCCCCCCCTCATTTTACAAAGGAGAAAGGCCCTGAGAACTAGGCTCTGCTGTGAGACGTCAGGCTTCTGGTTTTCAGCGTCCTTCCCCATGAGGATTTCCTATGGGATGAGGGTTCCCATGGAGGCCTTTGTTAAGAGCGCCCCTTTTTCTTTCTGAGAGGGGCAGTCCCGGGTCGTCCTGGCGAGGGCGGCCGTCCGTCACAAGGATGACGCCCACATGTGAGCTCGTGTGAACGATGTGAGCTCGTGTGAACGATAGCCTTGAATCAGCGCTCTGCTCCTACCTATGAATCACGGGACACCTCCCTCAGCTGCATGTGTGCTTTTCTGCAAAAGGAGAACCAGGGCTCCTTCCTGGCCGGCCTCTCGCGGCTGAATAACCCCTCACACAAAGTCAAACAGTCCTTCAATAATACTCGTTGGGCCCCCGCTGCCAGCCTGGCATCGTGTCAGGTGCCCGGGAGGGGCCCGAGCTCCGCCACCAGCACTGGGTGGGCAGGAATTAGAAGCATCTGTGTCCGGCCTCCAGATCGCCCCTGGGGGGGGGCGGGGAGTGGGCTAGATATCAGCTCTGTGGAAGGAAAGGGTCTTCTTTTTCGAGTGAGGAAAGGGCAGCCCTAGTGTCTAAGACCATCATAAAGGTCCTCTCTAATCCAACCCTCTCATTTCACAGATGAGAAAACTGAGGCCCAGAGAAGAGGCGGCCCGACCGAGGGAGCTCCAGCTGGCCGGTCTCCTGTGGCAAAAACGAAATGCCTGGAGGAGCCCCTCGGCGCTGGCTTCCGATTGTGTGGCTTTGCCGGGCCCCTCCCGGCCCTTTCCCCCTTTGTAAAACCAGGAGCCTGGGCTGGGTGGTCTGAGCCTCAGTTTCCCCAGCTGTAAAATAAAGAGCCTGGCTTAGGTGGTCTCTAGGGTCCCTTCCACCGTTAGAGCTATAATCCTTTGTAATACAGGACAAGTTAAGTCATTACACGCGGCACGTGACTTTTCTGGGCCTCAGTTTCCATTCTGTCGCATCCTCCACCAGGCCCACGGAGCAAGTCCACTCGGGATGTCTCCCAGGGGCGGGGCCTCGGCTCGGGTACCCCAGCCTCGGACGCTCCCGGGGGAGAGGAAGACGCATGCGCGCGCGTGTGTCTTCCCCGGGGTGGCGTGCCAGGCGCATGTGCGCATGTGCGCGCCGAGCCCCCGCGTGAGAGAATCGAGGCCCCGCCCCCAGGGCTCCGCCCCGCGGACCCCGCCCCTCCGTCGGTGTCCGCCTCTGGCAGTCCCTTCCTCCGTCCGTCCGGAGCTCGCTCGGAGGCGGCGGAGGCTGCGGCGGCCATGGCGGCCTTAGGGGCGGGCGGCGGGCACGGCGGCCCCGGCCCGAGCGGCTACCAGACGCCGGCCGCCTGCGGCTTGGGCGCGTGGGTGCTGTGGGCGCTGTGGGACCCGCTGAGCCCCGCGCAGCTGCGGCGGCTGGAGGAGCACCGCTACTCGTCGGCCGGCTCGTCGCTGCTGGAGCCCGTGCTGCAGCCCTTCTGGAACTGGCTGGTGGCGCGCGTCCCGCTCTGGGTGGCGCCCAACGCCATCACCGTGACCGGGCTGCTCCTGAACCTGTTTAGCACGCTGCTGCTCATCTTCTACTGCCCCACGGCCACGGAGGAGGTGAGGCGGCCCGCGCCCCCCGCCGAGCGCCCCCCAGCGGTGAGGGGGCACACCTGTGCTGATCCCCCCCGCCGAGCGCGCGCCCTCCAGTGAGGGAACTTCCACACCTGTGCTGACCCCCCCCCCCCCCGCCGAGCGCGCGCCCCCCCTCCCGGGAATGAGAGGGTACGCCTGTGCTGACCCCCCCCCCCCGCCGAGCGCGCGCTCTCCAGTGAGGGAACTTCCACACCTGTGCTGACCCCCGCCGAGCGCCCCCCGGAGGTGAGGGGGGCACACCTGTGCTGACCGCCCCCCCCCCCCCGAGCGCGCGCGCCGAGGGTGAGGAGGACACACCTGTGCTGACCCCCCCCCCCCCCGCCGAGCGCGCGCCCCCCCCCTCCTGGGAATGAGAGGGTACACCTGTGCTGACCCCCGGGAGTGACACCCCGCTGAGCGCGCCACAGGGAAGGGGACGCCCTCTGACCCCCTGCCGAGAGTCCCGAGGGTTCTCCGGGACTGACTCCAGCCGAGCGGCCCGGGGAAGCAGAAGCGGAGCGCCTCGGTCAGGGGTGGGAGGGAACGCCCCTGTGCTGACCCTCCCCCCACCTCTTCTCGATCACGGAGAAGTGAGGGCCCCTTCCCCTGTAGACACACCTCCTTCTTAGAGACCATCTCTTCCCAACCTTCCCTTTGCCCTCGCCCATCAGAGCCCCCTGGAGCCAGTGCCATCCCCCTTACCAACTGTAAGGGTCATCACTTCCTCTCTGTAGGGGCCTCAAAAGACCCTTGGGAGACCCTCCCAGGAGGCTTCCTAACTTCCCCCGGGCATCCCCTGGCTCTCTCCCCACCTTTTTACAGATGAGGAAACGGAGGCACACAGGGTCACACCTGGACCACGGCCTCCTCAGCTGGGGAAGGGCGGAGCCATTCTCCCTAGTCTCCAGCAGCTGCCACCTCTGACTTCGAGTGCTCCCTTTCCGTCTTAGCTGAAAACCGTGTGTTGGCCAAGACCTGAGCGATGGCCTTTGACCGCTTTCAGAATCAAGTCTGCTGCTCTTCCTTCTAGAAAGTCTTGCATTTCCTGTTACTTCTTATCAAAGATATCTTTTTAAGTAGAACTTCCCTGAAACACCCAGCCCGGCCTTGTGCCTTAAAAAAAAAATCGAGGCAGAAGGCCTGAGGTTCTGCTGCCCTGACCCTGTTTACTTGGGCCGCTGTTATGTACTGGAAGCATCTCCTCTTGGCTTATCTGAGAGACAAGGCGAGACTTTCATCCCTTTGTTGTCTTTTTAAAGCTCCAAGGTTCCTCTAAGTGTTGCTGATTAGGTAGTAAAAATGCCATTTATTATTCGAAAAGACTTTTCAGAATATCCTGTTGCACTAGACAGCGGTCCTCAGACTTTTTAAATAGGGGCCAGTTCCCTGTCCCTCCGACTGTAGTGAAAAAGAGCTCACACTCTGTCTCACCCCTCAGCCCATTTCCCATAACCAGGGGTGCCCATAAACGTCGTCGGCCGAGAACCCCTGCACTAAAGAAGGAGCCGGAAATGTCTCAGTGCCCACACTTGGGATGTCACCTCGTGAAATTTACTCTGGCGGCCCGGCTTCTGCAGAGACTTGGCAGCTTCCCAGTAGAGACGACAGGTGAAAGCAGTGAAATCAGCCCTTAGAGCTGGGGCTTTGAGGGTGTTTTGTGTGTTTTTTGTTTTTTTAGTCTTTGGGAGTTAAGCTTTACTGGAATACTCACCTTTGTGAAATGATTGAGAACGTAAATCTGGGGTGGTCAATCAGCATTTTTCCTTCCAGAAGCCCCCTTTTTTCTCACCAGAGCCTCGAGGGCCTCATGTGGTTACTCTAAATTCCAGTGGGTCACAGAAGACAAACTCCGGGTCTGATGGTCACTGAGGGTGACTCTGGTGTCTTCCTTCTGAGGAGGTCTGGCCTCGGGGCAGGGACTGGTACACAGTAGGGGCTTAGTAAATGCTGCTTGTTGTGGCCTTACTCCAGCCAGATGACAGTAGCCTACTCCATTGCATTGTGGGTAGAGAGTGGCTCTCCTGTGTCCGAGGAATTATCCTCTCCTGTTGGCCTCCTCCAGGGACCTGAGGCCACCCTAGAAATGACTTCCTACTCCCTGAACTTGCCATTCTCCCTGATTTAATGGCAACTCACTGAGGTCAGGGAGTGTTTCATTTGTTATCCCTGTGGTTGCTTAGTAAATGCTCAGTAAAAGCTCTTTACAGAGTGTGTCTCGCCTCATAGAGGGTAGGATTAGGACAGTTTCATTTCTGCCTCTATCCCTAGGGCCTGGCAATTGAAGGGTCTCCCTCATTGTAGAATGAATTTTTTCACTGAAAGGGTTCACTGAGACTCCATCTAGCAGTCACCTGATGTTCTGCTGTGTGGACAAGTGTTCATTAGGTGCCGGGCACAGAGTCCCAGAAGCCGGCCCCTCTTCTCAGAAAAAGCGCCCAGGACATCTAGGATGATGTATCAGAATGTGGGACAGGGACTGCTAGCTCTGGATCCATCCTTCTCAGCCAGGGCGGTTAACTTTCAGAAATGATCATGGGTCACAGAGATCTCGGATGACAGTGATTATATTCACAATTAAAAAAAAAAAAAAACACTTGTCCTTTACCTTTCTTCCTGTGCCCCTGAGGCTGAGGAGAAGGAAGAAGGCACAGGCCCAGAATGGGCACAGGGAAGCCCACCTCCATCCACCAGTGTGTCAGTATGTGTAGGTGTCCGTGGTTACGCTGATGTAAGTGGTTCCACTGCCGAGGGGGACGGGACTAAAATGGAAGTGAGTCCACGTCCCTTTTACCGTTCTAGCGTGGAGCGGTGGAAGGGGCCTCCCAGGTGAAGCTTCTGATGCCTGGAGAAAGAAGTGTCTGAGGTGAGCAGGGAAGGGCACCCGAGGCAGGATGCTGACCCAGAGCCTGCAAGCCAAATCGGGCTCTTTCCACCCCAGCAAGCCTGTCCTGAACTTAGTCTTGACTTACCGGAGATCAGAATACTAGCTCTCTCCATCCCCTGTGGATTGTGAGATTATTTATTCAGCCAGCACGTCCCAGGCCTGTGCACCTGGGGCTTCAGAGCTACCTTTGAATTTAGTACCTGAGCTTTGGGAGGTATCCTGGATTTTGTCTAGAGACTGAGCTGTCCAACTGCTTTTGTTGATGGGAGAGGGGGTTAGAGGCTCAGTTAAGCAAAGCAGTTTGCTCTCATTGCAGAAATACCAGATTTTGGTGTCTTTTAGCCTGGGAAGTGAAGAGACCCGATGGATGCAATGCTTTCTGCTCACTTAATTGAATCCCTCAGATCAGGAGACAACGGTTTGGGTCGATCATATTCTTTTTGAAACACCTGGCTACTGTTTACTTTGAGATTTAGTTTTAGCCGATCTTTATCTGTTTTAGGGAAGGGAAGACAAATGCGGAGGTGAAGTAATTTTGCAAATTTTTCTTTGAATTAGACATAACTGTGAGTCATCCTAGTGGTTTATCAATAGTTCTGTTTTGTGGAGTGAGCTTGATAGTCCTTTTTGTGCAGAGTTTGTGGATTTTCTTCCTGATTTTGCAGGATAATAGAAACCATTGCCTATAATATGGTTTGCCATTTGTACC
This sequence comes from Sminthopsis crassicaudata, assembly GCF_048593235.1. Lineage (NCBI taxonomy): Eukaryota > Metazoa > Chordata > Mammalia > Dasyuromorphia > Dasyuridae > Sminthopsis > Sminthopsis crassicaudata. The sequence continues at coordinate 288,724,040 of NC_133621.1, forward strand.
ATGTCATATTCTAGGCAACTGAATTTCAGCTTCTCAAGGGCAAGGATAGTTTCATTTTTGTCTTTTCTCCTCAGTGTAGCATAGTGCCTGATTCTTAGTGAAAACTTAATAATTACTTTTTGAATGAACCTCTCCATGAACTAGATGTCCATAGGCTGAGCAGCTGCTCTTCCATTTACCTGTTATTATGTTTTCTATGCACCATATGTTAATGAAAAACTTGTCTGAATATTTAAGTTGCTCACCTGGTCTAATAATTGACACCTGCCATAAATCTTTTTGTATATCATTTAATCAGGTTGCTGTGATTGATTTATTCTGAAGGCCTCTAAAAGCAAAGAATTACTTTAAAAGTACCAAAATAGTCTAAGCATTTTAGTGTAATCATGCTTCTTACTGCTTAAGTTTGTGGAATTTGGTCCAAATTCAAAAACATTTTTTGAGTTTCCATAGTTTTTTCAAGACAGGGAGGTTTCCCTCATGTGAAGGGAGCTCATGGGTAAGAAGGTTCTATCTGCTGATGCAGACAGGCAGTTCTTGTCAGTGGAGACTCAAGGCCAGTGTGGGACAGGTGAGGGCAGCCCATCTTCACCTCCAAATCAACTCTCTCTCCCTCCATTGCTCCGTGCTATAAAGGAAAACCAGAGAGTGACAGACATATCAGGAGAGAGTTGTTCGTGTAGAGATGTAGATGGGTAGTTTTTTTTTTTTAAATAGAAATTGGAATGTTTAAGTGGAAATGGAATGTTCATGAAAAGATCAGATGAAAAAGAGAAAGGATATAATATTGTTATTTAGCATGTAGTTGTCTTAGAAATCCTTGTGCTTTCCCTACAGCAAATACCTTTCTACTCCTGTATCCATTGGTTTTGCTTGGAAGGATGGAGAAAATCCCTTTTGTGTTCAGAATCTCAACTACTGCTCCTGGAGGCTTTTCATATGTTTATATGCATTACAGATGGTGTGAATCCACTTTAGGGTTTCTTTAGGCAATTTAGCTTTGTGATCCATGATGGGTGAGGCCTGTTATATTATCCCATTTTCTCCACCCATCAGAATGTTTGCCCACTGTGTGGGAACATACAGCCACTGCCCAATAAATATTTGCTGCTTGAGTGAGAAATCCTGCATTGACTTTGCCTGAAAACCAACAGCTGGTTGAAAGTTATAATCAGGTTCTATCATTGTTACAGTTAACGACTGTGACAATTTGATTTTTAAATATTAATAATTTGATATTTATTTCCCTTGGAATAGATGGAGTCAGGAAGACTTCGGGTTACAGTTTAACTCAAATACTTATGAGTGGTGTGGCCTTGGGCATGCTGATTCATTTCTTGAAGTCTCATCTGTAAAATGAGGTTTACTTCATAGGGCTATTATGAAAATCTAATATTAAAACACTTCAAACTAGGTCTTGTACTGACCATCAGCTCTTTCTTAGGACTACAGGAGGGCTCTTAGGCCAGGATGCATTGTCCATCCCAGGTACCTTCCTCACCTCTCCTATCCAGGTAATAACAACACAGTCAGTTTTCTGGTTAAATCTGTTGAGGAAGTTGATTATATATTTAAATATAGAGCAAATTGAGTACCTCACTATCTACTGAAAATTCGCCTTGAACTCCTTACCTTTCTTCTCCGTTCCCAGGCGTGAGTGCCTTTTTTTGTGCCAGGATTGATGGTTTTTTTGGGAGGGGGATTGCTTTTGCTTTTGTTTTTATCAGAAGGTCATCAAACAGGATTGTTTCTATAGTTACATCTAGACGGTGTGGTAAAACTGGCCCCTGAAAAAGCCAAATGTTAAACTTTCAGGATGGACATTTACACCTCAGAAATCAGCAAAGGCTACAAACCCAAGGATGGATCTATTGTTTAGTTGATTGTCTACATTTAGGAAAGTGATAGAGAAAATATTAATCATTCAGATTGAATTTAAAAGTGTGTCTTGGGAACATTATGTGGAGAGCCAGTTGTTAAAACTTTTCCCAGCATGCTTCTGGATATCTGGTGTTCAAACTTGCTACTGGATATCTTCCAGAGACTCCTGGGCTGCATGTCTTCCTGTGAGCTCAGAGACAGTTTGTAAAGAAAGCTGCAAGGACGCTTTGCCAAGCCCACTGTATTTTCATGATTAACAAGTAACAAACACATTGGGACCTTGTGTGCCACATCTTTAATTAGATGTGAAATGCAAATCACTATTGATCAGAGAAATGCAAATTAAGACAACTCTGAGGTATCATTACACACCTGTCAGATTGGCTAAGATGACAGGAACAAATAACGATGGATGTTGGAGGGGCTGTGGGAAAACTGGGACACTGATGCATTGTTGGTGGAGTTGTGAAAGAATCCAACCATTCTGGAGAGCAATCTGGAATTATGTCCAAAAAGTTATCAAAATGTGCATACCCTTTGACCCAGCCATACTACTACTGGGCTTATACCCCAAGGAACTACTAGAGAAGGGAAAGGGTCCTGTATGTGCCAAAATGTTTGTGGCAGCCCTTTTCATAGTGGCTAGAAGCTGGAAGATGAATGGATGCCCATCAATCGGAGAATGGTTGGGTAAACTATGGTATATGAATGTTATGGAATATTATTGTTCCATAAGAAATGACCAACAGGAGAAATACAGAGAGGCTTGGAGAGACTTACATCAACTGATGCTGAGTGAAACGAGCAGAACTAGGAGATCATTATACACTTCAACAATGATACTGTACGAGGATGTATGCTGATGGAAGTGGATTTCTTCAACATAGAGAAGAGCTAATCCAATTCCAATTGATTAATGATGGACAGAACCAGCTACATCCAGAAAAGGAACACTGGGAAATGAGTGTAAACTGTTATTTTTACCTTCTGAATCCAATTCTTCCTGTGCAACAAAAAATTCGGTTCTACACACATATATTGTATCTAGAATATACTGTAATATATTTAACATATATAAGACTGCTTGCCATCTGGGGGAGGGGGTTGGGGGAGGAAGGGAAAAAATCTGAATAGAAGTAAGTGCAAGGGATAATGTTGTAAAAAATTACCCATGCATATGTACTGTCAAAAAATGTTATAATTATAAAATAAAATAAAAATTTAAAAAATTAAAAAAAAAATTAGATGTGAAATGGTAATGATGAGGTGTGGCCTGTGGCAAAGCCGCTGTCATTGGTAGCTGTGCTCCAGCTTTGCCAGTTGGCTGAGAGTAAGGCTAAAGATCCAGGTTGTTTTGATGTGTGTTTCTCCAACTTAGAACAACGTACCCATCATTCTGTAGCCCAGGACCCAGTTTTTGAGGACATTTCTGGGGGTGGGATCCCCTAGCACAGCAGGAGCTGGCTGCTCTGGGGAACGCATCTACTCCCTCCCCCGGGACTGCTCAGCTCAGGCCCCCACCCCGATCCTTGACTTTTGGCCCTGCATCAGCAGCAGGCTTTGGGACTCGACCCTGGATGTCCTGTAGACATCCCAAATTCAGCATGGCTAAAATGTCCTATGGGGGTTTTCCTCAGCCCCAAGCCAGCTGCTTTTGGAGGTCCTTTCTTTCCGAGTCGCCCACCTTTGCATCCTTGATGCTTTCCTGGATGCCTCTTGTGGCTCTTCCACAGCAAGCTTGTTCTTTCTACCCCAGCAGCCTCTCTTAACTACTTCCCTGGCATAGACGTTTATCTCTTCCTCCCCTTGATGTAATGGCCTCCTAGTTGGGCTCATTGCCTCCTCTCTCCTTTTTCCAATTGTTCCCCCCCACCAAAGTGCCAGACACTTTCCTCAAACAGAGGGAAGGCGCTGGTGAGTTGGGGGAGCAGGAGGTGGTACCATAAAAACTGTATGATGCCTGGGCCCAAGGGGGTTTGTATCAAATCCTCGAGGCACTGGGGACTCCATTAGGTGGTCAGATCTTCGAGGGCAGTGTGCAGGATGGACTGGGAGGAGGCAGGAGGCTTGAGGAGCTGGGGGGGGGGGAATCAGGAGTATCCAGAGCTGCAGGGGAGCCCATGTTATCCTCTCTTTCCCAGTAGGGAGGGGAGCTACAGTCGGGATCTGACTCAGTGATTGCAGAAGACCGAGAGGTTATGAATCCCCCCAAAAGGACAGGATGTCTCAGAAGGGCTCATCTCTGGCATTGTTGTGGACTTAGAAAAAGGTTACATGGATACATGTAACAGGGGCTGGGTTCTTTGTGGTTCAGAATGCTCTGCCACCTAGAAATGCCTAAAATAGTCAGCCTGATACTCACTCGCATAGGGTGGTCTGCAGGGGACTTCCCCTTCTCTTGCCCTCATCTGTCTTGCTCTCTGCCGGCCATGCATAGGGTAGATCATAGTGGACCCTGCTTTTATTAGCCAGAGACCTTTGGCCAGTCTTCTGTAGAAACAAATTCTGGTTTTAAAAAGTACTCACTGGGGAAAGCCCCGTTGTTCTTGGGGTCAGAGGTTTTCTTGTGATATAGAAGGGAGGCCCCCAGAAATCCTGGAAGTGCAGAGCCCTGGAGATGATGTAAAGGAAGGGGGCCTGGCAGTCGAGTGCTTTGGACCAGCTGAAGCCCTGACTGAGTGTTCACTTGCTTCACACTCCAGACCCAGCAGAGCCTGAGATGGACCTTCCCAGCCACACAAATCTCACTCTTCCCTCCCTGTCGGGACACGATGAGATTTGTTCTGTGCAAAGTCGACAGACAGACAGAACAAAGATGTCTCTGATTGAGGCCCTGTTCCCTGAAATCCAAGGAGATAAGCCAGGCCTTCAGAGGTCAGAAGCCTTGGGAAGGAGCCCCATGGGGTGATCCTGACTTTCATACATTCTCAGCAAGGATTGAATCCCAAGACCAATGGGAATGCAGGAACTTCTTAGGCCTGTGATTCCTGTATGATCATGCTGTAGCTTCTCTAGCATTAAGCAGGCCAGCTTTCCACTCCCCTCCAAATAAGAGGTGGCCCTGCTGGGGGCCCACAAAGGGCTGGGGAATGCCCTCAGAGGTGCTGATGAGACCCCAGCCCTGCAGCCTTCTGTCCCCACCCAGAGGAAGGGCATCTGGGTCTACCAAGCCCAACGTACTCTCTTTCCCCATAAAAGCTGAAAGTGGAATCCTGAGAAAAACAGTGGACAGATAATAAAGTCCCAGGAATGACACAGGAGCTCGGGACTTTCTTGTCGCCTGTAAAACTCTTGGTAGGAAATTTGTACTTTGTACCTCCCTAAGGGTGGCCTAGAAGGCCATTCTGGCCTAGGATTTGGTGTATGGCATGAAGGCAAGCAGCAGACTTGGAGCCCCAGTCCTGGCCCGATGTTGGCAGGCCCTCCTAGTGGGAGCTCTCAGCATGGGGCAATCCCAGTCCCCATACAAGATTACAGCCCCTCCCTCCCCCATGGCAGCCTGGGGCAAAAGGCTTGGAAGGTGTCTGCCTCCTTCCTGTGTTCTCTTCTCCATGTCTCAGTGCCTTTTATGAACTGCAACGAGCATCACAGGGAACACCTATAAATATCACCTAGTCAGTCTTCAAACCAGGTCCTCTCCCCAGGGTCTGGGCACTTGCTTCTCAAAAGATGTCTTGTATTTCTTCCCAGCTGGCTTCCTTTGACACCCCCCCACACATTTTCTCCATGCCTTAGTGGCAAGCTAAGAGAAGGGGTCCTCAGGCTTCCAAGGACAATGTCAGGAGCAGTGTGGTTGGACACCAGAAGGTGAAGGGCCCCAGTCTGGAGCACCAGGATGTATCCAAAGCACGCCCAAGGATAGCCAGGACGGCTCAGGCTTCGGGGTCCATAGCTGTGGGGGATGACAAGGAGCAAGGGAGGGATGGGAGCGGGGCCTTGCATAGGAGGGCTGGGTCAGTTCTGTGGCACCTACTTGGGCAGCCCCCTGTGCCAGACACGTCAAAGAGTTTGTTCCAGACTGATGTGGTTACGAGCTCCTTGGTCAAGAGTTAGAAGAGATCTCATGGGCCCACAAGAGGAAGCTGTGGCCTCTACAGCAAAAGCAAAGGGCTTCCTGATTTAAGATGTTCCCTGGAAACGTGAACTTGTGACTAGGGTCTGAGTCTCCTCTGCACCAAGCCCTTCCAAACTAAGCCCCTGGCATCTCAGACTTCTTTCTCCTCCCTCCCTCTTCTCCTCCCACAAGGAGGGATCATGGGATTGAGTACAAAGGGCCAACTTTCTTTGCTGCTTTGTATTCAGCATGACATAGCCAGATTATTCCTTAGGTGTCTGAGAACCCTGAACAGTACATCCCTCCCCAACTGTCTTCTGTTAAATCAATCTTTAAATAGATATTTTCCTTGACTCCTCCCTGAATTTCAGCCCATCTTTTATCCCACATCATCCTTTCATGATGATCTCCATGATATCCCAGCACCCATAGCTTCTACTGTCAATTCATGGCAAAACCCAATATTTAAGTTAATTTACCAACCATGAGGACAATCAATGATGGATGAAGTAATAGCAGCACCATAACAATCCCAAACCAAGCTTCCCCAATACCAGTGTTATCCCTACATAACACAGCTCATTCAGTAGATTTTTTAAAAAATTTATCCTAAATTTTGAACAACAACAAAAAAAGCAATTTTATGCCCATGGCAGACACAAAAAGAGAATTCTGCACTTCCATTTTCTCCAGCTTTTTCCTGCATCCTTCCAAATTTCTGTTTACTTCTCTGTATGTTAAAAAAAAAAAAAAAAAAGTGAACAACTGCCCTTTTTTTTCCTCATTCTTGCTAACTCCTCTTTTCTTTCAACTACTCTGTCTAATTAATCAAGAGAAAACAAGGGGGGGGAAACACTGGGTAACAAATAAGCAGTTAAGCAGCATCCCTCTCCCATTGACCATGTCCAGAGCTATGTGCTTGTGTCTTCCCCATGCATCCATCCCTTCTCTATCAGGAAGTGAGTAACCACATAATGTGGTTGATTTTCTGGAGATGTGGGAGGCCATTGCCTTGGTCAGAGCTCTTTGGTCTTTTGGAGTTACTTTTCTAGACATTGATGTGATCTGGGTCCGCCTGTGTCAGTCTCCTTCACCTCCTGTGACCTGGAATTTTCTGAAATCGTCTTTCATCGTTTCTCCCAACCAGGCACATTTCATTCCTATTTCACAATATGGCCAGTCATGTCCTAGTTATGTAAGGCATTAATCTCCAGCTTTTTGTTTTCCTTTCAATCCTTCCTTCGAGATCCAGAGGTTTGGCTTATGATTTTCTCTCCCTGGGAAACATGTGTGGGACCCAGAGAGGAGAAGGAGGATGAATCCTTGTTCTGCTCCAAGAAGGCAGAGGGAGCCCACTCTCAGCCTCTGGCCCTTGCTGACACCCGTTAGCTGGGAAGTCCTCCCAGAGCTGGCCTGGACCCAGGATACCTGCTTGCTACCCTACTCGGTCCTGGCGCCTCAGAACATTTTAGGAGTATGAGCTCTGTTTTTCCTCCATGTACCAGCTTCGAGCTTCTCTCAGATGAGTCTGGGGCCTGGGGCTTGGGAAATTGTTCCCTGTTCTTCAGGATGTTTAAGCGTGGCCATCCCCTTGGTCCCAAGCCAGGCTTTTGTCCAGTATTGTAGAGAAGGTGACAGCCTCAGAGGAGACAAAGGAGCACATATGAATGGCGGGAGAAAGAGGGAATTGACAGGTCCTGGCAACAAGTGGGATCTAGGGGCTGAATGTGAGGAGCCGAAGATGGCCCCTCACTTGTGAGCCTGGGAGACACGAGGAGCACTGGTGAGAACAGAAACAATTAGGAAGAGCAGATGGGGACTGGGGGGCCAGGTTATGTATTTGGTTTGGGGCCCAAGTCCAGCCATCTGCAGCATGTCCAGCTTAAGGTGTCCAGCAGACAATTGACCGTGTGTACTCTGGCTCAGGAGAGCCAAGAGTAAGTGAGCCAAAAAGATAGAAGGGGCAGGACGGAGTCTTGGTGACGCCTGCACTTAGTGGGTATGAGCCAGTGAGGAGTCTGAGAAGGAGGAGGAAATGGTCGGGTTCATCTTTAGCCTCTGGAAGGGAAGGCCATTGGATCCAGCCCTCCAGAGAGCCCTGGGAGTGATAAGCCTGGCTGCAGAGGGAGGAAAGGATTGATGGATCCACCCCTCCTCAGGCTCTGCTGCCAAAGGGAGCAGCCAGGAGGGATCACTCAGGAGCTGGACGGAAGGGGAGGGCCACCTGGGGAGGCTCTAAGAGAGAGGAGATGTTAGAGAAGACAATGGTCCCCTGTGCACCTGGAGGCTGTGGGACTTTCTGGGGATCTGCAGCTAGTCTGAGGCTGCATTTGGCTCCAGACCCCCTGTTTCAGGTTCAAAATAAACAGCTTTGAGGGACCGCCTCATCCATCCTCAGTGTTATTTCAGCATGTGAAGGAAGAGGTGGTGGCTATCACTGTGACTTTTTTATGTTATTTTAACATAATCAGACTTATTTAACTTAAATCTAATAAGCCTTGTTTCTTTAACTGAGGAGAAAAATTACCTTCTTCATTCTTTAATTGGGATAAATACTTGATTCCATTTTCTTCCCTATTTTCTAGAGTTCTTAAAAAAAATAGTTTGTCTCCAGTTGGAATTTGCTGAAATATAAGGTGTAAGATCTGAATTCAAATCCCTTTTCTACCCAATTCACAAACTTTCCTACCAAAATACTTATTAAAAACTTTTCTCCCAGTATTTATTCCTAAATATTTTGTTAGCCATCATTTTTACATTATGTATGTAATATAGTTTATATTATACCCAGGCATCTGATATATTTAATTAATCCCAGTAACTTATTTATCTATTTTGATGAGAGGCCCTTATGATTTGATTAAAGTCTAGGAATCCAAAACCCCCTCTGTCGACTTTTCATTTCTAAAGTACTTTTGATACAGTTGCCCATTTGTTTTTCCTCAAAAATTTTATGATAATTTTTTCTGGTTCCATAAAGAAGCCATCTGGTGCTTTGATTGATGTTACATTAAATGAATTTTATATAAGTATGGCTTTATTCGGTTTGTTGTCCAAAATATAGCAAATGAGTATATTTTTTGTATTATTACTTTTGACACAGCTCAAGTTTGTAACAAGGCTATTAATTACAAGAAAGGTTAACAGCAAAAAAGCATTGCTTTAAAACAAAAATACTCCAATTCCCTCCTCCTATTTTGTTGGAGTCATAGGGATTTCCCAATCTGTGTCCACATCTTGTGTTAATCTTGCTGTTTTCAGAACTTCTCTAAATTTTATCTTTTTAACTGTTGTTGCCTAGGTTTTTAAAACACATTGATCTAAATTGAATATTAATGTTTAGGAAGCATCCCAAAATGATTTTGTACTTTAAAATTACTACTTTCAAGGGATTTGTTTTTATGTTGCCTACTGAAAACAAAACCATTAAAAGAAATTATTCTTTATTGTGTATCAGTAAGATTTTATAAGCCCAAATAAAGTTATGAATTCATTAATTTATATTATCCCGTCATTTTAAAAGTAATAATGCAATTCTTATTTTCCATATGAAAGTTAGAACAGTTTCTCGTAGTAAACTCATTTCAGTATTCAACTAGAAAACTCTGATTAATCTGGTTTTGAGAATAATATATGATGTGTCTAGATTGCTATTTTTAATGAGTTAAAATGAAATTGTGTATGCATTTAACATAATCCTTGAAGATTTGGAAGTTATTTCAGGATCTTGTAAGTACCACAGATTAATCATTTTAAATATTAAGTACTCTGAAAAAATTCTGGTTGTTGGAGTTTTAAAAAATATTTAATTCTTTATTTTTCTCACTTTCATCCGTTACATCATTTATCAATTGAAGAATGGCTTTTATTTTTATAAATTTGACTCATTTCTCAGTTCTGTTTGAGAAATGAGGCTTTTATCAGAAAAACACTTCAAAATTTTTTTCACAATTATGGTTGCTAAATGTTATTTCCCTCCGTTCTATTTTTCTCCCCACCTCCATTTATTTTTTTCTGCCCATCTTTTCACCTTGTTCCCTCCTCAAGTGTTTTGTTTCTAACTGCTGCCTCCTTCAATCTGTCCTCCCTTCTCTTACTACCATCCCCTTTCTTTTATCCCCTTCCCTTTATGATTTTCTCTAGGGTAAGACAAATTTCTATACCCAATGTTTATGTTTATGCTATTCCCTCTTTGAGCCAGTTCTGATGTTCTTATTGTTCAAGCATTCCGCTCCCCCAACTCCATCATCTCCTCCTCCATTTTAAAAACTTCTTCTTGCCTCTTTTATGTGAGATATTTTCCCCATTCTATCTCTCCCTTTCTTTTTTCCTAATCTATTCCTTCTTCTCATCCCTCAATTTCATTTTTTTACATATCCCATCATATTCAACTCACACCTGTGTCATCTATTGTGTATTTTCATTCTAATTGCTCCAATAATGATAAAGTTCTCAGGAGTTCCAAGTATTGTTTTTCCCATGTAGGAATGTAAACAGTTTAACCTGATTGAACCCTTATGGTTTCTTTTTGCTTGCCTTTTTTATGCTTCTTTTAAGTCTTGTATTTGACAGTCAGATATTTTATTCAGCTCTGGTATTTTCATCAGGAATGCTTGAAAGTACTCTATTTCATTGAATGCCTATTTCCCCTCCTGAAAGAATTATAATCAGAGTGGGTCATTCTTGGTTGTACTCCTAGCTTCTTTGCTCTGTGAAATATTATATTCCAAGCCTTCTGGTCCTTTAATGTAGAAGCTGCTAAGTCTTGTGTTATCCCGACTGGCTCCATCATGCTTGAATTGCTTTTTCTGGCTATTTCTATCCCTTGACCTGGGAACCCTGAAATTTGGCTATGATATTCTTCTTGGGATTTCTTTTAGTAGGTGAGGATGGATTCTTCCCATTTCTATTTTGCCCTCTAGGTCTAGGAAACTAGGGCAATTTTCCTTGATAATTTCTTGAAAGATAATGTCAAGACTCTTTTTTTTTTTTTTTTTTTTTTTTTTTTGAAAAATGACTTTCAGGTAGTTCATTAATTCTTAAATTATTTTTCATCAATCTGTTTTTCAAAGCAATTGTTTTTCCAATAAGATATTTCCCGTTGTCTTCCATTGTTTTATTGTTTTGATTTTGTTTTCTGAGGTCTTGTTGAAGCTTTCAGATAGAGTTCATATGTCTTCAGATAGACTAGTTCATGAAATGGCTCCAGGCCCTTCCAGAAAGACCCTCCATAGCTCTTGGTAGCCCACTAATGATGATGTCATTGTTAAACCACCTTAGGATCACAATAGTGCACAGGGCTTATGCATCAGCATGAGTGAATTTTCCATGTTCTCTAGGGAACACTAGAGGTCATGAATGTGGATAATTTTGACCAATATAGTTTGATTGTTAAATTGCATTTTAATTCTTTGAAAAGTAATCACATGAGTATAGTTTATATGTTCTATATGAATAATGGAGGTTTGTATGAGTTTGTTATTTATATGTTATATAAAACTCTGCATGAATTTTAAAATGAAGAAATTTAATTAGTTTCTCCTGCCCATTTCAGTTCCATATTTGGGGCACATGCCTGTGCAACAAGTACATAGTTGTATAGTAAGTAACCCATGTTACTATACAACCCATAGTTGTATAGTAACACCCGCGAGTAGGAAAAAAAAAAATTAAGGCTGGATTTAAGGCAATTCCAACAGACCTATGATGGAAAGAGCCATGTGCATCCAGAGTGTGTATCAAAGCAGAGTATTTCCCCTTTTTTATTGTTTTTTTCTTTCGCCTTTTGATCTGATTTTCCTTGGGCAGCATGACAAATATGGAAATATGTTTAGAAGAATTGCACGTGTTTAACCTATATTGGATAACTTGCTGTCTGGTGGAAGAGGAGTGGGAGAAAGGGAAGGGTAAAACTTTGGAGCACAAAGTTTTGCAAGGATGAATGTTGAAAACCATCTTTGTATGTATTTGGAAAAATAAAAGGCTATTAATTTTTTTAAAAAGACTGTGAAAAGTTTACTTGCTAAAAAGGATTGCCTAGAGGATAATTAATGCCTGCTGCAGATGAGAGAAAGGTGCTACTTCAAGATGGTTTCCCAGTTACTCTTGAGTATAAGAACAGCTCCATCTCTGTGTTGCAGATGATGTTCCATCAGGGGGCAGGAAGTGGAGGAGAGGGCATCCAGGTACTTGCTCTTCAGATTTATATTTTGGAAACCTTCAGCTCAGATATTGACTGAGGGCAATGAGTATAAAATGTCAAGATTTCCTCAGTCTGTTAAGGTGAGCTAATGACAAGGGGTAGTGGAAGATCTTCATGTTTTCATGAGCTTTGATGCCTTTTGGACCCAGATGGATAGCTGTCTGTAAGGATTATTGGGGAAAGAGGAAGTTTTAAGTTGTTTTAATTTAATTTTAGGTTGTTTTTAAGCAAAGAAAGCCTAATATAATACCTAAAGAATACTAGCTGACCATGAGTTCTGGGAATTACTTTAGATTATTTCCTCTAGGGCAGCTAGGTGGTGCATTGAATAGAACACCATCCCTGAAGTCTGGAGGACCTGAGTTCAGATGTGGTCTCAGACACTTAACACTTCACACTTCCTAACTGTGTGACCCTGAGCAAGTCATTTAACCCCAATTGTTTCAGAAAAAAAAAAAAGATTATTTCCTCTAGTGGGAATCAAAAGTTTTCCCCCTCAGGATTCTATAATGCAATGAAGAATCTAGAAAGGAAAAGAAATAAATTCTAATATACAAAAATCCCAGCAATGGAGAAAAGCCTAATTCATTAACATGACTTATTTTTTGCAAACAATATCTATTCACTTTTATTCCACAGAATTTTAAGAAGCAAAAAATCTTATACACTAATCAATAAGGGTGATAGAAACCACACAGCTGCCCCCCACTCCAGCTCTGTGCATAACCTAAGGCTTATGTGCTTCGGTCTCTTGTGCGTTCTTAGTAGAAGATCACTAAGTCATTTAATGATAAATTAATGATAAAATCAGGATCAAAAAGGATCTGGGCAGACTAAAATAATGGGTAAATGGAATAATCCTCCTGTCGTGCTCTCACCAAGGTAGGTCTGGTCCCACCTGTAGCATTTCCTGCCTCCCATCTCATTCAGTGCTTATCAGGATGAACTCCAGTAAACTGTCATTGGAGAAGTTCCACCTGTTGGGGTGGTGATATTAGACTTCCTCACCTTGCCTTGGTCTTTCCTGGATACCACTAAAGCACATGGGCTGACCTTCAGTTCTCCCTCATTCTTGCTCATGGAATGGCCACGACCAAAGAATTTATTAAATGTCCAACTTTCTGATGAGGAGTTTTAACTGTCTGGAACCAGACCAGGCCTTGGGAAGCAGATACTGCCTTTTGCTGGCTCTGTATTAATAAGCTGAAATGTAACAGAGATGGACAAAAGTCCTCCTTTATCAGCTGCACAAGTATAGAGTGAGGGAGACAGGCAATCTATTTACAAAAGACGAGGAAAACCTGTTCTAGGCAGGGTGATGGCTGTCTGGGAGGGAAAAAGAGAAGGATGCAGGGATCCAGGGGAAGTATGATCACAAGCTAGCCATCAAAGTCAGAAGAAGGGGGTTGCGCTAGATCACTTCCAGGCCACTTCTGACTTGAAGATTAACCTTTCATGAGTTAGATAACCTCAACGCAGAAAAGAACAGTGAGCCAGCATCAGCTGGGGGAGCTCCACAGGAAAGAACGGGAAGAATTAGGGGAATGGAGAGGACATAGCTCTATTTTTAAAGCTTTGATTACTCGGCCTCCCTTAAAATGTATTGAATGATTTCAAATTAACTGTCATAAGAAACCGTAATAGGAAACACAAAGGAATATGTATAGATCAGACGCATAGAGTGTTAATTACTTTTGGTCAAAAACTAATTAGTTGAAATTAATGATCTTTATATTATGTTTTATTTAGGCACCATCTTGGGTATTCCTATCATGTGGCCTGGGCCTCTTTATCTACCAATCACTGGATGCTATTGATGGAAAACAAGCCAGAAGAACAAATAGTTGTTCTCCTTTAGGGGAACTTTTTGACCATGGTTGTGATTCTATTTCCACAGGTAAATCAATAGAATTTTCAATTCAATTTATATAGCATTAAGAGCTCAAGGTCTGTTCTAGATCTTAAACGGCTTCAATCTTGCTGCTTTCTATTTTTTGGAAAGAGCTAAAGCTTTTTAGAGCAGTGTTACATAAGAAATGTGGATGTGCTCAGCTCCATGTCTAGGTGGTGGTGTGATTTGGATCCCTTAGGAGCTGTGGGTGAGAAAACACCCTCTACTAGGGCTGATGGGACAGTCTCACAGAGTTGCCTAGGGACCCAAGAGCTTATTATCCAACATCATGGAGGATACTGGAGAATCCTAGTTGGACCTTCTGACTAACTGGAGGGCCTGGCCTTGTATCTACGCTGCCAAAAGTATATCTGTGTTTTATGCTCTGGCTATATTTCCAAATTCAATTCATATTAAGCATCTAATATGCACAGAGTAGTTAAGAAGTGGAAAAAAATGAGTTTTATGTAATTAGGTTATTTCTAGATCCACTTTATCATTCTCTTACACTTGTCATAAATTCAGGGATGCCTCGTGATAGGCAGCAGTCCCTAAGTAATAGTCTGTTTTTAAAGCCAAGTGAGCTTTTACTGTTATCAACGTTGTACTGAATCCTGGAGTAGAACAGTTGTCAGTCACATCAGTGATTACCGGCTAAAGTACCACTTTGGGAAATTCAGAAAGATTTTTTTAAATACTGAGTTTTCTTAAAGTGAAGAAGACACACATATTGTCTGTTCCAAGTAAGTCAGTGAACTTCTGGCAAAGCTAGTAAAGTGAAAAGCCAGCCACCCCAACAACACCCCAGCAAGGGTGACAGGGGGCCCCATGAAGCCAGAGCACATAGATACCCTCCATCACACTGGAGGCCCGAGGCTCGAGGCTCGAGGCCAGGAGGTGGGAGGCCTGAGCTGCAAGGTTTCTGGCTGGGCTTTGGAGCTGCGAGAGCTGACATTCCCAGCAGGGGAGTGAGCTGGAGGTTCCTGTGCTGCTATGGCTGGGCACTTCTCACCAGCCCCACTTGGAGGCCTAGTTGAGGCCCCACAGAGGTGTAATGAGAATCCTTGTCCATGAGCACCCACAGAGCAGAGGCTGAGCCTCCAGCAGGCAGGAGGCCAGAATCAAGGCTGGTTTTCTCTCGAGCCCCACCAGTGCTACCCTGGGGATGGAACAGCTCAGAACTGCAGGAGGAGAGAAAATGAACCAAGGCCATGTGATCAAGGGTCACTACCACCTTGGTACCCAGCTCCCTCTGCCCTGCCCCCTCAATTTCAGCCACAGAAGGCAGCAGCCCGTCCTCCCAGAAGCCCAGTAGCAGCAGCCAGAGACTGATGAGGCCTGGCTACCCCAGGGTGGGCCCCAAAGTCCCAGCCCAGAAACTGCAACTCGACATAGGAAACAGAAGACAAGTCCTAATGTCATGAAACCCTCCTTTGAGTTGAGGCAAGCTTAGAACAAAGCTTGTGACTCCCGGTGAGTGCAGGCAGTGCCTTGGAGAAAGTGGCAGCTCTGAGGGGCTGTGAGAAAGGTCATGGGAGCTCCTGAAGGGAGAACAGACTGCGCAGAAGAGGAAGGGGAGCCATACCCAGAAACTGGGAACCCTGAAAAATAGAAAGGAGCCAACCTAACTCAGGTGATGCAATGAGATAGGATGGAGATAGAGATCGAGAAAGTAGGGAAAGGCCTGAAGTACGTCACTGACCTCAGAAACAGCCAGCCAGGAAAGCAGCTTGGGAAGGTAGGACCAGTATCACCTCCAAACAGGACCCAAACAAAAAACCTATATGCCCTGTTTCAACCCACCACAAAAGAAAATTGCCTGTAATGATTAAATTGGGAAAATGGAAAGAATTCCCCTCCTGGGGAAAAATTTTTAAATATCATAGCCCAAATCTAAATCTTCCAGGTCAGAGAAAAAACATAGCAAACATCCCTAAGGAAAGATGTCAAGTCCTGGGGAGCCGGTCAGATTCTCACAAGAGGCTGATGTAATTCCAAGGAAGGAAGAGAAAATTGCAGTAAGATAGAAAGGGCCAAAAATTAAACTTACACCCAAAAATAACCAGGGCTACAAAACCAAGTGCAGTCCTGCATGGGAAAACAGGGTACTTGTAGGAATAGAGGGCTCTGAAATAGGCTTGTTGAAAAGATGGAATCTTAGGTAAACTTGAAATAAAACTTAGAAAGGTAAATATATTCGAGCATTTTGAAGGGCTAAAAGGTGATCAAGGGTCTTTGTCCTTTCTTTATACTTGATGTCATACTCTTCCTTTAGTAGCTCTGGAAAGTGTGTGTGTGTGTGTGTGTGTGTGTGTGTGTGTGTGTGTGTGTGTGTGTGTGTGCTCGTCCAATGCATGCATGAGATGGGAATGGGAGGGAGAAGGGAAGAAACTGAGACTTTTAATAGCTGCCTTTCAAACCTAGACAAATCTAACAAAAAAGACAAACAATAGAATCTTAGAAAATTTAGGGAATCAGAAAGCTACACAACCAGCAGTTTTTAATCCCTTACTATACAGTAAGGAAAGCCAAAGACAGTCCTTGCCTTTCCTTACTATACAATAAGGAAAGCCAAAAATAGTCCTTAGCCTTAAGACTTTTCCTTTTTCATTGTTTATGGGGTGGGTTGGGAAAGATTAACAAAGTTGCTGACTTGACTCCAGCATCATGACTTCACCTTTCCAGCTTCCCATCTAATTCACCCTCATGGGGAAGCAACCCCCCAAAAGGAGATGGAAAACAGGAAGAAAGGGATGAAAGTGCCAGCCTGCAGGCGTGGTATGGAAATCTGGAAGGTCCAAAGCCCAGCCAGGAGAATGCAGGTTTGCCAAAGTCCCAGGAAGAATTCAGCAGTATAAAGAGAGAACTGAGCTGAGTGCTGGTGGTGGGGATGCAGGATGTCCCCATGCAAGCCTGAAGATGAGACCTGGCATTGAAATTCAGAAAGTCAGGAACACTGCTGGAAAGGTGAAGGAGGATGTCTGTTTCTTTTTAGCTTGTGTTTGCCCTTTTTGGATAGTAGGGCAGAAGGGTCAAAAACACCTTTTACATGCAAGAAGGTAGAAATAAATTCAGTCTTTACCAATCACAACAATATAATCAATAAGGTTGCTTGAAAAAAAGCTTCAAACTTAAATGGAAACTAAGCAATAAAACGCTGAAGAATTGTGGTTCAAATTCTAGTGGCTTCCATTGTCTCTAGGATATGTCAAAAATTCCTGTTTCATTTTGAAAGGCTTACAGACCTCAACTCCATCCTGTCCTTCTGCCAGAGTCCTCTCCGCATACTCTCACTGCCCACCTAAGCCCCTCTGACTTTCTCACAGAGTACCTAGGAGACCATCTACTCAAAGGCCTTGAGGTAGGAAATGGAAAAAATGAGGAAGAACAGCTAATCAGCCAGCTGATAGGATCCACTGGAATGGTGCTAATCTGTTTGTCCCCTGGAAAGGCTCTAGTGGCAAGAGCCTGGAGGCAGGGAGTTCAGCGTGAGAGGTTCACTGGTGGCTTTGAAGTAAAAGCCTTAGAGATGTAACAAAATTTCAAGGTTAGCTTGTAAAGGGATGACACTAATTGCCAACTCACATGTCAGCTGGGCTCCCAACCTTTGGTAGTTTGCATTGCATGGTAAGACTCTTTGTCCCCTTGTTGTGTGCATGAGGCACCAATGGGAGATCCCACTTGCTGTTTTTACTCTGGGTTGGGCAGACCCTCGGCTCTCTGAAGCCTCACAGGGCCCTTGTGCCCACGTGCATACCTCTGAGAGGAGCCCAGCCAGTTTGAATAATTCCCTCCTGGTTGGTTCTCTGCACTTGCCCCATGCTCATGGGTAGAGTCCTCAGTGGATTTTAAAATTACATCTTAAACTGCTTCCTAATTGTAGATCCACTTTCTCTTTCAGTATTTGTGTCTCTTGGAGCCTCCATTGCTGTTCGCTTGGGATCAAATCCTGACTGGTTATTTTTCTGCTGTTTTATTGGGATGTTCATGTTTTATTGTGCTCATTGGCAAACCTACGTATCCGGAGTACTAAGATTTGGAAAGTAAGTAGATTTTGTTAACTTGTACATAACGAAGGGAGTAGTATTTGCTTTTAGCATTTTGGTGATCGGCTAGTAGACTTTAGTTATCCATGCTGATGGGAGACGAACATATCATAATTAATGATGTTACTTTTCCTGCCAAGTCTTTCACCAGAAATATTAAAAGGCAGCAAAATTGATGGATGTGAGTCATATCTCTGTTTCCCAGATCATGCTTTAGCTAGGGATTCTTTACTTGGAGTCATCAAGTTTACATTTGTTCTTTTAAATATTTAACTCGCTGCATTTCAAACCAGAATTTGATTTTGTCTTTTTATTTTATGCCCTTAAGCACATGATTCTGGGAAAGGATCCTGAGGCTTCTCCAGACACTATCTGAGGAGTCCAGGACATAGAAAAAGGTGCAGAATCACCTGGGTTGACCCAACGTGATTGCTTAGGAGCAGAATGGAGGGAGTAAACTTTGAGCCTTTGAGAAATAAATTGTAATGTTCAGGCTAGCTTTCTGGAGGTCCTCTGGAAAGGCCTTGGTCTCAGCAGGATAGACACCACAAGAATGTCTGAGAATAGAGTCCAAAGTCTTTATTGTCTGTTACCCAGTCTGTCTCCATCACAGTCTGTCTGATCCAGTCTGTCCCAGTCTCCTCCAGCAGTCTGACAGTCTCAACCAATCTCTTCCTGAGTCTGACTTTGTCCCCAGTTTAAATATCCTATTACAATTATATCATGTGTGAACTGGAGAACCATTACATCACCATGCTAAGTACTAAGTATATGTGTGAACTAGAGAACCATTATCTCATCAGTTCCACCGAGTTAACACCTTGTTTCAAGTATACTTCTCCAGAGTTCTGGCTCTCTATGATAGATGTTATAACTTAACAGCATACATTATTTGAGATCATCTCTCTCTCTCTCTCTTTGATAAGAATTGTTGGGAAAACTGGAAGTGGTTTGGCAGAAAATGATTTTAAACCAATCGCTTGTACCATATACCACAGAAGTATTCAAGATGGACAGCCTGAGTTTGAAAGAAAAACCATAAAATCTTTGAAAGAATAAATTTGCTTAACTGTAGCTTCTCAACCAAATAAGAGAGGTAATCACAAAGGATAAAGTAGTGATTTTTATTACATGAAGTTGATAAGGTTTTGCACAAACAAAATCAATGCAGCTGGCATAAGAAGGTAAGCTATCAGTTGGGAGATGGGAGGGGAGAGGGGAAGTGTCTCCTCCAAGATATATATAAGACCATGATTCATTCCCAGTGTATATAAACTGATCTAAGACTATGAGCAAACCACTCTCAAAAGAAAAATTGCAGACTATTAATAACCATATGAAAGATTGCTTCAGATCACTAATAAAAATAGAAATGTAAATCAAAACAGCTCTGACATTTCATCTCATACCTAGAAAATTATCAAAGATGACGAAAGATGGAAATGGTCACTATTAAAGGATCCTTGGAAAGATACAAATGAATTGTTGGTGCTGTGAGTTGGTCCTTCCACAAAGCAGTTTGAATTCGGCTTAAAAAGTGAACCACCTACCCAAGCCCTTTGACCAAGGGAGCCCACCAATAGGTGTGTGCCCTAATGAAGTCAGAGGCAGGAAGGTATCATCTACATCAAAATGACTGGAATATTTTTTTGTGATACAAAGAACTGGAAACATTACATGCTTAGTGACTCTAGAATGGCACAGTCCCAGAACTGTGGAGTAAAAATATCATGAATAATTCAGTGAATAGGAAAGAGAAGGCTTGGAAAATGATTCTGCAGGAGTTGGCAGCCTCCAGAGGTTCTTGATGGGGGGGATGGTCAGACAGTGGAAGAGAGAATGGCTAGGAGGAAAGTCTGGAGACACTCACCAGAGACAATGTGAAAGGAGAAGCAGTCACTGCTGGGTTGGATACAGCGTGAGTGGGAGGTTATGGGCCTGGTTGACTAAGAGCATGGGGGAGAGCGCTGGAAGAAAGGTCTCAATTTTGTTTGGACACTTCTGGTCCCAGGACAGCCATGGGGCCTTTGGAGATGCCTGGTTATAAATCCTGAGCTGAGGGCTGCGCATCTGGGTCTGGGAACTGCCAGGGGATGCCACTGGGGGAAAAACGGGCTCTCTGCAGACATGTGCATAACATGTGATATGTGATAAGAGTGGGTTTGCAAGGGGAGCATCCAGGTGACTGTGGCAAGGCCATTGGGGTAGGGAAGGCAAGGGTTGAGAGAGCCCGGGCAAAGGCCTGGAGTTGGGACCGGGCCAGCACCTGAAGACGAGGATGAGGAAGCTGTTCAGCTTATGAGGATGATGGGAAGACAGGCCTAGTCCCTGGTTGCCTCGATTTCTGACCATGGCAGCAAAAGTGTCGGCGGCTCTGTCCTACAAGTGACTTTTGGTGACTTTGTCACCTTCGGATTACCAGGGATGTTGTTCCCAGATAGCCTCGTCTTCCTTACTGTGCCAGCACCGACTTCCTGGGAGTGGCTCACGCCCCCAGAACCCCCAGCCCTCAGTACACCCACAATGGGGACTGAGATGGGAACTTGTCTCCTGCTCCTCCAGGGTGGACACATACCCAGAGCCCCTCATGGGTCTGTGTCTCTCCAGAGCCCACCTCACTCTGTGTCCTGCTGGCACCGTGCCCATTGAGGCACAGTGACACAGCAGCTTGCTAGCTGGCCCGCCCGCCCCCTAGGGGGGTGCCCCCCTCTTTCATCCTCTGTTCTTGCAGAAATGAGGGGCCCCAGCCAGATGTCCTCAGCAGCTACATGCTCGAGCATGGATCCCCCTTCCTTGAGTGTTGCTTGGTCTTCCTGCCTCCCCTGGTCCCTCTGGTTACCTACTTGCCCCCTTCCATTGCCAACCCTGATCTCATGTGTGTGCCCTCCGCTAGGCCTTCTGTTCTCCTACTCCCAGCCCTGGTTCCTACACCCTGTCCCAGGAATGTTCTCTCACCTTCTCAATGGTTGCATTTGTGCCCATAATTTAAAATCAAATTGGAGGAAAATTCCATGAAACGTCCCCTGAGCCACTTGAGGGCTCATCTCACACAACACTTTGTATTGCAATTCCTCGATGCATTTTTCAGATAGCACTTTGCATTTTAGTTATACTTGTTTTATTTCTCCTACCAGACGATATATTTCATGAATCCAGGGGCTTTGGTGGCTCCTGTTCTGCACCCAGTAAGGACAGAATACAATAAAGATTGGTTGAATGAATTAGTCCTTAGTCACTCATTTGATGATGGGGGGAAAAAACTCCTTTGAAATTCTCTAGAGGATATTGCACCTAAAAAGTGCTTAGTAATGGCAGAAATTAGATATGGGTCCACACTTAACACCATATACCAAGATAAGATCAAAATGGGTCCATGATTTAGGCATAAAGAATGAGACCATAAATAGATTAGAGGAACATAGGATAGTCTACCTCTCAGACCTGTGGAGGAGGAAGGAATTTATGACCAGAAAAGAACGAGAGATCATTATCGATTACAAAATAGAAGATTTTGATTACATCAAATTAAAAAGTTTCTGTACAAACAATACTAATGCAAACAAGATTAGAAGGGAAGTAACAAATTGGAAAAATATTTTTACAGTTTAAAGGTTCTGATAAGTCTCATTTCCAAAATATATAGAGAACTGACCCTGATTTATAAGAAATCAAACCATTCTCCAATTGATAAATGGTCAAAGGATATGAACAGACAATTCTCAGATGATAAAGTTGAAGTTATATCCACTCATATGAAAGAGTGTTCCAAATCACTACTGATCAGAGAAATGCAAATTAAGACAACTCTGAGATACCACTACACACCTGTCAGATTGGCTAAGATGACAGGAACAAATAATGATGAATGTTGGAAGGGATGTGGGAAAACTGGGACACTAATACATTGTTGGTGGAACTGTGAAAGAATCCGGCCATTCTGGAGAGCAATTTGGAACTATGCCCAAAAAGTTATCAAACTGCATACCCTTTGATCCAGCATTGCTGCAATTGGGCTTATATCCCAAAGAAATACTAAAGAGGGGAAAGGGATCTATATGTGCCAAAAATGTTTGTGGCAGCTCTTTTCATAGTGGCTAGAAACTGGAAGATGAATGGATGTCCATCAATTGGAGAATGGTTGGGTAAATTATGGTTATGAAGGTTATGGAATATTATTACTCTGTAAGAAATGACCAGCAGGAGGAATTCAGAAAGGTTTGGAGAGACTTATGTGAACTGATGCTGAGTGAAATGAGCAGAACCAGAAGATCGCTATACACCTCAACAACAATACTGTATGAGGAGGTATTCTGATGGAAGTGGATATCTTCATCATAAAGAAAATCCAACTCACTTCCAGTTGATCAATGATGGACAGAAACAACTACACCCAGAGAAGGAACACTGGGAAGTGAATGTAAATTGTTAGCACGACTGTCTATCTACCCAGGTTACTTATACCTTCAGAATCTAATACTTAACGTGCAACAAGAAAATTGGATTTACACACATATATTCTATCTAAGTTATACTGTAACATGTAAAATGTATGGGATTGCCTGTCATCTAGGGGAGGTAGGGGAAAATTTGGAAAAATGAATACAAGGGATAATGCTATTTTAAAAATTACTCATGCATATATACTGTCAAAGAAAATTTATAATTATAAAATTAAAAAATAAAAATTAAAAATAATAAAAAAAAGAATCTTCCATCTTTGAGAAATCTTGAAAAAAATAAAATAAATAAAAAGTGCTTAGTAAAGGCTGCCTTATTTCTAAACCTCAAGTGAAGGTTTCTTTATTTGCATATTCAAGTCAGTAAATATTTTGGTTTTTTTCCTTCTTTAGGGTGGATGTAACTGAAGTTCAGATCGCTATAGTTATTGTCTTTTTGTTAACCTCATTTGGAGGAGTGACATTGTGGGATTATACTGTAAGTATTATTATTATTATTATACTGTAAGTATTCATATCTATGGTTTTAGCTCTTTTAGCTTTGTTATATGGGGAGAGGCCGGTTTTTCTGTGAAAAAGCTTCTATCAAATATCAAATGTGTCCAAGAATCCACCTGCCTAAAAGTAGAGAGGACAGGGTCAGAAGCTCACTTGGGAAGCCTTCTTCTGTTTTCATTGTAACTATTGCAGAAAGATAGAAAAGGAAGGAGAGTGGGCTGGGAATCATTTAGCCATCAGCCCCCATGGAACTGCCAGCTCTCCGAATGTGCCCTTTGGATGCAAATGGTAAAGCATTAAAATCTCAGATGAAAATCTGTGTCCTTGGAAGGAAAGGGTGGGCTGGTCATGGAGAAAGAAAGAATAATGAAAGGCAAGAGAGGAAGAGTCTAGTATCCTGGATATACCCTGGAGGTGGAAAGAACAAAGAATACATTGTCTGAATGGATCTCTCAAAAGAGACACCCAGACTAGGGGGCTGTAAGACAGTAGGATTCTGCATCAGGGGAGGGAGAGTACATACTACTTAAAGAGTGTCATGTTTCTTAATTGTTGTTTTTCCTGTAGAATAGTTCACATTTTTAGGTTGTATTTTTCTTTTACATTTTACTGTACTTTCTCCTTTTTGTATTAATATAAGAGGGAAAAAACCTGCCTTCTACCTGATAAACGTTAAATGGTATCACTCTTTTGGGCCTAAAGTGATAGACTTGTCGTGTAAGATAAAGATTTTTCCAAAAAATAAGTTCAGTAGGAAGTTTTACATTTTTAAAAAGCCAGTTGCTCTATTAGAAAATAAGAAAATTGTGTGCAATTTTTTGAAAATTAGCAAGGGAAAGCTGTTAGTAGTCTGGCCCTCCCCATGTTATTCTCAGACTGCCAGCCACTACTGTAACGAAGAGGGCAGCTGGTGCCCGTCTGTCTCCCTGACAGTTGCTGAGGATAAGCTCCTGGCCTGTGGGGGATGTGCAAGGAAGGAAGGGGCAGGTTTGGGAACAGGCCAGGGTTCTGGCTACAGGTTGGATTTGAGTGATCTTTTATCAGGCAGAAATTTTAAAACCTGCACAGATGGGAGAAGAGTCAACTGCAGTGTTGTGCTCAGTGATTGTGTAAGAGCTGCTCTATTAACATTACTAATCTAGCTGTGTGACCCTGGGCAAGTCACTTAACCCCAACTGCCTCAGCAAAAAAGAAAGAAAAAAAAAAAACACATTACTAATCATATCCCCTAGCCAGAGGACTTGGGACTTGGCAGTGTCAACACCCACAGAGTTTTAAAATGAGACTGCTGTTATTTTGAAATATTAAAGAGGGGACTGGTAGTAATTTACTGTCAACTTTTTTTCTTAACTCTTTTGCTGCCTTTGGAAGCTTTCCATGAAGTAGGATTTGGCGGTCAGAAGGTAATAGCTGTGATTCTGAGCATTCATATACACGCATCTGTGTCCATATTTACTGTGGTGTGTCATTGTTGTGCAGCCCATCGGGGGCCTTTGCCTTCCCTTTGCTCTTAGCTTATGGAGGGCTGCTGCCTGAATGTGAACTGTCATTATTCATGGCTACCAGTTACAGCTAACTAAAGCTGAATTTGGGCAGTGTCCCCATATAATGGTGAAAGCCAAGAAAAACATATCAACTCCATTAAGTTGAATGTTTGGTTTTAATTTGAACAAATATAAAGGGCCCCAGAGTATAGTGATCACCAAAGAAAACCTTAATGTTGATATACCTAATACCTAAAATTACTCCTCCTCCCCCAAAGATCCCTGTGATTGAAACAAGACTGAAGATTTTCCCTCTTCTCGGGATAGTGGCAGGAGCATTTTTTTCCTGTTCTAATTATTTCCACACCATCCTTCATGGCGGAGTTGGCAAGAATGGATCCACGATAGCAGTAAGACAAATTCAAAAGCATTTTGTTTTCTTATGGTATTGGTCTCATGTTGTCACTTCCTTTTACAACCAATAGGAACAGACATTTTGCCTGTGTTATGGGACCTGAAGACTTATAGGAGAAAGGACCATAAAGGCCTCGCCCATCTCACCTGCCGGGATGACTCATATGCTGCAAGGGCAGTTTTTTGGGTGGGGTGAGCGGAGGGTAGGGGATGATGGCGACCTGACAGAGTAGGCCCTGGGGTGGGCATTTTAGATGTGATGCATAATCTCTCTTCTCCACTAGTAAAGTGAAGAACATACTCTATTATTGTTTTATTTGGTGCCTTGTTTTGGGGGTTAGGAGGGAGCAGATTGCTCCCAAAAAATGGAAGAGAAACTTCTTAAATAAAATTGGGAACTCAAGAGTCTTATAACAAACGTCTACGTAATTGGAAAAAAATATATCTTTTTAAAAAAGAAAAAGTGGATTTCCTCAAGGATTTCATTTTCACAAAGATGTATCTAGATAATGCTGCATTCTTCTCTGGCTCTGATAGACAATACTAAAGGGATGCTTTGAACGAATCTGGCCAGCTTCTAAACCAGACCTGCCCACTTTGGGGCTTAGCCTCCCCTCATAAAGCTTGATGCTTATTTTGGCACTGCCATTTCTCAAAACATCTTTGGAAACTGAAAAACATTTTTGAGAGCCGTTCTTTCTCAGAGACTGGCATCCCCTCTTTGGAAGAGCCTCAGCCTTTAGAAACCACCAAAACTTGATCCAAGGCCAAGTCTGGTGAATAAGTAATACCTTTCTTATTTGTGAAAGGGGAAATCAACTGCTTAAAGAGGATGACAGGAAAGTGATTGTCAGCCACTTGGCTCCAGGGATGGTCACAAAAGAGTAGTTCTAAAAACATTTTGAGCTTTGTGGAGAGGAGAGTATAAAATAGCCTCCTGAATCAGTCCTTCACTGATTATGAAGGACAACCCTCATTGAGAACATGTTTTGTTTATTTTTTTCCATCCCTTTAGCATACTTTGTAAACAAGTTGGACTGCTGACCACGCACAGAAAAGCTCCTGGTTGGCTGATAAGTTGTAGCTTGAATATAAATACATGAGTAATCCATTTATTTAAATGAAATCAACAGGTTTCAGTAGTGGTCAAGGTCCACAATCAATATTTCACTAAGGAGAAATACCCCCAGTATATGTTTAAAGACTTAATAAGAAAACTGCTATTTTTCTGAGTAATAGCTGCTTTAATATCATAATAGAGTGGATGACAAAATATGAAAACATGTTTCCTGCTTTCTTTTTCTAGGGCACCAGTGTTCTGTCACCTGGCATCCATATAGGAATAATTATTCTTCTAGCCATAATTATCTGCAAAAAATCTGTAACCCATGTGTTTGAAAAACATCCCTGTCTTTATATCGTAATGTTTGGGTGTGTGTATTCCAAAGTAACTCAAAAATTGGTGGTAAGTTGGTGGCAAGCAGTTTAGTTAAAATTGCATTTGAGAGTGTGTGTGTGTGTGTGTGTGTGTGTGTGTGTGTGTGTGTGTGTGTGTGTGTGTGTGTGTGTGTGTTCCTTAAGAGAAATAAAGTAACAGGGCAGTGAGTGATATGTATTTGTAGCATTACACATTAGTAAAGGAGGTTGTATTATATCAAGTCCTCTTGTCACCATGACAGTCTCATTACAGAAATAATTTTGACTGCAATCAGACTTCTAAGATCAAACTGTAACTTAATCTGAACCATTTCATAGAGAATTGACTAAAGTAACACCAAAAAAACCTCATTTAAACTACTTCATTAGCTATATAGTTCAAATCCTTCAGATTTACCTCAGAGAACTTAAATATAAAGAAATTGAATAAGCTAGATAGGAATGTTGAGTTCCCAGAAGTATAAGAATAAAGTAATCTTTGGAATTGTTTTGTCTTTTTTTAGAATAAAGAGTAAACTTTTTAAGAAAAAAAACCTCAACTCCTACAGATTTGGTTATCAAGTTATTGTCATGTTAAAATCTTTATCATTTATTTGCCCTTTTTACTAAATAGGTTGCTCACATGACCAAAAGTAAACTAAGTCTACAGGACCCCGCATATATTGGGCCAGGTCTTCTGTTTTTGGACCAATACTTCAACAATTTTATAGACGAATACATTGTTCTGTGGGTAGCAATGGTGAGTGAACACTTTGGTGCTAAGCTTTTGATCTTTCTGTAGATGGTAGAAAATTTCACCTCTTCTCCCAGACTAGCATCTGACTCTTAATCTCTTCTAGCCCTATACGAAAGGCACTTGGGTACTGCTGCTAAAGGCCGCAGTGCCTGATTTGTAGCACCACCTCTGCTGTAGGGGCCTTTTGGTTTTTTGTCCATGTCCTCTCTCCACCTGCCTGTAACCTGTCCAAGGTGTGCAGGGAATGGGTAAAACTGGTCACACACCTAGTGTGGGAAAGCAGTTTTAAATCAGGTCTGGCGCACTCTACCATGCTAGGCTGCTGTTCCTGCCCTTAACCTAAGATAAACCCATCTCGCCTTCTGGGCTGGAGCTAGTATTCTGCATGAGTTGGAAGGAAGGAGCCCTCTCTTTACAATCAGTAATTTCCCAAATGGCTTGTAAGAAGGTGGGCCCTTAGCTGATCTCTCTATGCTACTGGAATTTTCTTTTTTATATATCCTTTTTTGGTTATTTCATGAGTCCTTAGGGACAAGTGATGAGTCTAAAAGTTTCTTCCAGGTCTGATTCCTGGCTCTGTGCCTCCACTAAACAGGCCCCATATGGACTGGTAGGGAACATTTATTAGTAAAATTAGCTTATTAATTCCCTTTTCCCAATAATTTGCCACTCATACTTTAAGGACCCTGGGGCAGCCTTTCTTCCCTCCCAAAGGAATAAGTGCATTACCTCTCAACATGATCGAAGTGCCCTGTGTTGCATGAACAGTGATCGGTTTTGTCTTTTTCTTTTTCAAGTTCATCTCTTCACTTGATTTGCTGAGATATTCCACTTCTGTCATCTTGCAGATTGCAAATCACTTTCATTTACAAGTCTTCAGGATTCCATTTCCTCATGCACCCGAACAGGTTCAAAACCATAATGACTGACTAATAGCCCAAGGAGAAGAGGAGAAGCAATTAAGGGAACCTAGGAATGAAAGAAACCCCTGCTTGTAGGAATACAGATAAGAAACTTTTCAAGAAAACCAAGTCCCTGAAAAGCACATTAATGTCAGATAAGATATTTAATATAAAGCTAAGTCATGCAGATTCTATTGTGTGTTTCAGTCGTAAAGCCCTTACTATTTTATCTTTCATCATTGAGGACTGGGTCTTAAAGCACAAATCTGTTCCATAACTATGCTGGAACAGAGAAACTCAGCAATAATAACATGGGAAAATTAATCAAGTCTAGGAACCTCTAAGAAATTAGTTTAAATGGCTAATTTCAAATGTTTTTAATAACTTTTTATACTGTTTAAACTGTCAGAAAACTTTGATCAAACATTTCAGGGCTGACAACTGTTGAGGTAGTTTACTTTTTAGACATGCCTCACTCAAGCGCATGGCTGTCTATAATGCTGTCTTAATTGGGAAAAAGTGATAATTCTCCACGTGAGGCCCCAAAAGACAGACCAGGAAAAAAGCAGAGCGGTAATTCTTATCTTTCATCTGTACTTGAGTCTCACCATCAATTCTGGATGGGTCTCTAAAAGTATAATAGCTCAAG
This sequence comes from Sminthopsis crassicaudata, assembly GCF_048593235.1. Classification (NCBI taxonomy): domain Eukaryota; kingdom Metazoa; phylum Chordata; class Mammalia; order Dasyuromorphia; family Dasyuridae; genus Sminthopsis; species Sminthopsis crassicaudata. The sequence continues at coordinate 288,752,691 of NC_133621.1, forward strand.
TTCAATCAGATAGAATGTTTACAAGGCAATTTTTTTTCAACCTAGCATTGTCTTCCATTATTCTATTAAATGCAAAGGTGAATAATGTTTCAGTACAAAAAAATTACAATTAATTTCTAGGACTTTTAATATTTTTTTCCAGTAACAAGTGATAAATCCAGAGTTTAGACTACAAATGAGTAAAATTTTAAAATCATCATAGCAGAATAACCCTTGGAAATCCAGGCCACAAGGTATTTTAATTGAGTAGAAATGCATCAACCAAATGCCAACTTTTAAAATTAAATTATTTTCCCAGCTCTTTTCAATTTATTCATTATTTATTAGAAATGATACACTATCCTCCCTTTCAAAGGAGAAAATACTTTTCACCAAATTTAGTTCTTGTAAGAAGTATCCCACAGCTAGTTGTAATGAACTTTTGGACATTTTTTCCCCTCAAAGGAAAAAAGTGTGTGTGTGTGTATATATCGCTTCAAATTCTCATACAGAACTGAAGAATTTTCTGCCAGTATACACTCTGACCTAGAAGTGAGCTTACAATTTTCTATAGGATTCTGCAGAAAGAATAATGTTCCCCTTCATTCATGTCAAATTATTTTTATTAATCGTAAAAACAAAAAACTAACTTCCTCCTTTATAAACTACCACAGAGAATCTGTATGAACTTTTATTAGCCTAGAAAAACTCAAATTGGGGGGAGAGGGAAGATGTGAAAAGAGACAAAGTGACTCCTCTCCTCCTATTGGGCATCCTATTTATTTTGATCCTTTGATTTTTTTTTTCAGTAACTGAAATAAAACAAGCTTAACCAAATGATTTTCAAGCATGTGCTAATTCTGTGTATATTAAATCCAAATGTGATTATAGATTTCATGTGCTACATGTAAAGAAAGGATGTAGATAAAATATTGTTTAAACTTGAATAAGAATGTAAAATCAAAATTCCATATATTTCATGTAAATATTAATTTGAAAAAGCACTTGTTTAAAGGCAGCTATGAAATACCCCAAGAAAATTAAATAGCAGTACTGACCTATAAAATTATGAAATATTTTTAATCAGTGCCAAGAACATGTCATTTAATTGTAAAGAATTTTCATTGTTTGTTTAGAACTTAAGTTCAGGTACTCTGTTCAGTCTTTCACAGTAATGAATTACTTTCTTGGCTGTTTTGTTTACTATAGAATGCAAACTGATTTTTTTAAAAAACAGAATTTGAGTAAGTGAATTTCTTAGTTTGTTTATAGAACTCAAGTGTACAGATAAATTTTGTATATTAAAAAACTATTATATGTACATACACTTCTAGAGGTGGTTAGTATTTTGCACAGTTAAAGAGCTAGTGAGGCTAAAAGGTGAAATTCAGTTAAATCTTTTATTGCTAGAATCCATGAGTTTTAACTACTAACAGGTGGGGGAGAGAATTCACTAACCCAAAGAACCTGAAAATGAATCAATCACTCAAAGGGAGTACATTTTTACTTGCTATTTACTGTTTATTTATTATTCATCTAGGCAGTTTCAGTCAATATAAAACAGAAGATCTTGCAATGATAAAACAAGCTATGTAACAACAAATAATCTTAAACTAGCTTTCTTAAGCCACAGCAAATATTTGCATTTCCTTTAGCTAATGGTTGTAATTGTATCATGTTACTTAGGTCCAAGTACTTTCTTCAAAGAGTCATCAGAATAACATGGATTGAAGAGATTTTCGAACACTTGCCATTTCTTGCTGCTGCTGTTACGAGAAAGGAGATATTAAAAGAAATGTTTAATACTTTATAAGTGACTTTAATATACTTTTATTTGATGAAAAATGTGTAATGCTTTAATCTTAATTTTTTCAGTTGAAAATATACCATATTACTTACAGTGTCCATCATAATTTTCTTTTGTAACATGGCCATCTCTTTTCGCAGTTCATTTTGTGCACTTGTAAGAAGGTTTTCGTGGTTCTTTTCCAAATCTTCCATACTCTACAAAGTAAAAGTCCAATACCAATTATTAAACATTACTTGTTTCTCCTAAATTCTAACAATTCACTTCAAAAATTAACTATCAATAATCAATACATATAGTTCTCTCTCTGCCACGTGTGTGTTAGTAGGAAACTCTTCTTATCTTCTTTGGTACAAGAGACAAGGGCTAAATGAACCCTGATAGAAATGCCCATTATTCCTGTTATTATGGTATATAAAAGGACCTAATTCCCAAACAACATAGTAGAGAATAAACAAAAAAGTTAAGTTACAGAAAACTGAATTTGCCATAGCAGGAACACATTTTGACGTCCCCTAGTGACTGTATGGGTAGGTACTATGCAAGGGATACAAAGAGATGTAGCAGTTGAAAGATTAGTCTCATTCTTAAACTTGTTAGTAGTAAATTGTGAAAGAGACACACAGTAAGAGAGCATTTTTCAGACCTACTACCATACATGGTATTTAAGATTCTGTGACATGCTAAGGGATAAGAGAGTAACCTAATTAATTTACCTAGCAATACTTTATATAAAGAAAAATGTATTAAATAGTTAACACTTAAAGCAGATACTATGTGCTTTACAATTACTTTGCAATTATTACTTCATTTGAATCTCACAATGACTCTGGGAAGAGGGAGTGTATGAAGCTTCATTTCAACTCGGGACTTCTTGACTCCAGTCTTATCTATCCATTCTTCCTAGAAATGAATTCTGAGAACTTTCCAAAATAGTTCATATTAGAGACATCACTTCAGAATTCAAAGGGGGCCTCCCAGGCTGAATCCAGCCTGTACCTGAACAGAACATCCTCTCTATAATAATATTCTTGTAAACAGTCACCTGGCCTTTGCCTAAAGAATTCAACAAGGGAAGGGGAACTCTATTACCTCCTGAGGGCAATCCATGTTTACATACAGGGTGCCTCCAAAATCTTATTTGTAGTCTCTAATGTACACACACACACACAAATTATATGTTAGATGTCATCAAAATTAAATATATAGTAATTTAGGTACAAGAACAAGTATCCCCAGGTCTTCCAACCGAACTTCACAAAATCCTTTGGTATTCTACATGTGGGACCAGTGCAGACTACCTTGGTATCTGTTTTCTTAATATTTTGATAGCTACATTTCAATATTAATATCCTTGGTAATTCTTTTACTTCATTTAAAAACATGATTTTGAGAAACAGTCCATAGGCTTCCCTGGCCTGCCAAAGGGGCATTCTGCGACACAGAAAGGTTTAAATAAAACTTCTGTTCTAAGTATTTACATAATTATTGATAATAGAGGGCATTCACATAAGAGCTTACAAAATGTCATTTATTTCTCACAACTACTCTGGAAGAAGTGATCATTTCCCCCCCATATGATAGCTGGCTAATCTGGTTAAATTACTTGCCCCAGAGTCACCCAACTATTGTCTGAGGTTGTATTTGAAGTTGGGACTGGACAGAGAGATTTATAAAGGCAAATATAGCCCCTTTGTCTCCCCTTCTCTCAGAAAGCTCACCTGAGGGGACCAACGGCAACTATGCACACACAGGATCCCTAGAGAAAAGGTCCCAGAAGGAAAGCGCCAATCCTGAGAATGAAGAGAGACCCATTGAGAGATGGATGGAGACAGCATGTTCACGCTGTGACCTCAAGCAGTATAGGGATTCCAGAATACAGGGAAGGGGTAAATACAAAAAGACCAGAATGAGAAGGGTGGGCAAAGTTAAACAGCCCTAAAGAGAGTTTCTTGTTTGATCTTGGAGGTTAAAACGGAGCCAAGCAGAAAGTGGAGAGGATTGGCAAGGGCAAAAGATCAGGCTGATCTAAGAGTCTGGGTTAAGGGGAACCAAGACCTGTCACAGGCCCTGGGGGGGAGGGGGGGAGGAGAGGGCCTGAGTGGAGAGAAGGAATGCCCACCAGAGCACCAGATCAATCCCCACCAGAATCCTTACTCTTTTTTCAAGTTCTAAAGGTTAGACTGTATTTTTCCTTGTTCTCTCAAACCAACCATTCCTGCTTCCATCCATACCCTCCCTGCACCCAAACAAAGAAAAAGCCAATCTTCTTACCCAGGCTGATCATCATCTAGAAATTAAAAAAAAAAAAAAAAAAAAAAAAAAAGACACTCATCATAGGGATTGGAAGGCTAAAGCAAGAAATCAAAAGATACTTGAAATAATAGGGAAGTTTGGTCTTGGAGTACAAAATGAGGCAGGGCAAAATTAACAGAGTTTGGTCAAGGTAACTTGCAGTCAAACGTTCTTTTTCAATTCAAAAGACAGACATCAGCAGATAATGTCAACATTGATCAATTATATATTTGCAGAGGTGCAGCTAGATGGCGTAGTAGAGCACTAGCCTTGAATTCAGGAGGACCAGAGTTCAAATCTGGTCTCAGACACTTAACACTTCCTAGCTGTGTGACCCTGGGCAAGTCACTTAACCCCAGCCTCAAAAATAAATAAATGAATAAATAAATAAATAAAAACAAATTATATATTTGCAGCCAAAGGTGCAGAAGTTCTATAATTAGCTAAAACAAGACCTGGAGCTGACTGTGGCTCAAATCATGAGCCAAGTTTTATTGCATAATTCGGACTTAAACTGAAGAAGAAAGCAGGAAAAACTACCATTTAAGTGTGACTCAAATAACATCCCTTATGAACATGAAATGAATTTGATGAATAGATTCAAGGGATTAGATTTGGTACAGTGCCTAAAGAATTACAGAGGTTAATTACAGAGGTTCCCAATATTGGACAGGATAACAAAAAATCCTCCTTTCCAAAAAAGCAGAGCCAACAAAGCAAAATAGCTGCCTGAGAAAGCTTTATGAACAGCTAAGGAAATCAGGAAAGAAAAAGGGAAAAATAAAACCAATTGAACGCAGAATTCCAAGGCATAGCAAGGAAAGAGAAAAACTGTTTTATTAAGTGAGCAATGCCAAAAAAAAAAAAAAAAACAGAATGGGAAAAATGAGATCTATTCAAGAAAATCAGCTATCTAAATGTTTGCATAAATAAAATTGAGAAAAAGGAGATCAATATATTTGTCATACAACTAAAAAAATAGGGAAAAAAGCTGGAAATGTAAAATACCTAATTAAATGCCGAATTAGAAATTCTGAAAATCAAAGGAGAAATTTATTTATTTTTTTTCCTGAGGCTGGGGTTAAGTGACTTGCCCAGGGTCCCTCAGCTAGGAAGTGTTAAGTGTCTGAGACCACACTTGAACTTGGGTCCTCCTGAATTCAGGGCTGGTACTCTATCCACTGTGCCAACTAGCTGCCCCAAAGGAGAAATTTATAAAATTAAAAGAAAACTATTAAACCATTGAAACTAAGAGTTTGTTTTTATGGGGGGAAAAACCAACAAAATAGATAAATCTTTGGTTAATTTGATTTTTTTTAAATTACCAGTATTAAAAATGAAAAGAGTGAATTTACCACCAATAAGAAATTAAAGCAATCATTATGGGCTATTTTGCTCCATTGTATGCTAACAAATCTGATAATCTAATTGAAATGGATAAATATTTGTAAAAATATAAATTGTCCAGATTAACAAAAGAAAAAAAAAAACTTAAATATTTTTGAAAAGAAAATTGAGTAAGCCATCAACGAACTGTCTAAGAAAAATTTCTCTAGGACCAGAAAAATTTACAAGTAAATTTTACCAACCATTTAAAGGACAATTGCCATATTATAAACATTATTTGAAAAAGTGGGGAAAATAGAGTAGGAGGATTCTGGGAAGATGGCAGAGTAAGTTGGTAAATTTCAAGCTCTTCATCTGCATCCAGAAAAAGAACTATGGAGATTGAATGCAGATTGAAGCATACTAGGTTCACCTTTTTTTTTCCCTCTTGTGATTTTTCCCTTTGTTTCTGATTTTTCTTTCCCAAAATGACTTGTATAGAAATATTAAAAATGAATGTACACATACAACTTATGTCAGATTGCCTGCTGGTGGGGGGGCAGGGGCAAGGGACAGAGGAAAAAAATGTGGAACTCAAAATCTTACAAAAGTGAATGCTGAAAAATGCTTTTACATATAACTGGAATTTAATATATATTAAAATTTTTTAAAAGAGAAAAAGAAGAAAAAGAAAATTTTAGAGATATCAAAGGAATGTCTCTTGCAAAAATGGCAGGGACTTAACAGAAGTAACAAAAGAGAACATGTGGGAAGAATATTATTGTCCAGGTCATTTTTCAGTCCTGTTCAACTCTTTGTGACCTCTTATGGGGTTTTCTTGGCAAAGATATTGAAGTGGTTTATCATTTGCTTTTTCTAGCTCATTTTACAGATGATGAAACTGAAGCAAACAGTATTAAATGAGTTGCCCAGGATCACACAGCTAGGAACTGTCTGAAAACAGATTTGATTCTATCCACTGTACTGCTTTATGTCTCCCTGGTCAGAATATACTAAAAAAAAAAAAAAAACTATACAAGAAAAATCTCAACTACTGCTGATAACTATAATGGTTACTAACCTAAAACCAGACTTTCTGGAGAATGAAGTCAAATAGGCCTTAGGAAACCTAACTAACAACTAAGGCTAGTGGAGGTGACGGAATTCCAAATGAACTATTTAAAAACCCTAAAAGATGAGATCATTAAGGTGCTGTATTCAATATGCCAGCAAATTTGGTGAACTCAACAGTGACCACTGGATTAGAAAAGATCAGTTTATGTGCCAATCTAAAGGACAATGTCAGAGAACGTATATTTTAAAAAACAATTGTGCTCATTTTACACACTAGCAAATTTATGCTTATGATTCTGTAAGCTAGGCTTCAGCAATATGTGAACTAAGAATTACCAAAGGAGCAGACTGTTTTTCCAAAAGTCACAGAAACTCTAGAGACTAAGTTCCCAGTTTTCAATGGATTGTGGAGAAAGGGAACTGTAGAAAAACATTTACTTCTACTTCATTAATTACACAAAGACCTTAGACGATGTAGGTCATCACAAAATATGCCAAGTCCTCAAAGAAATGGAAGAACCAAATCTTCTTATATGTTGACAAGCCTGTATAGGGACCAAGAATCAATGGAACCAAGCATGGAGCATCTGATTGGTTTAAGACTGGAAAAGAGTACAAAGGGCTCTTATTGTCACTTGTTTACTTAATTTATAGGCAGAGTACATCCCATGAAATTCCAGACTGGACAAATCAAAAGCAAGAATGTTTGCCAGAAGAAATACTAACATTCTCACATATGCAGATGACACCACTCTGATGGCAGAAATTGAAGAGGATTAAGAAGCCTCTAGATGAGGGTTAGAGAATGTAAAAGCTAGCTTAAGCTTAACATTAAAAAACAAAAACTGGTTCCAACGCTTCCTGGCAAAAAGGAGAAGAAATGGAAGCAATGTCAGATTTTTTTATTCTTACAAAATCACTGAAGATGATGGCTGCAGCCATGAAACTAAAATAGACTTGCTCCTTGGAAGAAAATCCCTGGCAAATCCAGACTGCAAACTAAAGAGCAGACATCACCTTGCTGTAGAGTCAAGGTGATGTTTTTTACATTAGCAGCATATGACAGTAAGAGTTGGATTATAAGGGAGGCTGAGTGCCACAGAACCAACACTTTTGATTTGTGGTCTGAAGAAGATGGGAGTCCCTTGGACAACAAAAAGATCAAATTGGTCAATACTTAAAAGAAATTTATTCAGACCATTCAGTGGAAAGTCATATCAAAGCTGAAGCTTAACTGCTTTGTTCAAAAAAACCCCTGGGAAAAGACCTTAATATTGAGAAAGATTGAAGACAAAAAGAAAGGGGGATGGCGGAAGATGAGATGGATAGAGAGTATAGTGGAAGCAATGTATACGTGCTTGGATAGACTTCAGGAGAATAGAGATTAGAAAGGCCTGCTGCATTATGGTCCTTAAATCTATGAAAAATTGGTTGTAATTGAACATCACCATCAATTACCTTTTCTCCATCCTCAGATGACACACAGTCAGGGCCCTTCTCATGACTCCTTGTACCAGGGGCACCCCCAACAGATCATAATCTTCAAGACTGAGTTCTCACATGGACAATGAACAGTGCATAACTGGAAGCTAACTCTTTGTTTAAAACAGTTCAAGATCTCATGAGCCTTTCTTTTCTGGTTTCCAGAATACACTGCTAACTTATACTGAGAATGAAGTTCACTCAAACTTCCAGCTTTCAGGACACTTGTCCAACTATGATTCCACAATTTCCTAATTGTGCAATTTTTTGTATCCAAGGAGTTTTCTCCCTCCCCCACCCAGTGAATGTTATCTTTTTAAGACTCAATGATGCTAGCCTGTTTAAGTCTTTTTCAGTGCTGTCTTCCATGTGCTGGCTTTTCTCAGACTGTCAACTGCAAATTTAATGAGCATGCCATTTACATCTTTATCCAACTGTGATAAAAATATTAACCAATAAAAGCCCCAGTACCTGTGCATTTTAGTAAGCCATACAATCTACATAAAATGCATTCTAATATTTATGCTCAGAACCAATGCTGTCACATATGCTATTTGCTGTGTGCTCATTATTACCTATTACCACATGTGCTCATGTTTGCTGGATGTGGTCAAAGATGAAGGCCAATTATTAAGTAGCTAGAAACTTTGTTATGCAAGTAGAAAATTTAGATTATTTCTCATGAAGTGATAATTTGTATTGTTTATTATGTAAATTCACATATATTCCAGTATCTTCCATAAATCTTTAAAAGTCCGTAAATTTTCATCGATGAATAAGATGTATGAATGAGCTTCGATACCCAGACTCAGAGAATATATTAGTGTGGGTTCTGCCTGGGGACAATTTTGAGAAAAAATACTGAGCTTTGGGAAGAACAAATGGCAACAGAACGGGACCTGCCTATTAATCTTCCCTGTCATTTCCCTTTGAAGGATGCCTTCTAGCAAGCAATGCCACCTTCCCATAGATGTTGCTAGTGTAGTCCAATGCACAATCTAGAAGACAGATACTAAAGCGTGTATGAGAGAATAGAAATCTGTGAGATTTCCAAATACCTTCTGGCTTTCACTGGAACTGATGTACTACAACATTTGAGCCCCCCTAATTTTGTGAGGACTTCTGTTCTAACAATAAGTCAGTAAATCCTTAATCTTCTGGCTTTGAAGTCTGCCTTAAGAAACTCCCACATCCAATCTGATTCGGAACAGATGACTCCTCAGTCAGGTAGCTTCTGGCCTCAGGACAGCCCCACAGAGCAAACTCCTGAGAGACAATAGTGAAGAGACCACTCCTTAGTTCAACACTGACTGTCTGACAGATAATCTGTTGGGGCAGTGACAATCAAATTCTGAAGACCACTCCTCCGGGTGGTCATATAATTAGCATATCAATGATAGAAAGCTGGATAAATGGGTCTCCTCTCTCTTCAGACCTTTTGGAACTTAGTCATTACAATTACAATAAACTTTGCCCCTTGACTAGGAAAAGAATTCAAGCCTGCACATTCTTTTGAGACACCTTGGGACACTGGTTTGTGATCTCAAACTTTTGGGGTCCCCTTCCCAACCACAACAGAATGGGTACAGCTTCCTGGAAGTTTAGGCAATGTGTTACATTTTAACAAGGATATAGTTATATAATGGATGCTTTGATATCAATCATTATGTTCCTTTTACCACTTTGCTTATGTGCCAAACTCCAGCCAAATGATCCTCAAATCCACTTGTGCAGCTCTAACCTCTGCTCATTCTCATTTGTGTTTCCAAAACCTTGCTGGATGCCTTAATTGTGCAAAACTTCAGTCATGATTCCCACCCCTCTGAAACCCACCTTTTCATTACCACTCTTCCCCCAGACCTCCAAACTCACATTCTTGATATCCTTCTCCCCATTTCCAAGCTGTGACCAAACCTTGTCAAGTTCACTTTCAGAGCATCTCTCACACGTGCCCCCCTCCCTTCTGACTCTACTCCCATCCCCTCACACCTAGGCTGTAGCAATAACTACTGGTTGGACTGCCAGCCATGAGGCTCTCCCCACTCAAACCAACACCAGTGGCTTACCACCTACAGGATCAAAAAAAAAAAAAAAAAAAAAAAAAAAAAAAAAAAAAAAAGCAAAACAAAACAAAACAAAAAAAAAACTTCTTTTTGACATTCAAAGGCTTTCATAACCTGGACCTTCCTCCCAATATTCCAAGTTTTCTTATAACACCCCCTCCCCCTGCCCATGATCCATTTATACTGACCTTCTTATTCTTTCTCATGCAAGACCCACCATCATCTGACTGGCCCAATTCTAAGCCTGGAATACTCTCCCACTTCATTCTCACATCCTGACCTCCTTTTAAGTCCCAGCTAAAATCCCAACTAATACAGGAAGTCTTTTCCCAATGTCCCTTAATTCTAGTACCCCTCTTCTATTGATTATTTCCAATTTATTCAAGCTATAGCTTATTTGTTCACAGTTGTTTACATGCTGTCTCCCACACCGAGTTCCTTCAGAACAGGGATTTGTTTTTTTTGGTTTTTTTACTCTTGTTTCCCATAGAGTTTAGCATACACTAGGCACTTAATAATTACTAATAGTTAGATTAATAAAATGTCAAAGTTTGCACTTCAGCAATATAGAAAGACAAGGGTAAACTCTGGGACATGATGTAGTATTGAAACAGAACATTGATAAACATTTTCCATCAATTCAGAAAACTGTTAAAGCTCACATTAAGGTTTAAAAATGTATTAAAACATGCATATATCAGACCTTTAAGAACTGTTCATATAACTGTTTAATCGTTTTCAGTCTCTGGCTTTGAACTATTCTGGCTTGTTGAAAAACCTTTTGTTGTTGTCGAAACACATTCTAAAAACAAAAATAAGATAGTTATGATCTTACAAAATGAAAATTATAGTTAAAAAATTCAACATTAAATTGATTACCATAACCTAATAATTCTATTTACCCATCACTATAAAAAAAGTTCTTAAACCATATCAAAAGGAACGGAACAAATTAGCTATATTGAAAGATTAGGTGTAAATGTTTCCTTAGCTCCTGAATAGCAAAGAAAAACAATAATCCCCCTCCCACCAGAATCTATTCTCCTTTATTTCTATCTGACTTGAGAATGACTTAAAAGTTGCAAACCTGGGGAACTATTATACTGGTACCCTCAACAGAAAAAGGGAAGTTGGAAAGAGAGGAAGATTTGAGAGTTAACTATGAGTTCTTTATTAAGGCCTTTTCCCTTAGTTTTAGTTAATAATAATTCCATATTCAAACTGTATATAGTTCTTTGTTTACCCCTCTTGGTGCATTTACTATGCATTATTTTTTAAAATTATATTCTTTTTCATATTCCCCTACTAGACAATAAATTCCATTAATACTGGGATCGTGTTTTGTATAAATTTTCTCTTTCCAACACACATGAATGATCAATAAATGTGCAATAATAATAATAGCTAGTATTTACAAAGCACTTGTGGTTTGCAAAATGCTATGCTAGTAATATTTCATTTTATCCTTTAACTTCCCATAGATGGAGATACTATTGTATTCTCATTTTACAGATGAGGACCTCTGTTAGACAGAATTTAATTGACTTCCCCAAGGTCACATAGCAATTAAAAGCCAGAGGTCACATTTGAATTAAGGTCCTCTTGACTCCAGGTTCAAAGCTGTATCCACAGTACCATCTCACTGTCTTTAGTATGTAGGCATATATATGCATATTTTAACAAAGTGATAGATTTACTATTTATTGCTGAAAGTATTTATTATGTGGTAAGACTTAGTTTAGAAAGTTATAGATGGCATGAAATGAATTAGGATTTTTGAGAACTGGGACACTAATACATTGTTGATGGAACTGTGAAATGATCAACCATTCTGGAGAGCAATCTGGAACTATGCTCAAAGGGCTATCAAACTGCATACCCTTTGCCCCAGGGTCAATTACTGGGTCTATATTCCAAAGAAATTATAAAGGAGGGAAAAAGACCCACATGTGCAAAAATGTTTGTAGCAGCTCTTTTTGTGGTGACAAAAGAATTGGAAAATGAGTAGTTGCCCATCATTTGGGGAATGGTTGAATAAGTTGTAGCATATGAAGGTAATGGAATATTATTATTCTATAAAAAATGATGAACAAGCTGATTTTGGAAAAGCCTGAAAAGATTTACACAAACTGATGCTGAGCGAAACAAATACATTGCACACAATAACAGCAAGAAATGTACAAGGATCAACTATGAAAAATTTAGTTTTTCTCAGTGGTTCAGTGATTCAAAGAAATCCCAATATAATCTGGACAAAAAATGCCATATATGATATATATCATGTCATATCATATCACATTCATATGATAGGATATATATCATGTACATCAAAATATAAAATGTTTGCTAAATTTAGAATGATATATATCAACATTTGTATTGCTCCACAGCAAATGTACACTTTAAGTGCTAAGTATTTGCTGAATTGTTGATATAATTACTGAAAAGCTGAATTGTTGACTATTTAGGTATAGTATATAGTATAGTATAGTATAATACCTATAATACCTAAGTTATTTAAATATAAATGAACTATATAGAAAAATAAACAATAGTGTGCCAATTTAAAAATGTTTACTGTTTGTACATCTGTAAAACTGTTATACAAAGAAATACAAAAAAGTATGTTATTATAAAAGAAAAATATTATCATTCTTAGCATGAAATTACGAATTATTAGAGATGAGCAATGTAAAGTAACTGTGACCTAGCTGATTAATGTGTAACTTCAATTACAAGGAATAGTTAACACTTATGTGCTCTGTGGCAAAACAATATTATTAGCCTAATTAACCTAAGCACTGAGAGAACAGAACTGATATAATAACCATGTAGACAACAGTCCTGAAAACAACCAAATTTTTTTTGATGATTAAAAATCCTACAAGGAAAAAACCTTTATTTAGGTTATCCTATAAAACTAATTTTTAAATAATATGGTAGTAGAAATACTTTGGCTATTTTTGGCTATTTAAGAATCAGGAAGAAAATTTTAAATATTTCATCATCTAAGTTGTGATTTAAAGACATTACTAATCTTACCTCTGGAGCTAGAGCACTCTTTTTTTTTTTTTTTTTTTTTTAAAGAAAACAGGGGGCAGCTAGGTGGCACAGTGATTAGAGCACCAGCCTTGAATTCAGGAGGACCTGAGTTCAAATGTGGTCTCAGACACTTAACACTTCCTAGCTGTGTGATCCTGGGCAAGTCACTTAACCTCAACCTCAGGAAAAAAAAAAAAAAAGAAAGAAAAGAAAAGAAAAGAAAACGGGGAAGGAAGACATGATACAATGGGGGGGGGGGGAAGAAAAAGCACCAAATTCAAATTCTGACTAATAATTCTTTGCTTTATGACCATAGGCAATTCATTAAAATTCACTGAACTTTAGTTCTCTAATCTGTAATATGGAGAAAATATTGTATGAAATTGCTATTTGGAAAATGAATCAAGACTAAAATTATGATCTCAGATACTTAATACTTCCTAGCTGTGTGAACTTGAGCAAATCACTTAACCCTAATTACCTCAGCTAAACAAACAAATTAATTACTTGAAATAAAATAAAATCATGATTCCTGATCTTTTAAAGTAAAAGAAAATTGGCTTTAACCTGGGTCTGTGAGATGTAACACAGCTGACAAGACCATAAAACAGAGCAAGCTACGAATAAGAGCAGCTTATTCAATTTCAAAGAATTATTACCAGACAATTATCTGTATTTTCTATACTTAGTTACAGCATATCAACTATAAAATATGCCAAGAATGATACCAACAGTTAATTTTTCTTCCTGTTCCTCAGTTTTTTGAATATCCATATCCCATTGCTGAAATAATGTCAGGAACTGCTGAGAATATTCATGGCTGAGTTTTTGCCTGTTAAAAGAATTTTTATCATCATCATTACCATTATTTAAATTAATCAATTTTCTCAAGTAACTGAACAATGTACATAACTAATAAAGTGTTTTATCATAAAGGGAAGGTGATCCTGAGTTGTCACCCATGGAGTGAAAATTCTAGCAAATTCAATCAAACTTTTAAACACCCAACCATGGACTATCTGCCATCACAGGATCAATCTATCTAGATTTAGAAACACTACCAAAAGAGTGGTCACCAGATAGTGATTTTTTTTTTTATCATAACAACTAATTAAGACAAACTACAAGAGCATAGAGTGTTGCAATCTGCACCAATAGAAGCGCTACCCATACTGAAATCTTTCCTTTAAAACAAGTAATTAATGTAACATAAAAAGGATAAGGCATTAATACTATTATATATTTTTTGATGGAAGTTGGTAAATACAAGTTTGGTTTTTTTAAGCCAAGTCATTGTTTTTTTATCACTTTGAGTTATAGTCATAGAAAAAGATAACCAGGATTTCACAAGATGTCAAAAGAATATCATTCTTGGTTTACATTTTCCATATTTGTGGTTCTAGAAAGATCCAGGCCAAGACTCTTAGTGGCAGTTTTTTCTGACAGATGAGGGTAGAGATGTTAAAAAGAAAAGCTGGCAAAGTACAGGTGAGTAGTGACACAAAAGAAAGGCTACAGGCTAAAGTCACAACATGGCAGAAGGGACAGCAAATGGAATGAGACAGCCATGGCATTCCTGAACTCAGGCATATCTAAATTCTAAAAGTTGAGCCCAAAGATTTCCTTAGTCTCCACGGCAATTAGCAACAGACACTAAACGTTTGCCAGTGAATTTTAACTTCTGAAATAACTGAATTATTCTAGCTGGAATAAATTATCTCCTCTCTGGAATATACAGGGAATTGTACTCATTTATCCACCGAGACAGAGAATATTCTATTGCTTGATTTTCTTATACTGCTTTTCTCTTGATAAAATATTTTCCTATGACTCTTGCAAGTTTATAAGTAGAACATGTGGACTAGGAATCTGATTTGCAAAAATATGGTTAACAGTTACAGTGACCAGTTTTCTGCTGGTTGAGTTTATGCAGTTTGTCTCTAACTTAAAATTTGATAACGTTAGCTCCTGAAAAATATTAGAGAAAATATCATGATTAGAGAAAATATTTTTCCAATTGGAAGCAGTGGAAGGGGGAGGAAATTTTTTTATTAATTGAAAAAAAAGATATGATTGTTGGGGGAAAAACATGTTTTTGTTCCACCAGATTAAGAGCTTCTGAAAAATCAATGAACTAAAAAACTACAAAGGAAAACTAATTTTAGTTCAAAATAAGTTTTTAATATCTATTGTATACTTTAAATAGGTTCATTTAAAATATGAATCATGATATAAATAAGATATATAAGATTTCAGCATATATTTAATTTCATTTTTCTCCTTTAGCACTACACCGATTTCATTCAATGGCTGATCCAACAAAGTTTGTAAAATAATTTATCAATTCATAAGTACACAAAAGTAACAAATGTTTTTCTAATAAAAACAAATTTGTTTTTCAAAAATCTTTTTTTTTTAAATAAATGAGATTATCTATCTGAAAGACAACTCTTGGAAGAGGTAGAATTTAGTTGGTACATAAAAGGTGGGAAAGAAGAAGTCAATAAGCAGAAAAATTGGGAGGAAAAGGGTGACTCCAGGTATAAAGTAGGTGTAAATAAAAGATGGGAAAATTTGCCTCAGTTGCCTCAGGTGTAAAATGAGGATAACTCCACCTATCTTGCAGAAATATTTTAAGAACAAGATTAGAAACAATATATGTAAGGTGCTTAAGCACATAAATTCTTATTCTTTTTTCTATTTCCTTTACCCTTTTTTACATTCCCACTTTCCAAAAGGAAATTGGAAATATGAATCTGTGGCCTGAGAAAAGAGATTAGAATTGCCAGTCCTCCACATAGAAGACTTAAAACCAAAAGAATAGCTCTCTCAAAGAAAAATACAAAAAGAAGAGATCTAAAAACAAAGCCTTTAAGAACAGCCAGAAAGATAAGGACCACTGAAGGGAATGATAAAATTTCAGATTTAACTCTTTCAAAAGTATAGGAAGTGATGTTAACAGAAAGATGGGCCATCAATACATACATATGGGCCACCAATACAATATGAGCCACATATTGTTTGAGTTTTAAAATGTAATAGGATCCATTTTTTTTTTGGTATTTCAATTATTCTGTACAAAACTTCCAATGACATTCTAATCCATTTCAGAGCCCCCTCAGAACTCAGTAGTTCTGGGGACCACATGTCTAATACCTCTGCTTTGGAGCAGCTCTGGCAAGCAGTAACCCATCCAGAAAAAAACTTAAGTTGCTATTAGAGGTAAGAAAAAAATTAGAAGAATGGATGCAAAGAAAAGAGGGTCAGGAGGAAAGAGTGCACAATAGAATCAGTTGCTATGAATAAAAACAGGGAAAAACATGGATCTTAGGGATGAAGTGACTTTCTCTTAGGACTGAGGAGATGGACATGGGATAGTAAAACCTATTCTCATACTAAAAGAAAAACACTCCAATAGGTTTTTCAGTTCAGTTAAATTCAAAATAAAATTACCTTTTCAATGTACATTTTGCATTCATGTTGAAAAAAAAAGATATTAAGAAAAATAAATCCTTACCTTTGTTCTTGTTGTGTTTTCCAAACTTGCTCAATTTTCTGATTACTACTTTTAAGAGAAGCCTTAGTATACATTTCCAATCTTTTCTTCTTTGCAAGAAGAGCCTTGCTAATATCAGCTATAATGAAATATTTATCAAAATTTCATTTTGTGAAGTTTACATATTGATAATTTAAGCAAACTGACTTGGGAAATCAGTTCAATACTAGGAAGCCTTGATATATTTAAATTTAAAATATGGATTGTACCAACTATTACAAAAAGGTGGCTCTTTCCTTAATGGAGAACCTTTTCCCTTAGAGAAATGCTTCCAGATGGACTACAGAAATTCTTTTAATAATAACATATAAACTCCAGTGCTTCTTTATCTCTCCATTTTTGAATAAGTTTAAATAAAAGATAATTTATTCTTTCCTTCCTAGATTTGATATGTATATATGTGTAGATGTGAAATCTAATCCTTCCATGGTTTTTAAGTTATAAATTTGATGACATTTTCTAGTCAAGATATAAAATATCAATCAATAGAGGACTTCTGGAAAACGAAAACATGCATACATACTTTAAAGACAGAGTACATCACAATGTAAAAAGCAATGGATTCTAGCAAAGTCATAACCTAAAGTTGTCACTTTGCTCTCTGTGAAAAATAATAGCTGACAATAGCATGTGTGTGGCATTTTAGAGTTTGCTAAAGGCTTGACCAATATTACCTCTTTTTATCATTACAAGAGTCCAGAGAGACTAGTGCTTTTATTATCTACATCATCCAGATGATTCAATGGAGGCAAACAGAAGCTACACAAAAGGAAGTATTTCACAGCAGAGCCTCCTCCCTCCAAGACTCATCCCCTAATTCAGGGTGCCATCTAGTGGAGGCTGCCCTAAAATGGCCTCTGAGATCATCTCTAGACCAAGATCAATGATTCCATGTCATTTTGGGAAACAACAAATGCACCTTGAGAAAAATAATGGCTTCATTTTTCTCTTTCCATGCCCGGGTCCACTGTGTCTGGAACATAGCAGACATTTAATTAATTTCTTCTGAGTTCAGGCTGGATCTCCCCAGTTCCTTTTGCAATGTGAATATAAAAATGCATTCCTACTAAATGCTCCCCTGCAGCACCGTGATTATTCATTCTCCCCAGTAAAAATGAGCAAATGACAATGAGGAAACCCAAGATACGTACCAAATACATCTCCAAAATCAAATGCATGTAGAACTACTGTTCTACACATAAGAGTTATAGACCCTCTCAAAGACTAGCAATCCTGTAATTCTACTGTTTTCTCCAATTTTTTCAAAGCATAGCCTTTATACAAAAGAGTGTCTTTAAATATAATGGAATCTTCAAACATACCTCCAAATCTTTCCAACATGTTCTGTACTTCACCCCTAAAGAAGTTATATTTTAGTAATATGTTAAAAAGAATATTTTTCATAGCACATTTTCTATTTGCATCAAAGTAGACTTCTATTAAAATATTTAACTAAAAACCCTACCAAGTATAGGCATAGAAGAATACTTTAATATAAAAACCATCTATCTAAACCAAAGGCATGTACCATATGTTATGAGGATATAGTAGGTATAAAAATATAAGTATATCAAGGGATAATGTTGTAAAAAAAATTACCTATGCATATGTACTGTCAAAAAATGTTATAATTATAAAATTAATTAAAATTTTTTTTTAAAAATATGTAAGTATGTGTGTGTGTATGTATAAACAAAGATGCCCCCACTCTCTCCACTATTAGTTGATATAATTCTGGAAATGCTAGCAATATCAATTAAGACAAAAGAAAAAAAAGTAAAGGCATAAAAATAGGTAGAGAAAAATAATAACTATCTTTTGACTGATATGATAGTGTACTTGAGAAATGTTATGGAATCAATAAATATACTAATTAAAGTGAATGCAAAATAAACATATAAGGAATAAAATAGATAAGCCTCAAAACACAAAATGTAATCTAGAAAATAAACCCACAAAATTCAACTTCATTTCTCTAATAACAAATAACACAATCAAATAATAAAAAATTAAAAATAACAGAAAAGGAAACATCAATCCAAATATCTACCAAAAGCATAAAATATCTGAGAACAAACCTACCAAAGGGTACAAAAAACTTGCACAGATTTAATTACAAACTTTTCCTTATGGAAATAAAGGATAACTTTAAAAAAATTTAGGCTCATTTGTGTTCATGACTGGGACAAGCCAAATGACAATAACACTAAAGTTAATTTATATTTAATGCAATACCAGTCAAACTATCAAGAGAATATTTCATAGAATTTGATAAAATAACAAAATTTATTTGGCAATAAACCCCAAAGATCTAGAATATTAACTGAAGTGATGAAAAAATGTAGAGATGAAGGGAAGATTTCGGATTTCAAACTAGAGTATAAAACAGAAGTTATTAAAACCATCTGGTATTAGTTTTTTAAAAATGAAAAGAAAAAGAGAGATGAATAGAATAAACCAGACAACAAAGAATCAACAACAATTGAATTCAATGCAATGTACCATAAATTGAAAAACATAAAACTACTTGAGGAAAAAAAAATTTCCTACTATATGTTGGAAAAAGGGAAAGCAGTCTGGCAGAAATTAGGCTTACACCAATACTTACAATCTAAATGGATACTTGAACTTAAATGTTGAAGCTCATATTCTTAAAAAATACTTAGAAATTAGATCATCTAGCTCTCTCAGCTTTGGGTAGGAAGATGCATTCTTAACTAAACAAGGGGTTGGGCATTATTAAAAGAACTCTGATTACATGAAACTAAAGCTTAGACATAGAATTGATGTACCTAGATAGGAAGGGAAGTGAGGATATGGGGGGGAAAATCTTTATCAAATTTCTCTGATAAGGCCTTGATATCTAGGATACATTAACAATTAATAAATGTACATATTTAAACAATTAATAAATGTGCATATTTATGTGTATGTATATGAATGACTAATAGCCATTTCCTAACAGATGCATGAACAAAAGATAGGAACAAACAATTCTCACAGGAAGAACTGCAAAGCATTCACAACTAAGTCACTATTGATAAGAGACAAGCAATCCAAAACAACCTCCTCCAGTTGCAGGTTACCAAGATGACAATAAAATGCAACAACCAATGCCAAAGCACTTAGAGGATGCCTGGTGCACCAAGGCATTATAGTGGAGCTGTGAATTGGTACAAGCATTCTGGAAAGCAATTTGGAATGATGCATATAAACTGACCAAAATGACTGTGCCCTTTGACCTGGGGTGAAATGATTCCCTTACTGCACTTATACCTAAAATAAAATATGAATAAAAAAAAAGTCTCCATATCCATCAATATATTTATAAAGCACTACTTGTGATGATCCAAAATTGAAAATAAAGTATATGTCCATTTGATTGGGGAATGAAGAAATAATGAATTAACAAATACAGACTTAAGCAAGGAAAGATCTACATAAACTGAAGCAAAGTAAAACAAAAAGAGCCAAGAAAACAAAATACAAGACTGTAACAATATAAATTAACTCCCCCCCCCACACACACAAATCAAAAGTGAATGTAGGAAATTTCAAGCATGACCTGAAAGACATATGGGTAAAGAAATCCACAAGTGTGGCACATTACACATATTTTCAGACATTTCCATCAGTTATACTAATTTTTCCTCTTGCTTTTTATTTTATTATTTCTGTGGAGATTAGGGAGATCTTAAAAAAAAAAAAAAGGTTGTTATATGAATGGCTTTCTAGAAGGGGAAAAGCAAAGAAGAATGTCAGGGAAACTATGATATAAAAATATATCACTAAAAACTAATTTTTAAAAATTAATTGAAAGAAGTAAAATATTTTAATCACATTACCCCATATCTTCTTCAAGTATTCCACGAGTAATACCAGTAGATGATCTTTTTTTCCCATGCTTTTCAATGACTGTAGTTTCTCCTAGAATTACAATAAGTAGTGTCTGAAACTGAGTTTGCTACTATGGAAGATTCATGTGAAGTAGTATTTTTCATCTTTTGATCTTTTACGATATTGAGAGCAAAGCCCTTTAAAACCATGTTTTGCTTTCACAACTATGGGCTTAGAGTTGTGACATGGTGGTAACTCAAGGTGCTCAAAGATTGTGCCACTGGCACGCCAGTTCCGAAAGGTCCTACCAAAATGAAAAGGCTTTAATATATAGGCCCACTAATTGTATGTCACTGGAGGAGCACTCTACCTAATCTAGAGAGGCTCTTTGCTAGAATAACTAAAGGATGATGAAATTTCAGTCATGGTAACTCAAAAAGGTCACCTACTAAGGCAGAGAGGGGATGTGTTACTTGTATCAGTTGGAGGAGAGCAAGGAAACCAAAAACTCTTAAAGCACAGTAGTTCCACCCATCTATAAAATCTAAGTCATCATAGGCATCAGCAGCTCTTAAAGGCCATAACAACAGATCACAGACATACATATGTAATGAGCATGAAATAAATGCAAATTTGGGGGAAGAATATAAACTATCCAATTTACATTTATGCAATAGAAGATATGAAATGCATTTCATGCAACTATGAGTAAGTAATATATATTACTGTTATCAAGATGTAAATTTCTTATACCATACCTTCCCTAGCATCTTCCTCAGAACCACTCAAATCTTTTTTGTCTTCCTTGTCAAAGTCATAAGCTCGGCTCATTTGGCCTTCCAGTGCTGGTTTCCCAGATTTCCCTGTATGTTTTCTTCCAGCAGGTGCCATAATTAGGCAATTTTTTTACTGTAATAAACCCAAAAATTAAATCTGACAAAAACATATATACATATATACATATGTTAAGAATACACAAGTTAAGAATAAACAGACCATCAACAAACATTAAGTTCTAACTATAGGCAAGGAAGGTATTAAGTCCCAAGTATAAACTCAAAGCATAAAACAATTCCTGCTTTTAAGGAACTTGCATTCTGCTAGAGAGACATGCACATAAAGAACATAGACAGAGCAGCTAGGTGGTGCAATGGATAGAGCACCAGCCCTGAAGTCAGGGAGACCTGAGTTCAAATCTGGTCTCAGGCACTTAACACTTCCTAGCTGTGTGACCCTGGGCAAATCATTTAAACCCAATTGCCTCAGGGGGAAAAAATATATGTAGATAGACATCAAAATAATTATATGGTAATAACACTAGCAGTTGTGGGAATTAATATCATTTTATGTGAAAAATGGTCTTTTGCTATGTCTTGAATGAAGTTAGAGATTTGACAAGGCACAAAGGAAAAGGCAGTACAATCTGAGATCAAGAGATGGCCAGCAAAGGCATAAAGATGACAAGTAAACCATACGAAGACATCCAGAAATCTAGTTTGGCTGGAAATGAAAATTGGGAGGGAGACTCATCTGTGACGAAGTTGGAATCTGGCTATAAACATCTCAAACAGCATTATTTATACATCATCCTGGAAGTACACAGAAGCCACTGAAATTCACTTAAGAGCGACATGGTCTCACCTGCTCTTAAGAAAAACCACTTTAGCATCTATATAACATACAGATTAGAGTGGGGAGAGAAACCTTAGGTAGGGAGACCAATTAAGAGGCCACTGCAATAGTCCAGGTGAAGGACATATTCTCTGGATTACTCTATTTCCCCATGGGTTGTCTTGCCCAATTGGAGATGACTCTGCCCTAAGATTTTCTCTCCTGATTTTTGAATCTCAGGTTGGCATCACTATTTCTTAAAGAATAAATTTTATTTAATTAAATATTTCCAAATTATATGTAAATTCTTAACACTGATTTCAAATTTGATTTCCAAATTCTCTTCACCTATATAAGGCAAGCAATATCAATTTACATATGAAGTCAAACAAAAAAAGTAAGAAAAATATATTTTTTAAAAGTCTGCTTCAGTCTGCACTCAGAGTTCAATTCTCTGTCTAGAGATAGACAGCATTTTTCATCATGCAGCTTTTGGAATTGTTTTGATCAGAGTAACTAAGTCTTTATTACTTAATCATCCTTACAGCATTGTTGTTACTGTGTACCATGCTTTTCTGGTTCTGCTCATTTTACTTCACATCAATTCAAATAAGACTTGCCATGTTTTTCTGCAACCATTCTCTTCATTATTTCTTACAGCACAACAGTATTCCACCACAATCATATATCACAGTTTATTCAACCATTTTCCAATTGACATGGATCCCTTCACTTTCCAAAACTTTGCCACCTCAGAAAGAGCTAATATAAACATTTTTGTACATACATAGGTCCTTTGCCTTTTTCTCTGATCTCTTTGGGATACAGACCTTATAGTGGCACTGCTAGGGCAAAGGGTATGTATGTAACGTTTTATAGCCCTTTTCTTATAATTCCAAATTTTCTTCAGAATGGTTGGATTAGTTTACAACTCCGCCAACAATGCATTAGTCATTATCATTTCTTGAGTAATCCCAATAATGCTGTTCACGTTAATCTCAGCTCAACTAATACTCTGGGCTTCAATTTTACTTATTTAATCTTTATTTATTTAATTAATTAATTCTGGTAGAAAGAGTCCTGACAATGAATTGAAACATATGGGTTGTGCCACTAAGAATATGTAAGCTTTGCTAAAACTTACTCTCACTCTGCCTCAATTTCCCCATCTTAAAAGCATTTATTATGATTGTTAGGTGAATCCACTGAAGAAAAGCTTTTTTTAAAGCTAAATACACACCACTAATGCAATGTTTAAAAGCAACTCCCAACTATTTCAGTAAGTATTATAGAAAATATTGGTCTATGAAAAGGAGAAATACAATAGTGCTTTCTCAGACCCTCATCCTTCTTGGCTTTTCTGCAGCCTATGACATCACTGATCACCTTCTTCTTGATACTTTTTTCTCCCTGTGTTTTCCAGACACTCTTCTGCCCTAGTTCTCCTCCCACCTACCAGACTTCTCTTCACTGGAATGCTTTGTTGGATATTAATCCAGGTTATGACTTTATCCATGGGTGTCCCACAGGGCTCTGTTCTGGGGCCAATAGAAAATCCTCTGTTTGGCATTCAAAGTCTTTTATATCCTGGCCCATCCTTACCTTTCTGGTCTTCTTACACCTTACCCTCATACTCTGCAATCCAGGGAACCTGGTCTCCAAGCTATTCTCACACAAGACATTGTCACCCTTGTGCACATCTGCCTCCACTTGCAATGTTCTCCTTTCTCATTTCTCCATCCTGATTTTTTCACATCTCAGATTAAATCCTGCTTTTTACAAAAATGCCTTTCCCGATCCATTTTAAATCTAGTGCCCTTCCTCTGGTGATTATTTCTTATTTATCCCATATAGCTTTTTTTGTACATTTGTGTTCGCATGTTAAACTGTAAGTTCCTTTGGGCAGAAACTGTCTTTTATTCTTCCTTGGTATCCTCAGCATTTAGCTCAGTCCCTGGCACATAGAAGACACTTAATAAATGTTTTCCCACTAAGTATCACTTTAGTATCACTAAAGTCCTGCTTCAAAGCCTCACTATAGTATAAGAGGACCCTGGGCTAAGAAGATAATGTTAGAACATTATGAGCTCCAAAAAGTCTTGACAAAATAAAGAAAATGAGGGAATAAGCACAGGAGGGAAAATATGTTAGAGTGTTGTTAATTCAACTAAAAATTAATTCAAACAATGTCACTAAAGAAGCATAATGTAAAATAAACAAGGACATCACCTTTTCTAAATATTACTAACAAAACCTAACAAAAAATGATAGAAGAAATTCAATTCAAACTACAAAATGTATAAAATATCTATGAATCAACCTACAAAGACACACTCAGGCTTTACATAAATCAAAACATTATTTACAAAAAATAAAAGACAAATTATTGGAGAAACATTAACTATTCCTGTTCATGACTGGACAATGCCCACATAATCAAAATATTGTCTAAATTAATTATCAACCACTAATGGGTCGTTTTATAGAATTAGACAGAAAAAAATGGGATCTCAAGGGAAAATCCTTTTTTGAAAAATAAAATAGAAAGAGACTTTCAATCTTAAATCTCAAACTAGAGAATAAAGCGCTCATCTAAATAAGTAAGCCCTTCGGTACTAACTAAAATATAGAAAAACTGATCAATTAAATAAGCAAAACACGGAAGCAAGTAAATTTAGTATCACAGTGTTTGAAAATTCAAGGACATCAACTATAGGCATAAGTACTTCTTATTTGACCAAAAACAAGTCTCAAAACTAGAAGGCAATTGGACAGAAATCAAGTTTAGACTAACATCACACCATACACCATAATGCATTCCAAATGGATATATGACAAACATAAAATGTCATATCAAACAAATTAAAGAAAGGAGGAAATAACTGGATAAGGAGAGAAATAGTACACTAGGAACAAGGGATTAAAGAAGATGAAATGAACAATTCTGACTACATTAAAATTAAATTAAATTTAAAAACCTTTTGTGCAAGCAAAATCAATGCAAGCAGAACCAAAATGTCATTTGTGTCAGGAAAAACTTCCAAACTGATCTTGAAGTCACAGAAGGCCAGATCCTGATGGAAAAATCTAACAACCCATTTCCCCAATCTAGGCTGGCACAGGTCTGACAGAGAGGTCAGTGGCTACCAGAGGTAATCTGCAGTAGAGTCCTACAGCTCAGTGATTTTTTTATCCTTAGATCTGTTTTTCAGTTCATTGGTTTTTAGTACATTTTACATTTTCTATTTTTTATTCTTTTGACTTTATTTTAATATTTTAGATTTTAATACAAGAACCTATTTTTTAAAAAGTCATAAAACTCTTAAGGAGAAAACTCAAGCAACAAACCTACAAAGGTTCTTCCAAGTCTTAATATGGCCTGAGACCTTCCTGGTGAAGGGCTACCCACCAGTGTGTGTCACATCCTAGCAGAGGGATAGTCCCCTCAGGCCCTACAAGCTCCTTCTAATGACAGAAAGATAGTGGGTGAGCACACAGGAAGCAGGGGAGAAGTGCTTGAAGGCTCACACCATCCTTCCAGCCTAGGTCAGTTTATCCTTTTTTTCAAAAAAAATCTGACACCTGATTGTACATGTATAGGCTATACTGGATTGGTTGCTGTCCTGGGAAGAGAACGAGAAGGGGTAGAGGAGGGAGAGAGTAGGGAGGGAAGGAAAGATGAGGAAAAGAAGAAAGGGAGGGAAAGAGGAGGGAAAGGGAAGAGAAGAAAAGGGGAAACGGAGGGAAGTAAAGGGGAGGGGGAAAGGAAGGAAAGGGAGCAAAACATTTTAAACTCAAAATTCTACCAAAATGATTGTTGAAAACTATCTTTGCATGTAATTTGGAAAAATAAAATAAAATACTATTAAATGACAAAAATAATTGTGACACCACCCCCAACTTTGGCAGCGTGGCAAAGGTTACCGGAATCTCATTTCAGGAATATATTTTTAACTGCATAAAATAAAAAAAAAAGACATAAAATGCAAAGCAAAAAAACTCGCAATTATACAGAAATTAGTTATTAAAATGTATCTATAAATAGCAAGCCTTTTTTTAAAATGCCTTGAACTAAAGATAAAATAATAACTCACCTTTTCTGAGTGCAATACGTATACACACTTTCCTAATTCTCTTCCACAAACACAGAAAGTCCGAAATGAAAACGGCAGTCACCACCCCAATGCTGCGTTCCCTCCTATGTGCAAGAAGGGGGGAGGGGAGAAGAAGGTGCGACTTGGCACCCTCTGTACGCCTCCAAGATCCCCTGCCCGGCCTCAGTTCCCTCCTAGGTACGACGGGGGAGGGGGGAGGGGCGGCCTGGGCACCCTCTGTACGCCTCCAAGGTCCTGCCCCTGCCCGGCCTCAGTTCCCTCCTAGGTACGACGGGGGAGGGGGGGGGGGCGGCCTGGGCACCCTCTGTACGCCTCCAAGGTCCTGCCCCTGCCCGGCCTCAGTTCCCTCCTAGGTACGACGGGGGAGGGGGGAGGGGCGGCCTGGGCACCCTCTGTACGCCTCCAAGATCCTGCCCCTGCCCGGCCTCAGTTCCCTCCTAGGTACGACGGGGAGGGGGGAGGGGCGGCCTGGGCACCCTCTGTACGCCTCCAAGATCCTGCCCCTGCCCGGCCTCAGTTCCCTCCTAGGTACGACGGGGGAGGGGGGAGGGGCGGCCTCAGTTTCCCTATCTATCCACAGATTCCAGCGGACTCCTCACCTTTAAAAGCAGATTTCTCTCAGTCTCCTCCGGCTTCAACTCACCCCTGTGAGAGAGCGGTAGCCTCTCCCCCAGGACCCCCAAGCCGCGTCTCAGGCCTCGGGAGCAGGGAGAAGATGTCCTCACAGGTGAGAGACGACAGACGAATGCAAGACTACGCCTGCGCGAGGCACTAGGCGGGAAGGCAAGCACGAGCTCACGTGCCTTCCCTACTACTGCGCAGGCGTGAAAAATCAGGGTGGTGGGGGTGGAGAGGAAAATGAACGTGGAGGAGGAAGGAGGGGAGGGAGGGTCAGCAGAGGGAAAGAAAAGGTACGAGGAGGAGAGGAAGGAAGGAGGATGGGAAGGAAAGAAAGAGAGGGAGAGAAAAATGATAGGGGAAGAGAGACAGTAGAGGGGGGAGGAAAGAAAAACGGAGGGAGAGAAGGCAAGAGAAAAGGGAGGAGAGATGAAAAGCATGGGAGAAAAGGAAAGAAAGGAGAGGAAGAGATAAGTAAGAAAAGGAGGGAAGAGATAGAAGAGGAAAAAAGGGGATAGGGGAGAGGAAGAAGGATGAGATGGGAGAGACAAGAAAGGGATGGGAGGAAAAAAGAAAGGGAGGCATAGGAAGGAGAGGGAGGGGGAGGGAAATAACGAGTCTCAGTTAAAGGTAATCAGTGATATACTCCTCATTGATTTCTCTCAGTCACGCGTAAGTCACTTGTTTCTAGAAAAGTTTGAGTTCCAGATTCTCTTCCTCCTCTTCACTGAGTGTCTATTATAGTGTACTTCTAAATCAGTGAAATTTCATTTTACACAATCATTAGGACAGTGCTTTTTACGTGCTGCTTCTTTGTAGAATGTGGAGCTTCAAGGGACGGGGAAAGCCCACTCATGATTCTCCCAGAACTCCCGGAGTGACGGTGACTCGCCCAAGACCACAAAGGCAGCATCCTCGGGGATTCCGAGAGCCTTTTGTTCTTTTCACCAGCACCCCCCACCTTGTGAAAGATTCAGGGGGTTGTCAAGTACTTAAATTACTGGGACAAAAATACTTCAAAACAACCACCGAATACAAAATAAAACAAAAGTGCCGAGTAGCCACAATTTAATATGTTCAACAACGTAGTAAACTATAAAATGTTCCCTCTTTTTACTTCTCTTTCTTCCCTTTCCCTCTGCTCTCCATTTTTCTCTTTGCCTCTTTTACTCTCTCTTTCCTCCCTCTTATTCTCTAACTCCTTTTTCTCCCTCTTTTCCTTTCTCTCTCCTCTTCCTATGTATATGTATATATACATATATTTACATAGGTTTATATTTATATGTGTGTATATGTACATACATATAAACTCTATGTAAATATATGTATTTACATGTATATTTATATAGATGTTTACATTTATATATGCATATTCATACATGCAAACTGTGACATTAATGTGTCAGAGCAAATCTCAGTTTAGAAATTAGCCATTAATTTAAACTACACCTTTCTAAATATTCTCAAATTTTTTTCCATCAGCGGGGGAGCTACTGATTGGACTTTGCTTTAATATTTTATTGTTTCTTGTTTCATTATTGCCTTGGTATTCTTAACACTTAGTACAGGGGCTGATACACACACACACACATATATATATATAGCAAGTCCATACAAAAATAAATTGCTGAGTGCACAGATATAGGAATGAAAGAATGTTGGTGAGCTGTGGAGGGGCCACAGCCTACAAAACACTAGTAAAGAAACAACTTTATTTAATAAATAGCATCAGACTTTGAGCATGAAATCTTTTCGATCTCAGCAAATTGGCACTGTGGGCACTTAATAAATACTTATCGACTGACTTGGAGTGAAGGTTCACATTCAAATCCTGCTTCAAACATTTATTATCCACGTGACTCTGGGCAAACCATTTAATGTCCCTCAGCCTTCATTTCTGTGTCTTTAAAATAATAACAACAATAGTTAACATTTAACACTTAATTTGGGCCTGGCACTGTGCTAAGTACCCTTATGTTATATCAGTTGATCCTCACCACAACCCTGGAAAGTAGGTGCTATTATTACCTTCATTTAACAGAAAAGGAAACTGAGGCAAACAGATAAAATGACTTGCCTAGAGTCATAGAGTTAAGTGTCTGAGGTCAGATTTGAACTTGAGTCTTTCTGAGAGTGCTATCCACTGTGTCATCTAACTTTCAAAACTAGTACTTGTCTTGCAGAATTTGTGAGGATCATAGAAGAGAACATACATAAAGCAATTTGCAAACTTGAAATGGTAGTATAAATGCAGTTATCATTAGCTAACAAAGAGACATAATAGAATGGACTACATCTCCCTCATCAGTCTAGCTCTGAAAATCTCCTCTTCTAGATGGGAAAACTATACTTCTCTGACCATCTACTTTGACTACTCTTTTGGCTACTCTGGGGAAAAAAGGAAGCCTCTTTGCTTGTTCAGAAATGCATTTGTAGAAGAGGGAAGAACCGAAATGAGTATTTCACAGTTTGAATGCTGAAAACATTTACAAATATAGTGAGAAATGTGCTTATTTCTGAAAAGACCACTAGCTGGCACTGGTGGCCATAGAGTAGAGATTAAACATAATGAAATCACATTGGATATTCAGCGGATTTTAATGCTGTTGGTAAAGAGTAAATGCTAGAGGTAAAAAGAGATGAGACTAGAAATAGATTAGATTTTAGCCCCTGTTCATGTTCCTCATGTCTAGATAGCATTGGATTCAATGATCTCCAACTCCCCTTTCTACTCCTAACATTTCCTAATTCTACAAGAGAGAGAATCATCTAGGTGAATTTTCATTGTTTTAAAGAGATGTTACAATGTACAAATTGCCACTTGCCATTCTTGTATGAAAATGTAGTACTTTTAACTTCAGCAATCATGAATTGGGAAAACTTTAGTGTTCTGAAATCGACCTGCAAGAGGGATGGAGAAATGGATGAAAGACCTTTTCTCCAGGTTCCTGGCCCCAGAGCACTGTGGGATCCCCAGGAAATGTGTGTTTATGACATCAAGAGTAAAAAACATGAAGATGGAGGAGGTAAAGACCCTCATGTGACTCTGAGGACGATGAAAAAGAAGGGAAACTTTCAGGAAAGAGCAAGGAAAATTAAAGTGGTTGAAGTCCACACGGAACAAGGGCCAGATGAGAAATAGCATTCTATGAAAGACTTGAGCATCCATTAGAGATGGATTGTTAAAACTGAATGGGGGGGGGGGGGTGCAGCTAGGTGGTGCAGTGGATAGAGCACCAGCCTTGAATTCAGGAGGACCTGAGTTCAAATCTGGTCTCAGACACTTAACACTTCCTAGCTGTGTGGCCCTGGGCAAGTCACTTAACCCCAGCCTCAGGAAAAACAAACAAACAAACAAAAAAAAAAATGAATGACGGCTTATAAGGGGGCAGATGTGGATAAAGATCAAGATCTGTGCTGATACTTCCCTGGTTGTAGAGGAAGCCTACTCTTGCTACCCCAGACTGAGGGTGATCTCTTTTATTTCCTAAGACTATCTGGGGTCATGGGGAACTAAAGCCACCTACAGAACTTGACTCATTGGGGACTAAGGAGAACTCCATTCATGCATATACAGAAACAGCGTGCAAAGAGAATAGACCAATGACCAGTTAGGCTAAGGACTAAGAAGCAGTAACAGGTGATTATAGAAGAGCTAAGTCTATCTGTCTAGTCTTTTCAGAGTTAATGGAGCCAGCCAATGCCCACTGGTAAATATATAGTAATGTAACCCTAGTAAGTGATATTATCCCTTTAATGCAATCCCTTTAATGTTTCATCTTTCCATATTAGAATGTAAACTCCTGGGAAGTAGGGATTGTTTTGTTTTCTTCTTGTATCCCCAGTATTTAATTAGATGCTTGATATATAACAAGTAATTAATAAATGCCCTTTCCTTCCCTTTTTTCTCCTCCCTCACTCTCATGTTTTCTCCTTCCTTCTCTCCCTCCCTCCCTCTGCAACTTTATCATGGATATGCTATTCACTTACATGAGATCTATATATCTGAGACAATTTGTCTATAATAACCCAATATGTAATTTAAGATATTAAATGACATACCTACAGTCTGAACACATGCATATATTTTATATATAATGTAATTTTTAAAAACTGGGAAAAGTACCGGAAGTTATTTGATATCATGGGGATATAAGCAGTCAAGTCTTTCTATTATGGGATTTATGAATTAAACATTTTTTTGATGTTGGTACTTCGATAGGACTGGTTTCCTTCCTGTTTAATTTATGCCTTTAGTCCATAGGCTGCTAAGACACACAAAAAAAATTAAGAACCTCCAGCCTAAAGGAACTGGAAAATGAGTAGATGCCCATCAATTGAGGTATAGCTGATTAAATTATGGCGTGTGAAAATAATAGAATATTGTTGTTCTCTAAGAAATAATCAGCAGTCTGATTTCCAAAAAGTGTGGAAAGACTTATACGAACGGATGCTGAGTGAAGTGAGCAGAACTCAAGTCTTACAAAAATCAATGTTGAAAATTATCTTTACAAACAATTAGAAAAAGATACTGACTTACTTCAGAAGGAAAAACGCCTAGAGTCAGGGAATCCAGGTTCAAATTCCACCTTTGAATATACTTGGGTGACCTTAAACAAGTCAGAACCTCATCTATCAAAAAAAAAAAAAGGGGGGGGGAGAGTTGGATTGAATGTGGTCTTGGTGACTCCTTCTAGTACTGCATCTCTAATTTTATCCTCCTCTGGGTAAACAATGGAAAAGCCATATTTCAGATGGTGGAAAGGAATACATATCCCCCAGTATCTGGCCCCAGACATCACCTGACAAAATACGAGACCATTAATTCTCATAAACTATCTGTATTTTTAAAGTGATTCTTTGGGAAGTGAGAGAAATAAAAGGATGGAGCTTACATTCTAATATTGGAAGATGAAACATCAAAGGGGTGATTTGCAAGCATATACTACTTATTAGGTCATATAATATATACTCTTTGAGACTAAACAATGGCAGCAATTTGTGGTTTTTTTATATTATTTGAGGTTGAGATGAAGGAACCATTGAGATCCTTGAAAAGTTGCCCATTATAACTGCACACTATTCGCTGGCATGGCAGTGACAGAAGCAAGTTTGGCAAGACTCTGCCCTTCCTTCAAGTCAAACCAAGCCTAGATCCAGACAAGTCACTGAAACTTTGCTTTTGTCTTGTTCCCTTTCTGGAGATAGGAATTCTGGAGGAGTTTATTTCCAAAAGTGCTTAAGGGTAGAGGGAAGCAGAAAGAGGAGGAAGACTGAGGCTATACCCATTTGGGGAACATGTGTTGGTATTATTTGTCTCAGGTAGATTCCTGGAGGGACATGTCGAAATCAAATGAGATCACAAATAAAGCACTAAAAGCAGCTTAGGGAGCATCACAATGCATAGAGTACCTCTCCACAAAGCTTCCTCTCCCCAAGTTCAAACCCAACCTCAGACACTAACTAGCTGTGTGATCCTGGGCAAGCCACAACCTTATCTGCCTCAGTTCCTCATCTGCAAAATGTATTGGAGAAGGCAAACCACTCCAGTATCTTTGCTAAGAAAATCCCAAACAGGTCACTAAGTCAGGTAGAATTGAAACAACTGGGCAGCATATAACATTATACATTGAGAACTATATGAAGATTCTATTATTGTTATGTCAATCAATTGACCTATGGCTCCCCTTATCATCTTAGTGACTTCTTAGATCAAAATACCTCTCTTTGGCTCTCCTGAATGTGTTATTTTCAGCTATTAGAATATAAACTCCTTGAGGTTAGTTATTGTCTTGCTCTTTCTTGTGACTTCAGTGTTGAGCTCAGCATTTAAAAATACTTATTCATTCTTTTTTTTTTTTTCCCCAATGCTTTTTTTGTTGGCCTGGGCCTGATAGCAAAGCAAGGTGAGAAACTAAACATTTAGACTTGAATTGGCTCCATCTGTTCCCAGTTTCAAACTAAATGGAGATCAAATGAATTAGGAGAATTACCATTAAAAATTCTAATACCCTGAACCCAAATCCAAGGAGGTTTATAATTGGTGGAAATCATGGACTAAAGCTTAAAGTCACGTTACTGATTAAGTGTTGTGTAATTAATTCATCTCAGTTTTATGATAAGTAGGGAAGATGTATGAGGACACCAAATACTAGCAGGCACTCAATAAATGCTGAATTTCTGTGAGCTCACTAAAACCAAGGACTGTCATACTAAACCTAAACACCTAACAACATCAGGAGTCACATTTGTGGAACGAATGAAGTAGAACTTAAAAGGCTTCTGCTTACCTGGACCTTTGGTAAGATTGTAATCTAATATTGTCTTTACTGTTGCAGGGTACAGCCCGACTGTTGCCTCACTTTTTGCATTTCTCCTCCAGCCCTCCCATAAATCTTCCAAAGGATCTAAGAAATGCATCAGAAATCCAATTCCTTCGATTTGGTTGCCAGCTGCTACAATCACCTTTCTAGGACCTATCTCTTCTAAGACTATCTCCCTTTCCTCTTCTGCCCTCCCTCTTCAGATGTCAAGGACATCTCCCCTCTGGTTCCCTTTTACACCTTTTGTTCTGAAGAAAAATGTGCTCACTGGAAGAGACTGCATCTTTGGTCCCCATCTCCAAAACCATTTGTGCTATCTCATACCCTTCCAACACCTCCAATTCCTGCCTATACCCTGGCTACAAGGGACAGTTCTTCCTACTTCTTGGTAGGTGCTCCCTATTGCTCAGAGACTTCTTTCACATTCACACCATCTAGCTCAACCTTTCTGGCCAAATGAATGCATGAACCAAACAAAACATAAGATGTGCCGGATGTTGAGCTCTGGGATATAAATCATTCTGCCTTCAGGGAAGAAGTCACAAATACTGTAATCAACACTTCCTTTCTAGATGGAAGCAGAAAGTGGTAGAGAAATATATGGTGCTTCAGAGGCCGAGAGTGGAGCAGGGAGACTCGTCATAGGAGTTTGGGATGAACTAGATGACAGCTTTCACTAATCAGTAGACCAGGGTTCCAGGACAGGATCTGAATTCTCATTTCTATCATCTTCTGTGTAATTCTCCCACTTTTCAAGGATTTAGAACTTGATTTGGTCTTCCCTCTTTACTCCAAACAACTATCCTAGGGTTGAGCCTCATTTCTCCAAGTGAAAAAGCACTTGGAAAGAAGTTAATAATCCACCACTCTGCTAAGAACCAGCTTCCCCAAGTGCCCATAACAATAATCCTTTAGGGGTTTACAACGCACTTTAGAAAAATTATTTTAGATCTGTGGAGAAGGGAGGAATTTATGTCCAAAGAACTAGAGAACATTATGAAATGCAAAACTCTTTAGATTCTCGCTATTACCTCAGGAATGTTCATTAAAAGGAAATGAACTGAATTCAGAGTTCAAGAATGTAAGTCTGACTACATATGAAGGTAGGCAACTCACTCCAATTTCGTAGTCCTAAATTTTCTCCTCTATAAAATGCTGTAAGTGGATAACCATGATTTGGGAAATGGCTGAATAATTTATGGTATAAGAATATAATAGATTATAATAGAAATGATAAGTGGGGGGAGGGGGGAGTTAGGTGCACAGTGGATAGAGAACCAGCCCTGAAGTCAGGAGGATCTGAGTTCAAATTTGGCCTTAACACTTCCTGGCTGTGTGACCCTGGGCATGTCACTAACCTTAACTGCCTCAGGAAAAAAAAAAAAAAAAATGATGAGCAGGATGACTTCAGAAGTCTGCAAAGACTTATATGAACTGATGCTAAGTGAGGTGAACAGAACAAAGAGAACACTGAATATAGTAACAATAAGATTATGTGATGATCAACTATGGACTTGGCTCTTTTCAACAATGAAATGATTCAAGGCAATTCCAATAAGCTTAGGATGGAAAATGTCATCTACATCAAGAGAGAACTACGAAGACTGAATATGGATCAAAGCATATAGTGTTATCACCTTTTTATTGTCTTTCACTTTTGATCTGATTTTTCTTGTACAACATGACAAGGAAATATGTTTAAAAGAATTGCACGTATTTAACCTGTATTTGATTGCTTACCATCTTGGGGAGGAACTAAGAGAAAGAGGGAGAAAAATTTGGAACACAAAGTTTCACAAAAATGAATGCTGAAAACTATTGTTACATGTCCTTAAAAAAAATAAAATATTAAAGAATTAAAAAAAGAAACAGACAACTTTTAAAGAAATAAAATAGAAGAAAATAACTGATCCATCATATAGAAAAATCTCATTTTATTTTCACTAATCCTGGGAAGAGGGGCTATTATTATCCTCATTTACAAATAAGGAAGTTGAGGCTGAGAGGTAAAGCAGTTTGCTTAGGATCACACAGCCTAGCTAGAGGCAGGATTCCAAGTGAACTCTTTCTTAACTCCACATCCAACATTCTATCTACCATGCCCATGGGAAACATATATATATATATATATATATATATATATATATATATATATATATATATATATATATATATAAAGAAAGAAATAAAAATGTAAGGACCTTGTTCATTCTGTCTTTCTGGAAGCTATCAAGTATGGTAGCTCAATTGAACATCAAACAGCCAACTACAGGCCTGGAGAGCAGCTGGCAGTGCTGCTTTATTTTATGATCCTGGGACTGAGATTTAGAACCAGG
Source organism: Sminthopsis crassicaudata (assembly GCF_048593235.1). Lineage (NCBI taxonomy): Eukaryota > Metazoa > Chordata > Mammalia > Dasyuromorphia > Dasyuridae > Sminthopsis > Sminthopsis crassicaudata. The sequence goes on from NC_133621.1 coordinate 288,788,155, forward strand.
CTGGAACGGCACAGACGGCTTCACAAGGTAACCAAGAGACAAAGAGAAATGATACTTTTTGCAGCAGGCTGGATGCCTACTCAAGCTGCCACAAGCAACCGAGGGCAGGAAAATGAATCCTGATTTGAGACTATGAAGACAGTCTTTATCAGCAATACTGGCAAATGCCTCCATCTGGCACAGAGAAATTTAAATACACAGGATGGCTCTATTTCAATAAGCATCAATCAACCTTTAATGTGGAAAGGGTATAGCAGAGAACAAGGACTAAATAATCTTTTAGGGATACATCTTGATAAGAGTCAGAAGTGCTGCTTTGAAACATGAGGGACATAATCTACACTGTAGTTTCATGTATGTGTGGAGTAAAATTTCTTTAATGATTTTAAGTTACTGGGGATCATCTGAGTTAGTGGAATATTTAAACTGAAAGGTTAAAAAAATGCCATTTAAACATTTATAATTATAACTACACTAGTCAAATGCTACTAGGTAAAGCTTCTTGAGAATCAGTATTTGCAAAGTGCTTTGATGTAAAGATTTATTTTCCTTGAAATCTTGATCAAACAGTAATCAGTTCAGTTGAACTTTTCTTCAGTTGGGTACAAAGTAAAACCTGTTCAGTCCTGTTTCAATTTTTATGAATTTTGAATCCACTTATTTATTTTGATATGCAAATTCAACATAGAACCAAGGAAGTGTATCTACAAGAAGAGCTTCTAGTTTTAAAACCCAAAGCATGACCAAAGTCTAGGGAGTTATGGGGGATACTGAGAATGGTGTGGTAGAAAGCCAAACCAAAACACTCTCAATGCTCCTTTCCTCCCAACTATCTACAAAAGTGAGAGAAAATGCTGATAATTTCTAGTTCAGACCTCTATTCCTGAGATAGACTTCTTCTCCCATAGCATTTTCCAACACAAATGATTATAATTTATTATTACTATTATACCAAGTTTCTACTAATGTCTCTATTTATGCATAGACCAGAGAGGCTCCGAGAACTGAAAGAACATTAAATTATAGAAACTAGAGTTCAAATACTAGTTATTCTATTTATCAAATATATAAACTTGAGCAAGATACTTCAAAGTTAAATATTGGCTTCCAAATCTGTAAAATGGGGAGTTATTATTATCAAACCTCTTACCAATAGGGATATTTTATTCTTGTGCTTGTATTTCCAGAGCCCAGTACAATAGATAGAGAACAGTAGGTATACTTAAGATACACTTGTTGACATGGCTAATATGGCAATATGTTTGACATGACTTCGCACGTATAATGGCTATCATATTGCTTGCATTCTCAATAGGGGCATGGGAGATGTTATGGGAGGACTGGAAGGAGGGAGAAAAACAATGAATGTTAAATAAATATTAAGTCTAAAATAGAAGTTAGAATCTAAAAAGTGTGTGCGTGATTTTTAAAAAATTACATATATATACACATACACATAACATACATACTTGCTAACTGGCAGAAAGCCTGAAAGTATTTATGTAAAACCATATAAATGAAAATTATTCTTCCCCCAGAAATCTTGGCTAGCATTTCTCTTCTAGAACAGAACGATCTCCCTTCCCACTCCTCATGAGCATTTTCTCTCCTTTTGATAAATACATTTATTTAAATAGTGCTGAATATTCAGTGACAATGAACTAGTCTAGAAAAACTTTATAAAGTTTCTGTTTAAAATGTAAGGGCGAAAAGCATCAGACAAGTGATTTTTTTTCAAGTGAGCCTTTTAACCACACAGTGATAGTACAAACATATTCTATACATCCCAAATTATACAATTATTACAAAATGATTTTTGAAAGAATACTGCTGTGACTGTGATTTTAAGTACATGTCAGAAATGTCAACTTGAAAAGCTTTTCCTCCCCAAGTCTTCTATAGCTCTATCAAGATCATAACATGATGCTGTGTGAGAGCATGCCCAAACTTAGAAAGATGCTCAATATGTGGCCCTTGGTACCACCTGCTATTGTTTTAAAGGACTGTATCACTAATTTCTACAATGAGGCACTTTTGTTTGTGTTTTACACTGTTTCCACAACATCAGCAGGCTTGGTCAATAGCCCTTTGGGCAAAGGCCTCCAAAGCCAATCCTTGCATTCTTAGGGGGCCCAGACCAAGGGATTTCAGATGTCAGTTGCTGAGATCTTCCAAGGCCAAATCACACTAACTTCCTTCAAAACCAAACCTTTTTTTTGATTCTCCCAATATGAGACTGTGTTTAAATAATACATTCACCAATAGGTTTCGGCATCACAGTTCAGACACAAGAACAGCTAAAAGAGTTAATTTGGTTGTTACTTATTTAAAAACAGAAAATGAAAAAAGCATCCCAGCAAGAGAACAGCAGAATGCTTTGGAATGCCAAGGCTGAGGGCAGCCTCTTAGTAACTACCCACTCTTTGGCCTAGGATTCCGATATTAAATTGACTTGGCAACGTGCACTGCGATAAAGGCAGCTGTCTCTCTTTCAGTAACCCTTTTTATAAAAAGGATAACATGTCCATGAGCAATGCTTCCAAAGTGAAATTCCAGCAGAGGGTCGCCCAACACAATCAGTATCTTTCAGTGTGTCCGTTAAACAACGTGGCTGGTCTGCTTGTCCACTTTGTGTCCACAGCTTCTCACCTTCAGGGATATTACTCTTCATTTAGGCCTGGACCTCAATGCATCACATCACATCACAAAGAAACCCTTCTCATTGACTGAACACGATGGCGGTTCTTGTGTCACCTCCTACACCCCGAGACGTTCGGTACCAACTTCTTTGTGGATCCTCCTTCTGGGAAAAATCTTCCGTTTGAGGGCAATTAGCTAAATAATGAAAGGAAGGCAGAACGTGAGGCAGAACGTGACTCTTACTTGTCCATAAAAGGATTTAAAATACAGTAATATAGCAGGCATGGCAACATCAAACTCAGTAAATCAATCTGCTATGTATATTTTCAATCTTGCCAACACTGAGAAAATAGTCGTCAGCATGTAGAATTTACAAAAGCCTACTGCAAATCTGTACGGAAATGAAAAATTTAAAGAAATATAGCATGTGTGCTTTGGACTGGTATTTTAATTTAATAAAATTTATCCATGAAGCATAATTCCTTCAAGCCCATACAGAGCCATGTTAAAAAGTACACTCTTTTTTAAGGAGATGGCTGACAATTAGGTAAAAGACTAACATCATATTTATTCAAAAAATGCATTGTTTCTATGTCTAAAAATGCATGAGATGGTCATCTGGTTAAAAGATTTGGAAAACTTATTATAATATAAACTTATATTATAAACTTATTCCAGTGAAGGAATAATAATCAATTTAGATTATTTATACAGGTCTTTACATAAAGAGTGTGTACACATCTAGCATTACATACAAAAATGTGTCTTACAAAATGTAATGGCATCAGATGACATAAAAACTAGTGATAGAAATGGAGCTATTGAAACAGTGAAGAAAAACAATCAAGTATCTCTTAGAATTAAATTTGGATATTAAATTAAACTATTTGAATTCAAATATCCCTCTTATTTGAGAATGTTAATAAGGTTATAGCTTGAGTCACCAAAGGTCACCTGTTAAATCTTCAGGTCAAAAATATTACAGGCAATAAGTTTTGAGGGTAATAAAGTTAAAGGGGTATACTGATGATATATATCTGGATATCATATATCTAAATGTTGTCAAAAGTTTTAGGACATTATAAAATATAAATTTATATAACTTTCTTCAAATGATCAGATGTTAATATATCAATAAATAAGGTCTAGGTATTTAGCTAAAACTCACAAACCTTACCTGCTCAGCAAAAAATGAGAATACAGTAAACATGATCAATGTTACAAGTACACAATGGGTCCAAAATTTTAATTTATCTCTATATGCCCTCCTGCAAAGAGAAAGAAGAGAACAATTATGTATTTCACATATGCTTATCCCTACCAATATTTAGATTGTGGTCAATTATCATTCTTTAAATAGAATAAATGAATATGGGAAGGATATATGGTTTTAAGAACGTAGGGAACTTCTGGTAGGAAAAATCCCTCTACCAATGCAAGTAGCAATCTGTCATTAACTTCTCTGAATAGTCCTGGGAGCAGCCTGAGGTGTATAGAAGAGAAATGTCTTGTCTAGGGGCACAGAGTATCAGAGGTATGATCTACACTTAGATTTTCTTGATGCTAAGTCCTTATGCTATCATGCTATATAAATCCTAAGCTATTATGCTATTCACTAGACAATGTTACCACTATAAAATAATGACTTCAAAATCAAAATCATTATTTGCATCATCTACCTTTGAAGGTATTTTTTTCAAAATTTAAAGACAATCTCACAAAGCAAACATTAATTCTCCCCCTCACACCATGCCATATACTATTATTTTCCTTTTGTGAAACAAACCACTCAAAGGAAAAACTTAAAAGTATATGAAACTCTCAAGTCTGACCTCAATAAGTTTTTCTATGAAACTTGTCTCTTTATTTTAACCAATATACAAACTAATCATGTCTCCTCTCATGCTTTAATCATATTTTTCCTAGATGGCAAGCACATCTCTAAATGAAAAGCATACCAACAGTTAACAGCAGTTTGCTGGAGAGGAAGGCTGGAAAGTATCTCAGTTCTCCTTCTCTGAATGGAGGGGAAGCAAAAATGCTCTTAAGCCAATTCTTTAAATTTCAAGAAGGAAGGAAAGGAGGGAATGAAGAAGGAAACACTATGACCTATAAACAAACAGTTTCCTCTTCTAGTAAGAAAGAAATATTTGGATGTTGATAACATGCTCCTTTGGAACGTCACTGACAAGCCACAAAGGTGGGGACCAGTGTACCCTTCCCCTTGCTCTGGAGTTTTCCCTCCTAGGTGCAATTGATCTTAGTGAAGAGTCCATGTTTGCTGACTCAGCTTCGTCCTTTCCTGGTCCAAGGTCACTGGACCTTAGGTTTCTCTCTTTAAATTCACCCATCCTCTGAAGAACTCACTGACTGCTCTTGGCTTCTTCATTATTTCTGTGCAGATGACTATCCACAACACTAACCTAAAATCAAACTTATCATTTTCTCTCTTAAATCTGCTTCCCAAATGCCTTCCTCATTTATCTTATTCTGAACTTAACCTGCACTCAGAACGAGCATTTCCACATATAAGGGAAACCACAAAGGACAGTGCACATGCGACTGTGACTCCCAATTTCATACTGCATGTATTTAAAAAGTCAACAATAAATGCATTGGATTTTTTGCATTGGAATTGCAATGCATTCTTTTCAAAATAATTCTGCTTGTCTGGGCTTACTTTCCATACTCAACATTCCTTATTTCTGTCACTAAGACTCGAAATCATTTTTTATCTTTCCTTTTTTCTTGGGTCTCAAAAGCCCATCAATTTTCTTCATTCTCATCTATTCTTGCCTTTTCCACTACCTTAGTTTAAGCCTTGATCATCTCATATTTGGATTAATTCAACAACTTTTTGTCTCTTGCCTTTTCCTTTTAATCCACCTTGCTAGAGTGACTGACTACATTAATCTTCCTAAATAATATTTTTGAGGTATTAATTCACTGTCCATGAACCAATCTGAACAGTGCCCCAAAGTGTAGTAATTGATAAATTATACAACATTCAAAGGTTTACAAAGTGCTTTCTTTATGTATATATAATATTTCATTTGTAAATGGGATAAAGTCTAAATTGTTTAGGTTAGCATCCCAAGTCCTCCATAATCAGGCCCCAATTTGCTTTTTAAAATCTCATTTCCCACTACTTCCCAATGGCTTGAATATGGCTATCTGTCCATCCATTTTATCCATCTATCTGCCCAGGTATGCATGTGCCCACATGCCCTCACATGGGCATGTTCATGCACACACACACACTCTCACACATACAACTGTGTATCTCTCTCGATCTATCTGTCTGTCTCTGTCTTTGTCTCTCTCTCTCTTTCTCTTCCTATCCCCGAAAAACTTTTCTCATTTCCATCTTAACATCCTTACTGATATAGTTCCCCATCTTCCTTTCAGCTCAAACAACTCTCGAATGAATGCAGAAGCGAACTTAAAGATTCACTCAATCACTCCCCTCACTTTACAGATGAGAAGACTGAGTTCAAGAGGCAAGAGTTTCTCCCAAAGACAGAGTAAGTTGGCTGCAGAACCTAGAACAGAATTCTTGATATTATACTGTGTAAGCACTTATGCTATGCCACCTTGATAACACTTCTTAGGACTGACTCTCACCCTTACAACAACCTACCATCCCTTAAGGCATACTTTATACTTCCTTTCCTGCAGGGCATCTGGAATGCATGATAAGTGATCTATAAATGTGTTCCAAGGCTAAATTAATAAGTAATTTTTTAATTTTGTTTTTATTTCTTTAAGAAACATTCTATAGTTGAATCTTAAGTATTGAGTAGGCTTTGGTGGAATGATTCCTCCCTAAAATTTTACAAATAAACCATCTCTCCAAAGCAATCCCAATAAACTTTGGACAGAAAACACCATCTGCATCCAGAAAAAGAACTATGAAGATTGAATGTAAATCAATACATGCTATGTTCACTTCTTTTTTTTTTTCTCCTCTCCCATGGTTTTTCCCTTTTGTTCTGGTTTTTCTCTCCCAACATGATTCATAAAGCAATGTGAACAATAAATAAATAAGATTTTTTTGGGGAGAGGAGGGAAAAAGTGGAAAAAAAAACAACATCCTCTCATCAGCATAAAGGGATAGTTTTATCTCCTCTTTTATATGTTGAAATTCTATCTTTTATCTTAGTTCTATTGCTAGCATTTCTAAAATTATATCAAATATCAGAGAGAGTAGGCTTTACATTCTTAGATAATTGGGAAATTTCCAGTGTATTCTCTTTCTGTACTTTAATCCCAGATCCAGAAAGTTAAATGTTTTTCTTGGTTTTCGTCTTAATCTTTTATATATTTGCCATTTATACCTGACTTTCTTTTCTGAAGTTCCTTGCTTTTTATGATATTAAGATGTATTTATTTTGTAGGAGCACTTATTTAATTCTGAGAAAGAAAAGAAATAATATATGCTCTGTGATTATTGCTGATCAAATATATGATCATGACATGACAAAAGAACTTACCATTCCTGGAGCTCATGCATATGAAGGAAACGATTCCGATATTCCCGTGGTAGCTCAAACTGGGATGGTTGGGGAAACATGGACTCGTAAAAATCTCTTAGTACTGCTTTTACTGTCTGTGCATCTTTATGATTGTGATCAATATTGTCATTCAGGCAAACAAATTTTCTGAAAGAACAAGTATGTTATTTCTATATTATACCTTCAAAATTTGAAGAAAAGATTCAATCTATTACATTCTGAAATTAATGAGAATCAGTGTAAAAGAATCAAAGTAGTCACTTGGGAGTCTCTTCCTAATAAATAATAAATAACTATCCAAAAGATTAGATATAATTCCAATAGACTTGGGATGGAAAATGCCATCTGCATGTGGATTGAAGCAGTTGTTTTTTTTTCCCCCATTGTTTGTTTTCTTCTTTCTTGTGTTTTTTTTCCCCCTTTTGGTTTGATTTTTCTGTACAACATGACAAATGTGAAAGTATGTTTAAAAGAACTGTACATATTTAACCTATATTAGACTGCTTGCTACCTTGGGGGGAGGGAGGAGGGAGAGAAAAAGAAAAGTTTTGGAATACAAAGTCTTACAAAAATGAATGTTGAAAACTATCTTTACACGTTATTTGGAAAAGTAAGAAAAGTATTAAAAATAAGTATTAAAAAAAGTATTAAAAAAAGTATTAAAAAGTATTGAAAAAAAATAGATTCTACAAAGAAGCAATATCATCAAAAAGGGTACCAGTTCCACTGATAATGTTCCCATTCTGTCTAGAATTTAATAGATACTCTTTAAGAATAGATGTATCAAACAGGGTGATAATCCTTCCTAAGTTTTCTTAATAAAACCAGTTCTCAGATCACAGACACAATTATCAACCAGAATACACCTCAATCTTTTACAATTTGGTAGGGACTACATAGAAAAAACAGCTTTTATTTTATGTAAGTTAAAATAGTTTCCCAACCTTTACTTGGTCTGGGGGAAAGCAATATAAAAAGGCCTACCCTAATGGACTGATGATGGTATTCCTTCCCACTGCCCTATAGGACACCAATTTGACCAAGCATTGTTGCCCTGATAATGTGGAAGTAGAAGAAAGCAGCATTTTTAAAAAGTAATTATATCCCTTTGATTCTTTCACTATAAGGAAAAACAATTTTTGTTTCATTTTATTGGCCTTGAGAACTTCACTGGATCTCAATCTCAAGCCTGAATACATGGAACTTGACTTGGGATTGGCCTGGCCCAGAACACCTGACATCAGTTAGCTAGAATAAATCTGTGGTTGTTGAACTGTGAGGCCATATGAAAAAGAGTCTGATATCTTGTAGCTGCAACATATCCTCTCAATGGGAAAAGGATAAGACCTTTCTTGACCTCCTGGCATTAGGCTGATGGATGGTAAAGGAGCTTGATACAAAAAGCAAAAATAGAATTTCCTAGCTCTTACGAAGTTTTAGAAAACTTAGATTACCAATATAGGGGAAATGAAAACAAACTGTCTTTGAGAACTCAACAACTGATAAGTTAATAATAACACTGAACTATGTTTCTACAATATGCGTTAGTCACCAAAACCTTATATAATAATATACATGCTACATGACAGACATGATACCTTTACCAAGAATACAGCCTGCTTACCCCATAAAAAGAGGGAAAATTAAAATGAATAAACATGCAAGAAACAAAAAAAGATTTCAGTAGTTCTGCCTTCCCTTCACCTCAATGTTTATCTGTCCCACTCATTCCTTTCCTCCCATAATAGCTTAAAAAAAAAAAAAGACCCTCTGGTAGTCCTTAACAGTGTTCACTAGCTAAACTTTGACACTGTTAATGTTCTTCTCAGAGAGCTACATTACCACTTTGTATCCATCAATTACTTAACTTTACTTCCATTTCCTATACTAAAAACAAAAAACAAAAAACAAAACTATATATAAGTCAATGACTTAAATGTAATATACATCATCTTTTAATCATTTTTTCTTTAAGTTACTCAATGGAAATCTAAATGTTGTCACATTATGGGGCTAATTTCCTCCATATAATTTTCAGCCAGGGACTATACTTGTTCTTTGTTCAAACTCTTTGATAACCATACTCCAAATAAAGGGCAGATAACAGTTTAAGCTTGTCCATCCCTGTACCAACACAAACTATAAAAGGAGCTACTTTCTCCCAACATTCTCAATGTTTTGACCTAGTTGGAATCAAGTGTGGACTGAGTTCCAATTATCTTATTTTTCTCTTTTGATGAATAAGATGATTCAATAAGGCAAGTTAAGAATTTTCAGATTTTGTCTTTTTAACAGATTTAACACTCAAGGAAATATCTGGGTAAGGAACTGCAACTCTATGTTAGCTCCTCCCTCAAAAACCTACTTTTTTCCTTTGAACTTGCCGAATTAAATAGAAAATTCTTTGAAATTCAAAGCCCTTCATAACTTGTCCCACCCTCTTACCTTTCCATTCTTCTTTCAACTTATATCCCTCCCTGATTGACTTTGTGATCCAGAAACACTAGTCTTCTTTTCTAGTCCTTAAACAAAATAGTCCATCAACAAATATTGCCTGCCATGCTCAACTCTACTTGGCTACCTTCAAGTCCCAACTAATATCCCATTTACAAGATACCTTTCCTGACCCCTCAAAAGTCTAGTGTCTTCCCTCTATTGATTTATCTCCAATTTATCTAATGTAGAGCTGGTTTGTGCAAAATTATTTGCATGTTATGCACTTACCGCCTCCATCAGAGTTTCTTGAGAACAAATACTGTCTTTTGCCTGCTTTGCATTTCCAGCACTTAGCACACAGTGCCTGGAATACAGCAGGTGCTTAATAAATGTTTACTGGCTGACTGATATCATGCCTCCATGCCAGATCCGTGAAGTTTCCCAAACCCATCATCCTTTTCTCCTTTTGGCCAGGTGGCCTTTAAAATATTCCCACCTGGCCTGGCCTCCTATTGGCCCTAACCCAAAAACTGCCAGGCATGGTCTATGATTACCCATCCCTAACCTCCTTATCTTTATTCTTGCATTTTCTCATAGGTAACATCTTCTGAACCTATAACACAGTGATGATGCTGGCCCCTCTATCTTCTTTTTTAAAAAGTATATTCTTTCATGTCCATAATCTAAACAAGAATTCCATTTTACCAAGTCACAAGGAACCAAAGAGGTAGAATATACCAGTTTGAAGGAAGATTTCTAATTCATTTTCTTTACTACCCATATTTTGTGCATTTGGAGCATTTTTATTTGAGACCAGGAGGATTATTGTTTGGCCTCTTTCTGAATATTTTCCAAGATATACTGGTCTTCTCTTTTGCTTGATCTTTTTTCTCACAATTTTTCTTCCCCTCTCCCCAAACCGCATTTTAATGCTTCACTGCTGAAACTTTAATTATTCAAAATGAGTTATAGGTAAAGAACATTAATCAAATCTATATCTAAAAGCCATTATTAGATATACTGCAAATACAGTTTAAGCCTCTCCATCTCTATACCTTTCACTATTACTCCAACACTACTCCAGAACAGACTGTATCTAGAATACTATGACTATTCATTTTAAATTACTACTAATCTTAAGCAAAGGTAGACAGTTCTTGCTTATCAACTTAACTTGATTTTTAATTTTAAGGGAGGTAGAATAAGCAGACAAACAAAACATAGCATTGTGGCTTCCGGTCATATCTATGTAACTTACCATAGATTAAAACAAAGAGTTTAAAAATTGGGGGACAATACTTTTCTCTAGGACTTAACACAATTTTTGGGCACAGGACTGGTTAACTCAGTATTCTAAATCTATTCTAAATATATGTTTCGCTTCTTAAGTATCTGAATTGCTCAAAGATCTAAAAGAATTATGAGGTAAACTGAACTTTGCTTTTTTCTTCAATATTTATTTAGTCAAAGAGAATTTTCTGACTTGAGAGTCAGAACACACAATGGATTCAGTTCTAAGGGGATACTTATTAATACTATGCATTCTTGAGGTTTATTTTATTTGTTTGGTTTTATTTGTTTTGGTGTGTGCTTGGCTATTTTCTTCTGGCACTGTGAACTGTGAATTAGTATTGCATATCATTTATGTTACTGTCAAAATGACTTAACTGGAGGCCAGAATTGTTGATGGAACAAAGGAATGAGCCCTTTACGACCTGGCCCCAAACTATTTTTCTGGACTCACTAGATGTTCCTCTAACATCCTGGCATTCTCTGTTTTCTCCCATTTCCACGTTTTTGCATGGAAGGCCCCCCTGCCTAGAATCTACTTCCTGCCCAATTCAATTTCACAGAATCTTTCCTTGATTCCAAGTTCTATGAAGCCCAAGTTCTGTCTTCTACATGAAGCCTTCCTGATCCCCTAAACCACTGGTGCTTTCTTTCCCTAACCACCTAAATATCATATTTATTCACTTATTCAGTATTCTTGACCTCCCAACATCAATTCCCCATTAGAAGTAAGCTCTCTGTGAGTAGAGACTGTTTCATTCATGTTATCTCCAATACCAAGCACCATGTCTGCATTATGTATGTACATAATGATTGATTCCAGTATCTCAACCTTTGCTCCAGAAATCTAAATACCCTTCTCCTGGATTTTTACCTTTTACTTTTTATCTTTTGTACATACTGCCTTTCTTTTCTGAAACTTCTAATTTTATGTTAGTAGCAATTTAGTTATGTAGATTCTGTCCCCAAAGTCTATTTTTTCATCTAACACTTCATAATGCCTAAGCAACACTTTATAGGTTTCCAGGAAAACACTGTATACAATAACAGCAAGAAGATGTGATGATCAACTATGATAGACCTAAGTCTTTTCTCTCCAACACAGTGATCCAAGACAATTCCAAAAGACTTTGGATAGAAAATGTCATCCATATTCTGAGAGAGAACTTGGGAGACTGAATGTGAATTGAAGTATTGTATCTTCACCTTTTTTTTTTTTTTAAGTGTTTTTTTTCCTCTTATGTTTTTTCTCTTTTGTTCTAATTTTTCTTTCATATAATAATGAATCTGGAAAGGCTTAAAATGACTGTACATGTACAACTTACCATAATTTTTAACTAAACTAAAAAATAATTTTTAGGTTCTTCTTGATGTTACTACCTGTTTTTACAACATTTTAAAATAAAAATTAAGATTAGTCTAAAATACAACTTAGAAGAGTTAAATTCTAACTATATAAAACCATTCACAACCACTTTAAGATGTTCTAGCAAAAAAAAAAAAAAAAAAAAACAAAAACCATACATTATACATTGTATATTGACTGAAAGAAAGGCCAAACAATTCGACATATGAAATAATATAATATTAGTATCCTTGTTTTAAAACCAATTACAAACAACCTGGACAAAATGATCATTTTTCATTTTATTTGAAGGGTTTTTTTTTTTAAATTATTAGTTACTGAATTTATTCTAAATTAGTTTTTGCTAAAAAAAAAAAAAAAAAAAAAAAAGACCATTTAAGTACCTGGGATTTTTTCTTATGTCATCTAATTGGCCAACCACATGAGAAACATTGGTGCGAATCATTTTGAAAGCAATTTCCTCTTCTCCCATGATTTCAAACCTAAATATTACCAAGACATAATGAAAGGGAGAAAAAAAATTTACATAGATTTCATATAAATATAATACTTAGCAAAATGAAAATCAATAAGTGCATAATCTTAGAAAATTTTAAATAAAAATGTTTAGTGAATAAGAGGATACTTGAAAAAGAATGAAAAATAATTGGTCCCATCATGCTTAAGCTCAATACCACTATCACATAAATTACATACCTATATTTGTTTTTGTCTTTATATGCTTTATGGATTTTATCAGTTACTGGTTTACAGTTGGTTACTAGACTTTTAGTCACTGGTGGCTGTGAGAAAATATAAGACATATCATATATTAAAAACATGTACAGACATTGTAAAACTTTCTCTTATTGGGTACAATCAATGGAAAGACTATCCTGTTCACCCATTACAATTGGTCTTGGTTCTTCATGCAAAGCAATGGAATTTGCAAAGTCTTACATAACTTCCAATCCTTATTTATAAATAATTTCTACACCTCAACTCTAATCTAAATTATAATAGGTACAGTCTTGCTGACATTTGCAGAAGAAAATCTACTTATGCTAAAAATAAAACTGCTCCTCATACAGAAAACAAGATTTAAAAAAAATAAACTTTATATTTCAAATTTGAATTGTGATAGAATTTTATTGAAATCTCATTTCTTTATGATTATATAATTTGATGTCAATGTTATGCTGGAAATTGATTGTCCAAGGAAAAAGAACATGCTATAGTAAATAGGAACTGGCCTCTGAGTCAGGAAGACTGAAATTCAGATCCTATGGCTCAAATTTTGGCTGCATTACCCTAGGCAAGTCATATAACTTCTCGATAAAAACTGCAGAACAGCTGCTGCTCTATACTGGTCAAAGGTTTGTTCATGAGTTCTCTATTCCATAATAATCAACAAGTATTTATTAAGTATCTACTGTGTGCTAAATTCTGGGACTTCAAGTACACCAAATAAAATAATTTTTATGTACAAGGTGCTTATATTCTTTTAAAAAACCTTTTTATTCTGCATTTTAATAATAAGATAAAATGGCATTTCTATACACACAGCAAAATACAAAAAGGATTTTATATGAAAGCATAAGTTGCTATTTTATACCCCTTGCTTTTAAAAAAAGTACTTAATAAATTTTACCCACTTTTAAAACTTCTTTGCTTGTCTCTGCTTCCCTCTGATCTCTTCTATTTATCATAAAAATGTTTAACAGTCATTGTTTATTAGACATCATTACTATCACTGCCTGCCTCCCATCACTTCATGAGAAATATACCACTCTCCTCTCTGACAGAAAGATGAGGGATTCAATATGAATAATGAAATATAAATAGACTTTTTGAACCTAGTCAGTACAGAAATTTGTTTGGTTTTACAACGCATATTTGACATTTGTTGCAAGGGGTTGATATTTTTCCTTTTTTCCCTCCATGAAGGTGGGAAATTTTAAAGAGAGAAAATAAATTTTTGCTTAAGTAAAAAAATAAAGTGAAGGGATTAAATGCAGATAAAATGATGGCTTATCTAAAAAAACTCCAGAGTATCAGAAAAGAAACTAAGACAATGAATAGTTTCAGAAAAATAGCAACAAAATAAAGAAATTAACAGAAGCTGTGAGCATTTCTATACAGCAGTAAAAAAAATGCAGGAAGAAATCATAAAAAATAAATCTCATTCAAAAGAATGAAGTACTACAAACAAACATCTAAACAAGACTCAAGATCAATGCAGATACAATTATAAGATACTATTGAGGCAGCTAGGTGGCACAGTGGATAGAGCACCAGCCTTGAATTCAGGAGGACCTGAGTTCAAATCTAGTCTCAGACACTTAACACTTCCTAGCTGTGTGACCCTGGGCAAGTCACTTAACCCCAGCCTCAGGGAGAAAAAGAAAAAAAAAAAAAAAAAAAAGATACTATTTACAAAAATAACAAAGGACAAATAATTGAAGGAGTCTTCACCGCTCATGGTTCATTTTGTCAATGTAATTAAAATGATAATACTATCTAAAATTATTTATAAATTTGTAAATAAACTACATAACTACAATAATAAACTGCATAACTACAAAGGGAGTTTCGTAACCAGACAAAATAACTTAAATTTCATATGGAGGAACAAAAGTTTAGTATACCAAAGAAAATAATGACAAAAAAAAAAAAAAGAACTCAAGGTTGTATATTAGTTTCAAACTTTAAATTATAAAGTGATATTCCTTAAAACTCTTTAGTACTGGCTAAAAAACAGAAAAGGAGATAAGTGGAATATAGCATCTTAATCCAGCATATGTTAGTTAAGTGCCTGCTGTGTGCCGATCACTGTGGGTTTTTTCCCCCCCAATCACTGTGTTAATGCTAAAGATTCAAGTGGGAAAAAAAAAAATCCAAGAAAGACTAAAAAAAATTCAATAACCTAAAGTAAGATAAACCTGACTACCTGAGGATGAATTCCCTATTTAACTAGAAATACTGGAAAAACTAAAAAGCAATTAGCTAGACAAAATTTACATTTACTCCAATACCTCCATCTATCTATCTATCTATCTATCTATCTATCTATCTATCTATCGACCTATCTAAATGCATGTAACCTGCATATAAACAAATTAGGAGAATGGCATAAGAAGCAGGTGACTGTCTAGATGTAGCATTCTTTTTTTTAACTAAAAAGGAACATAGGAAATTATTCAAATACTTGGTTGTGATTACATGAGGATGAAAATTTTTAACATGAACAAAATCAATGCAGCTAGTATTTAGCAAACTGACAAAGATAACAAATGAGTCAAGTTATTGTTAAGGAAGCTGAAGGAAGACAAATCACTAATGCATTGTTGGTTGAAAGCTGTGACTATTCCAACCATTGAGAGAATCAACATGGAGTATCACATGAAGAAAGTAATTAATTTGTCCATACCCTCTGATCCGCTGGCAAAAACCCAAAAAGGTGGATGATTAAAAAAAAGGAAGGTCTCATCGATATTAAAACATGCAGAACAGTACTTTTTTTGTGGAGCAAAGAATTGGCCACAATTCTCCTAATTCTATGGGCCAAAGAATTGGCCCATAGAATTCTCCTAAGGAGAATGGCTAAACAACAATGTTGTACCTGAATACAATGGGGATCCTTCTGTGCTTTAAGAAATAATGGTCATGAAGAATTCAGAAACATGAGGAGAGTGATTTGCACTGATTACAAAGTGAATTCTGTAACAGAACCAAGAAACACTACATTCAATCACTATAGGTTTATACATGGAAAGAATTGGAAAACAAAGTTCAATTCTGTTGAATTGAAATTATAGAGCTCGGTGATGAAGAAAAGATGAGATGCTCTCTCCCTTTTTTTGTTGAGGTAAGACACAATAGGTATGGAATACTATAAATACTGTAGATATAATGCAATTCATATTTTTTATTGATTTTACTAAACTGCCTTTTCCTCCATTTTCTTTTATAATCTTTATTACAAAAGAAGATGTACTAGCTAGGGAAAAGGGAGGGGAAGGGATATATTCAGAAATTAATGTAATGTAACTTTTAAAAAGGCATTTTTTTTGATTGGCTAGACTGGATCACTTCTAAAATTCCACAATGTGAAGAAAAACAAAAACAGAAATATATAATTACAAAGACAGAAATATATAATTATTCAAGAACAAAAAAATGAAGTCCCAGTTAATGTTAAATTGGGCTTGATGAGCAAGGGAAAGAGATTAGTTAAAGGGATCTGTGGTCAGAGACTCTGAGACAGATGGAGCACATTAGGACAGAGTCTTGGGAAGTCTGCTGGGCTGGATCCAGGGTCAAGATGACCTGCCAGAAAGGGTCTTGATGACCTGCCAGAAAGAGCCTTGTTTTCTCAGTGAGTTGGGCTGAGACAATCCAAACTCATCCTGGCACAGAAAAGATTCTGAGAGATTGAGCTGATTTAACCCTCATCTGGCAAATGACTACTCTATAATATTCTTGACAAGCGGTCACCCAACCCTCTTTAAGTTTGCTCAGGGTAGGGATCAAGCCAGCCTATTCCATCTTGAGCCAAATCTGTTTCCTTCTAATCTTCACCCACATTCTATCCTAATTCTGGGGCCAGGAAACACAAAATAACCTGTAATCTTGATGACTTTTAGAGTGAGAGTGGGGAATAGGATGGAACACAGACTCCTCGCTTAGGTAACACATTCAACTAGACAAAACTGGACTCTTTAAGTAAAGCATGTACCTGTTATTTGTCTACAGCTCCTTAACACTTTAGGAAAAGTCAAGTGACTGAGTTTATGATTGATGACAGAGATTACTGAATAGCAACATGGTTAGAATTATGACCCCAAGGGCTATATTTTTTGGATAAGGATGGCAGCCTTTTAGCCTTTTAGCAGCCTTCTGCTTTCAATACAGCCTGAAATTAAGCTGCCTTACACTAAATGCAATACAATGAATTGTTTTATGTAGAGCTTTCAGATCCATGTGAAATCATAAATATCTTTGAACATATAACAGCAACAATAACAACAAATTAGCTAGAATTTATATAGTACTTTAAGGTTTCTAAAGTGCTTTACCTCATTTGATCCTCTCAACAACATTAAGAGGTAGATGTTATTATTATCCCCATCTTACAAATGAGGAAACTGAGGCAAGAAGAGTGACTTGCCTAGGGGCATGCAACTATTAAGTGTTTGAGGCTGGATTTGAATTCCGATCTTCTTGACTCTTATCTCAACATCATATTCAGCTATTAATAAATGGAAGCATCATCTGAATTTAATAATTATCTTTCATCCAACAACACTTATTATTGTGTGAAGCACTGCATTAGGTGACAAAGTCAAAATGTTGAGTTTATTGATCCTTTTCTTCCAAGCACTTGAGGCCCACTATGCCTTCCTGCTTTTCCAACCTTATCTTCTTATCTTCTATCCCTCTCCCCTACACATTCTACCCTAAAAAAAAAAAATGACCATCCCCTCCATATATGCTCTGTGCTTCCCCACTGGCCATCTCCTTCCTCAATCCTTCCAAGGGAATCCCTGACCATGTAACCTCCTCTGGGACTATGCCTACAGGAGCCCTTCTCCCATCTACGAATGACATCGCCCCGCTCCAGCCTCCCAGCAGTAACACTAAATTCGCAACTCTGAGACACTTAGGGATCAAAAAAGCAGGAAAGCTTTCATTTAAACTTTAGTCTCCCCTTTACAGAGCATACCATGCTGCATACAATGTTCAAAGCTGTAGCTAGGGCTTACAAAGTTATGGTTAAGGGGCTCTAGAGTCAGGAGGACTTGAGTTCAAGCCCAGCCTCAGACACTTGATACTAGCTGTGTGATCCAGGACAAGTCACTTAATTTCAGATGACACACACACACGCCCAGAGACTAACAGTTAGAGGAGAATCATGAAATAATAGATCTAAGAGCTAGAAGGCCTCTTCAAGGACATCTGGCCCAGGCCCTCCCTGTATGGAAGAGGAAGGCAAGGCTCTAGCAAGGGTGACCTGAACCTCTGAAGATCACCTAGGCTGGGAGCCTGGCTCCGAGGCAGGATCCGGACAGACTGCAGAGCTGGGTTCTTTAAACTGCACCTAGTGCCCTCTCTGATCCCACTCTTTCTTCTGACCCTTCCTAACCTGCCTCCAGCCTTTCCACTGACTACTATGAATTCTTTTATGTAATGTGTTTGCAGTTTTTCTGAGAAGACAAAAGGAAAACTATTGGAAAAAGTTTTTTAGTTGCCAGAAGTCTTGACTATAGTCCACCAAAAACCCCAGAGAGGAATGGATTGCTGGCAGCTTTGTTTTGTCCTTTTCAAGAGGCTATATAGAGAGTTCAGCTTCATTCTGTCACAGTGATAACAGGGTCATTTAATCTGTCCCTTTGCATCCATATAATCCCATAAAGTTAGCTCCCTATCCTACTCACGAGGCATCTGGCATGGACCTCCAAGTGAAGTTTTAGAGGGGGTCCACAACTATTTCCAGCTCACTTCTGAAGTACAAACTAGCAACCCTAGGTTTTCTATCAGTCCTGAAAGCCAAAAGCCAAGCAGGCTCACTGCCTCAATCCCTGCCACTCATCCTGTGGGAGGTAGGGGATATGTACCAACAAGAGGAGGGGAGAAAAAGGCAGGGACCATGTTCCATTCCTAGACACTTAAGTTAAACCAATATTAAATCACAAAGGATATCTGTTGTGGAAGTTATGGCATGTACTTAGATGAACTATTAACAGAGAGCTTTTCTATTAGTGTGTGTGAATGTGTACACCTTTCCTCCTTTAGCAGCTGTCATTAGCTCTGTGCTATTTATCATTTTTTAGTCACTTGAACAAAAAAGCATAAATGGTTACACACACACACACATACACACACACACACACACACACACACACACACACACACACACAGAAAATTAGTTTGGGCCCAGAATTAAACAGGAGAAGACTGGGCTAAGTGAGCTGCCTTTAGAAAATTTCAATTTCTAGTTTCTCCTAGAAACAAAGGCTCATACTTTTAATGCCAAGATTTGTGACTGAAGAAGGTCAGATGAAGAGAACACACCATGGAAAACAGAGATGACATAAAAACAAAAGACATCAATTAAAAGGATCATATTAAAAGAACATCCCATTTGAGAAGACAATGTGCATGGTGGATGCAAGGATGAATCAAGTTCCCCAAAAGACTAAACAAGGAGAATGAGCTAGCCACATGTAGGCATTCAGATCTATTGGTTACTACACAATGTCAAGCGACAGTAAGGGGGAGTCCTGAGACTGACCTTCCAGGGGGCAGGGGCTATGATGGGAAGAGTCCAGTCCCTGGATTCTGAGGAACTGAGGTCAAACCTCAGCTCTGCTACTTCGTTTCTGTGTAATCCTGAACAAGTCCCTCCTCTGGGCCTCCATAAATGAGGAGGCTGGTCCTTTGCAGCTTTAGACCCATGATCCTGGGCCATGGCCAAGGGAAGCACTGAATGGCAGGCACAGAGGAGCTAAGCTCAGTATTGCAGGGAGCACAAACACAGGAGGTTACCCACTATTGGTGAGATCTCAGGAAGGAGATGAGGGACATGGCTAAATGACAGCCAAAAGGCTTACTCAGGCTCGGATGGAGGGCTGGGGCCCAGGAAGGGCAGGTGACAAGAGCCAGGAGGGATGGCTAACCTGCCAGAGGACAGAGTTAGTGGGCAAAAAAGCTTTCAAGGGACTAGACTTTTGGCTGAAATCTAATGAGGTGGACTGCAATGAAAGTTTATAAGCACTCAAAAAAAGAACTTCACAAGAACAAAATCTGAAAAAGGCCTGAGGATTCTGGTAGCTCCCAGCTCGACAAAAGCCACGAGTTTCCACAGAGGACAGGCAGAGTGTCTGGAAGCAGAAGGCTGACCACTTCCTCACCTTGGGCAACACAGAAGTCCGTAACAAGCTGGACGGCCCCCACAGAGCAGAGACAGGAGGGGGAAGGACTGGAAATCAGCCACATGGCCAGCCTATAGGCATTTCCTTGGAAGAAGAAAAGACTTAGAGGAATGTTATCAGCTGGAAGAACAATGAGACTCGCCCAGAGACAGGTGAGGCTTGAGGTAAGGAAGACTTACTCCATAGTGAGCTGCCCTGGCAGTCCCTGCTCCCCAGTTCCTTGAGTGTGAAACCCTTGTTGGGGGTTTCCCCTTTGAGAACACTTGAACAGGATGTTCTTGCAGGCAGTCATCCCCTCTAATACCCATCTGACTGGGTAAAGCAGTAGAAGGGGAAGGCACTGCTAACTATATGATGAGAAAGACCCATACCTGCTGATAGATGCTTACAAAACACTTTCTCTTCAAAGTAAATCACAACATTTATTAAGTGGCTACCGTATGGAAGCCACCATGCTAAGGGCATATCTTTGATTTCTTTGTTTCTTTTTTCTAATTTGCTCCTAGAGTCAAAAATAAGATGTTGTAAGACATGACTTTAATAGTCCTGTTTAACACTAAAATTCTCCTTGACATGATACTTTATTTTTAAGAGCAGGGATGGTCTGGCTAGTATCTATTCTAAATGTCTATTTGGATATGTTTTTGTTTTTGCTTTTTGCTGAGGCAACTGGGGTTTAAAAAATCATAAAGGGAATTAAATAAGACAAATTGAGCTCCTATAGATAATTTTGTGAAGAAAAAAAAAAGGTAGGAAAGAATACATTAAAGAAGAATGAGGGAAGAATTTACTATTTGTCATAGCCAAAGTAACAAAAGAAAAAGAAAAATTAAAACATATACACTATGATGTATAAAAATATCAAATTCAATAGAGACCCAAATGAAGACAAGGAAAGAGAAAGGGAAAAGGAGAGTAGCCGATGGACTCACTCATTACAAAAATAAACTCCAACACTGGAGAAATTGGGAGAGAAAGTAAAGGAAAGGGAAGAAGAAGGGAAAGGGAAAGAAAGGGCAAAAAATTGTAATCTGAGATTAAGGGGAAGACTAGGGGAACAGAAAAATTGGAAGGTCACTCACTAATGTTGAGCACCCTCCCCATCCCACATTCTTACATTCTTTATAAATGAGGTAATAGAGGTAAAGAAAAGAAAGAGTATAAAAGGAAAAATTAGAAGAGAATATGCAATAAATCATCACGATAACCATGAATGGGGTGAATTCAACTATAAAATTTAAAAAGTTGGCAGAACAGAAAGCAGAATCTAACAATATGTTGTTTACAAGAAACACTTTAGATAGAGGCTGGAGCAAAATTCATTATGCCTCAGATGAGCTCAAAAAACAGGAATGGCAATCATGATCTCAGATAAGTCCACAGTAAAGAAATATGATTAAACAGAGATAAAAAGAGACATTACATTATGCTTAAAAAGGCACCAATGACAACAAATTAACAGCTAATGGGTCATTAAATGGGAGAAGAAAGGGTATACATTTCAAAGCTGAGCAAGGTTCTTTTACAAAAATGAGCAAGTATTAGGGTAAAGAAACCTCAGGAAAAAAATGCAAGAAAGGTGAACTATGTCCTTTATCAATCACAATGCAATAAAAATTATACTTAATAAAGGATCTTTGAAGAAAACATAAATTTAATTGGATATAAAATTTTATATCCTACTGATCTTATATATCAATAGATCTATAAGTTTCCCACAAAATACCATTATCATTTCTGCTAGAAATACTAAAAAGTATGAGACCTTTTCTTAATGTAATCAATGGCATATATATATATATTTTTTTTTAAATAGAAAATTTATCCAAAAAAAAAAAAAAAGGACAAGAGATAAACATACCAAAACTTTTGAAATGCATCCAAAGAAGTCCTGAGGGAAAAAATTTATATCTCTAAACACTTTCATCAACAAAAGAAAAAGAAAAGATCAATAAATTAGCATGCAACCAAAAAAAAAAAAAAATTCCCCCCTCACCAAATTAAAATATCAAAATAGAAATATTGAAAATCAAAGAAATCAAGACTGAGAACAAAAAACCAAAATGAATAATACTGATAATATATTAGCCAGTCTTAAGAAAAAAAGAGGAAAACCAAATAACACATGTTAAAAATAAAAAAGGAGAAACCAAAAGATGAATAGAGGAAATTTTTAGAAATAGTTTTATCCCAAATACTAACAATCTAAATGAGATGGATTAATGACTACAAAAACTTTGAATGCCCAAGTTAAAAGAAGAAAAAAGAACTTAAATCACACAATTTCAGAAAAATAAACTAAACAAGTTATAAATGATCCCCCAAAGGAGAAAAAAACAAACAAACCCAATACCAGATGGATTTAAAATTGAATCTGATCAAATGTTCAAAGAACAATGAATTCCAATATGCAAAAATAGGAAAAGGGATCCTACCAAATTCCTTCTATGATACAAATATGTTCTTGATACCTAAACCAGAAAGACAAAAATCAGAGAAAGAAAACTAAAGACCAACGGAGGAGTATTAGCACAAATAATTTTAAAAGCAGCTACTCAACAAATCAAAAAGACTGTGCATTAAGATCATATAAGATTTATACACCAGAATGCAAAGTTGATTCCATATTAATAAAACTGTGAACTTAAGAGACTATGTTAAATAACAATCAAAATTACATATGAATAACTGGAAAAAAAAAAAGCTTGACAAAATATAACACCTATTTCTGGTAGAAACACTAAGCAGCACAGGAATAAATGGAACTTTCCATATTATGACAAGTAATATCTATCTAAAACCAAGACTTAGGCTAGCTTTATATATAATAGAAATAAACCAAAGGCCTTTCCAGTAAAGTGAGGATGTCTTTTATCATCTTATTCTTTAAACATTACTAGAGATGTTGAATATAGCAGTAAGATAAGAATAAGAAATTGAGAGAATAAGCATAGACAAAAAACAAAATTAACACTTTCACAAATGATGAGATGGTCTACCTAGAGAATTCTACAGTCAAAAAATTGATAACTTTAGAAAAGTAACAAAATACAAAATAACAACCCACAAGAGTCCATCAGCCTTCTATATACTACCAACAAAATCAAGCATGAAGAGATACAAAAGAAAAATTCCATTCACAACTAAAAGATGCATGAAATAAACATATGCACATACCTGCTAAAGCACACAAAGGAACTATAGTAATAACAACTGCAAAGCATTCTTTATAGAAACTAAGATAGATAGTATAATATTGAGATATTGTGAGGAAAGTGTAATTATCATTATTCTTAATTTACAGTTGAGCAAATTATGACAAACAGAGATTAAATAGTTTGGCCCCCGTCACAGCTAGTCAGTTTCTGGTGCCAAAATTGAACTCGAGTCTCCTGCCTCCAGGTCTGTGCTCTATTCAAGACAATGGATATACAAGATAAATGCAGAACTGATTCAAATATCTAAGAATGACAGCCATTCTTCCAAGACAACTGATCAAAGAAACTGATCAGAGTGCTTTCAAATGAAGAAATCCAAACTATCAACAGACATATTTAAAAAAGCTTCAAATCACTAAATAATTAGAGATATGCAAATTAAAACAATCTGAAATTCT
Organism: Sminthopsis crassicaudata; assembly: GCF_048593235.1. Classification (NCBI taxonomy): domain Eukaryota; kingdom Metazoa; phylum Chordata; class Mammalia; order Dasyuromorphia; family Dasyuridae; genus Sminthopsis; species Sminthopsis crassicaudata. Next base: position 288,811,930 of record NC_133621.1, read on the forward strand.
ACTTCACCAGTTTGGGTAGATGACAAAAGAAAAATGACAAAGCCCCCAAGATCACTAAACTTTAAATAAAATTACTAAGCCTATATTCCAAAAATACCACCCCCCAAAAAAAGAGGAAAAAGGATTTTATATATTTATATATATATATATATATATATAAATTATTATGGCATTTTTGTTGTTGTTGTTGCAACAAAGAACTGGGAAAAAAGAGAGTGCCCATTGACTGAGGAATAGCTTAATAGCTGGTCTAGAAAAGGAATGGAATATAACTGATGAAATGACAAAAAAAGAAAGATGGGAACACTTTTTAAAAAAAAAGAGAGAGAAAAGAACTGAGCCAAAAGAACCATTTATACCATAATGACAATACTGTCGAATAATGAAAGACTTTGGACCCTGATGAAAACATTAGCTAGTCGAACTCCAGAGGCTAGATTTTGAGGCTAGATCTCTTAGTAGGGCGACAATGGAGCCAACATGGAGAATGTTAGGCATACATTATGGAGCATGGTAAACATGTGGACTTGTTCTGTTTGACTATTTATCTGTTAAAATGCATTGTATACTTCTTTCGGGGTGAAGGGGAGAGAGTTTTTAAAAAATACTTATTAATGACAACTATGGATTTTGTGATATTACACAAAACAGTAAACAAGTACAGATCACAAGATTAAAATCTAGACTAAAAAGGGAAACTATGCCCCTTTCAGTTGTACAAATAGGCAATCAAGAAACAGTACGATTGCTCTTTCTCCAGTGTGTATTGTCATGTTAATAAATACAGTAAAAATATCAGTACTTCCCAAATTCATGTGTAAACTTACTGTGATACTCAAGTACCATTGGCCAGGTGGTACTTGAATCAGATATAATCCTAACAAAAATTCAGAGGGAAGAATAAGGAGAAACGATCAAGAGGAGCAGCTCTAGGAAATAAAGATGAAATGTTTTTCATATAAATGGAACAACTAATGATGAAAAATCAAAGGTTAATCTAGAGTTCTGATTACTGAAATTGACAGTAGATTAAAAAAAAAAAAAACACGTTTAGTGCTTCTTAAAGCAGAAAAGCAGATTTTTGTTTGTAGCCTCTTTGTATCCTCAGTGCTTAGAACATTGCCTGTTATACATAATAGGTACTTAATAATAAATGCCTATTGACTTAGTAGGGGAGAAAAAAACATGAAACAGGAAAAAAACATGGAAAAAGAAAACAAAATGAAACAGAATAGAGAATCCAAAAATAGAATCAAATGTACATAAGAAATCAGTGTTGGATTTATTAAAGATTCAAACAACTAAAAAAACAAAACAAAACAAAACAAAACAAAACAAAAAAAAACCCCTAGAAAAGCAAATAAAAACTTGTATATACTTGAACTATTTGGGGAAAAATGGGTACAGATGTATAGTTCCTCCCATATACTACTCTGAACTCTACTTGAATCAATAATCCAAGATTTTAAAATTATTTCCAAAACAATTCAAATTTCTTAATATTTATTATGTGATTTTAAAAAAAATTCTAAAATGAAAGTATATTTATCTCATTTGTGGAGGAAAACTGCTTATCATATAAATGGAATCAAGTAATGGTAATATTTCTTGGTAACATATTTTTTTTAAAATAAGTTTTTATTGATACCTTCTGTTTTTCACATCATCATAGCTATCTCAAGTAAGCCTTTCTTTTTTCCTCCCAGAGTAGATTTCTATCTATCAAGCAAAAGAAATGTGCATGACAAAAAGCTATGTCTCCCCCCAAAAAAGATTAGGAGGAAGGTAAATACATCTGATCAAAATCTGATATTAAGAATTTATAATGAGCTGGCACATATTTCTGAGAGTCACAATTGTTACCAACAGTAAGATTGTGACCAAGTGACAATTTTTGAAGGAAGAAATAAAGATTTTTAAGAATTACTTGAGGGGCAGCTAGGTGGCGCAGTGGATAGAGCACCAGCCTTGAATTCAGGAGGACCAGAGTTTAAATCAGATCTCAGACATTTAACACTTCCTAGCTATGTGACCCTAGCTGTGTCACTTAACCCCAGCCTCAGGAAAAAAAAAAAAAAAAAAAGAAGTATTTGAAAAATTGCTCAAAAATGATTTTAAAATGACATTTTGTTCCCAAAGTGGCAAAAAATAACTAAAAATTAAGGTTAATGGGGTTGGAAGGAAATAAGCAATCATACTGTTGTATAAATGACTTTTTGGAGAACAATCTGGCAAACTACTGATTAAGACATGAGGTATAACATTATAGTGAATTGTGAATTTAGAGTTGGCTTTGGAGGAAGAAAAATTTCAAGTCTACCCTCTAATAAACACCAGCTTTGAGAACCTGGTCAAGTCCCTTTATTAAGCTCTTGGTACAATAGATAGCTCTCTAAGCCTCTAAGTTACAGATGGGAACTCATGTGTAATGTAAAGGGAAGTAAAGGGACAGGCATTCCCTACATGGTCAAAATCCCAGGTATAGAACCTGCAGCTCCCAAACAATTCACTCTTATTGAGTTCATTTAGTTTAGAGATTGCTGTTCTCATACACAGCCATCCCAAGTAACCTTTCACTTTTCTAGAGCATATTATCATTTAACAAGAGGGTGTTGTCATTGCTTCCCATCAACAGATAAAGAACATGACACAATGAGAGACAGGTGAAACAACATGCTCCACGTCAGCCAGCAAGCAGAGTGTCAAGATAGTGTCATGAATCACAAACGTGATCTAACTTGTTTTGGTAATGCCATTGTTGGAATTACAGGATGTAATTCTAGACATATTAATAAAATAAAAAGGCCTAGAGATATAAAAGTAGCCTTTTTGTTTTATGATAAGATAGTAAAAGCCAGAAATAATCAATGAAAAACTAAGCTAAGCTAACAACATAACTATATCATAAAAAGACAGCTATATTAAAGAAATTTCATTATTTAAAATTATTATGCTATAAATCCCTCTGTAACACAAATAATGGCCCTCTCCCTCAATTCCACTTGCCTCTATCTAATCCATTTTGACTTTTAAATGTTTGGATATTGGATTCTTGGTAAGTGAGACAAATTCTTGGATATTCTATCCATGTAGACATTTATCCCAAATAAACAATTTAAACATTTAGCAAATATTACTAATTTTTTTTACACGTCCCTAAAACATTTCAATGCACAGTCAACACTTCTCAATGGATGAACAGTTATATTATTGATGAACTTGGCAGATTTCCCAAGATACATTTTTCCTTCTGGCTAGGTTTTCTCCTTACTTTTAGATACTTTCTGGCTGCTTTCTCCTCCCCACCACCCTTTTTGCCCTCTATTATTTCTATGAAATGAGGAGGCATAAGCAAAGCAACTGAAATATTAACCAAAACAAAGGTTGATGTGGGATGTAGCATCTTGGAAAAAAAAAAAAAGAAACACAAGGTACACTAGTCAGAAAGACTGATTTCCCACAGCATGGCACTTCATGGGCAGTGCTGTACACTACCGAAACGATACAAAAGCCCCAGCCAAGGAAACTATTATTTGTGAGGTTTATATTATAATTCTGAGAAATGCTATCTTAGAAAATATTCTTACCAGGTTAGGGTCATAGTAAGCTTCCTGGGTTGGAGGGATGTTGTTTATCAGAGTGACGTTAGTAGGGAGCAGTTTAGAACAATTTATTAACATGTGCTCCAGACCTGTCAAATCCTATCATGAGAAAACAAGAAGAACAAAAAAGTTAGAAGCATTTCAACAACTGGAGGCATTTGTTTTTTAATGATATTGTGACACAGTCAAGTATCCAAAAATAACTAAAATAATAAAGTTGACCTTGCAACAAAGGTAAACACTAAGAAATCCTGGGTAGCACATAGAGCTCTGAGAAGCAACTTGTTAAGTCACAGTAATCACTGATCTGCATAGGCTGAGGGTATCTCCCTTGCAAGAAGTTCCTTATCCCAGAGAGATAAAGGTTGCTCTCTGGACCTTTCCTCCCAAGCCAAAAGTAGACTAAGTCAGCAAAGTAAATGTTTCATATAAGCCTCCAAGCATCCCTCCAAATAGATAACATTTTGAACATGGTTGTAAAGGTGAAAGAAGAGGTAAGCACTTGCTAATTTTGGAGACCATGGCCTTTCTCTTTCAGTGTTGTGGCTAGATCTCCATAGCTTTTCAGCTTAATCCCTCCATTTAAGCTCCCATCCCTCCCCTTTTTAGGAATAAGACAGAGGAAAGAACAGTGATTCTGCAAAGGACCGGGGTCAAATCTGATTCTTTCATCTTCCTCAGTCTCGGTTTTCTCACCTGTAAAATGAAGTTGAACTACATGACCTTTTAGGTTGCATCCAGTTTAGATCTATGGATCTAGCCCTGCCTGGAACAGCCCAAAGCTTGAGTGAGGAAAGCCATAGAGCCCCAAGGTCTTCTACCCCATGAAGGGTAAAGAGAAATAGAAGACCATTTTAAATGCATTTTCAGCATAGCCAATTGCCAGATCTTTTCCAAGTGCTGAGATTCAAAATAATCTGTCATACTAAAGAAACAAACAGGAAAATACAAACTTAAAAAATAGCCAGTCTTCATTCAGTTTATATTCTATTTTGGGCTAAAAAAAAAGAAAAAGAAAAAGAAAGAAAAGCATAATGACAGGTATGTCAACAAATGTATGTTATTTTTTATTGGAGGAACAAAAGCAAAATCTTAAAAATCTAAGTTACCATTTTGCAGAGGTAACCACTACCATCTTTCCTAGTTCTAAATCTATTATCTCACTGTATAAAATATTAAATTTATTTTTTTAAACATTGCCCATTAACTGTTATGAAGTAGGACATAAAGGAACGTGTGCTTTTGTTCCTAGTGTCCCTCCCCAGAACATACCCAGCCCCAGTAGTGACATATCTAGTTAATACCTGCAAGCTTAAAGGCAGATCATGAATCCTCGTAGCTAATGTCCGAATCTCCCTGTCTGACAAGATGCCAGACTGGTCAGTATCAACTTCATCAAAAACTTGAGCGATGTTCAGTGGTTGCAGTGCACTCATGAGATAGTAGAAGTATGAAAAGGCAAACTGCATGTCTTCGGAGTGGCGCACTTTGTGAACTGAAGTCTTGTCAAATTCTTCAGGAAACCTAGTGCAAATACAACACAAGGAAATCAGAGCTGGCTCCATCCAGAGTATCAGTAGCCATGAGATGTAGAGAGGGCAGAGTTGGTATGTAATGGGTACAATAACGTAAAGGGTATGCATAACCTATATCAAATTGCTTACTATCTCAGGGAGAAGAAGAGGAAAGGAAGGAGAGAATTTGGAAATTAAAACTTTTAAAAAATCTGAATGTTAAAAATTGTTTAATTAAAATAATTTATAATTAATAATCGTAAAAATAAATGGGAGAGATAAAATCTTAAAAAATATTTATTATAAGAGATAGCTCCCTGGGCAGATGTGGGGAGGAATGTGGAAGAGAAGGATATAGTTGGAACTAATATAACTGGAACTTATATAAAAAGCAAGGAAGTCCATTTTTTTTTTTGGCTGTTCTTTTAAGTAAATCTAGTTTTAATATAGAAATTTTAAAAAATAAACTTCAAGCAAATGTCTCTTCCCAAACTACATCTTATCACTCTCATTTCCAGTTACTTCCTACCAGTTCCTCTCTTGAATCAAGTGAATTTTTGTTTTGTTCCCCATACTACATGCATCATTACTGGTCACTCCCCTGCCACAAAAAGGCTTCAGACTTCTTTTTATTACAATCTTTCTTCACCTTCAAGTTATGTTTGACACGTATTCACTCCCCAGAATCCTTCATTGGTAAATGCTTTCACAGGTAGCAACAGTACCTCTGAGAGACCAGAGAGCTTTAGACTGGCAGGACACTTTGAGCATCACAGCTGTCAAGAAAATGTTAACCTTATAATCACTTACCTTTAACAGCTTCCAATTTACTTATACTCTGACTAATAAAGCAAGTACTTTGTCTTCACTGTCCCCTACAAAGCCAGCTATATCTCCTCCTTTGAGTTCTAAGATTACCTATGAAAAGTAGGGGTGTTTGTATTTTACTGGTGTGGACTTGGAGCAAAGGGTGTCTTTTTTTTTTTTTAAGTGAAAAAAATTTTTTATAGAGATGAATGATTTAAATAACTAATTCAACATGTTACCAAATATTCCTCCTACAAATCCCACAGAGTGGATGTTTAAGTCTAGAAACAGGCATTTTTACTCACATATCCTGCAGTTCTTGCATAACGATGCGGTCAATCATATGAGGCATATGGGCAGGGACTTTCCGAGATGTAAATCCAAACTTGCTATTTAGAATTTTATTTACATATCGGAGAGAATCAGCAAATGTATCTTTGAGTTGTCTTCCAACATATTTGCTTTCTGTAAAGTACGACAACTGTTTCTTTAGTGATTCTTCTTCCTAAGAAATCCATAAAAATATAGAAGACTTTAAAAATAAAAGTGATTGAAAGGAAGAGAACTGGGTAATATTTTATAAAAAGAAATAATGATAATCAGTGAAGGAAAACCCCAACATTCTAAGTTTGAGATAAAATGGCTCTAAGGGATACTCTTACAGGTACGAGAGTAACCATATTTGCAAACATTATTTCTGGAATGACACATATTTTGCTTTTTTGCTGATATTCAAATCTGTGTCTGTCTGTATCCTGAAGAATACACATTAATAGAAGTTAATGTGGGCAAGTTAACAGTAGCTATAAAGAAGGAACAGAAGTCAATATAAGCAAGTCAATGGTAGCTATAAAGAAGGGTGGTTCCAGGGTAACTTAAAGGCAGAGAAAAAAGACTTCAGCCCTCTATTGGAAGCCACCAAGGTTTCTTGCCTTAGCAAATATTAAATGGAGAGGCCAAACTGTCCATAAATATGGCCGATGCCCTGGAGACTTCCTTTTAATAAGTCAGCAATGTGGACAATTAAAAGAGCCTGAGCTTGAAACAGACAACAAGGAGTGCTGGGAGAACGCTGGTCCTCTTGGCACAGACTGCCTAACTGGAAGAAACCATCGAACCCGGACATGTCAATGATGGCAGTCCACAACCCTAAGGAAGCAGAGGAAACCACGGTTTGCAAAGACTAAATCACTTGCTTGGAGACACAGAACTGGTCAGGGCTTCCGATCCTCTGCCTGGGGCTCTCCCCACTGCACTATAGTGCCACCTGTTGTTGCCAGTTAGACCCTGGTCCCCACCCTGCCTCCTCTGACACGGCTGTGTGGGCAGGCAGTAGCGGATAGAGAAGTAGTCTCAGAATCCAAAAGGTCTGCCTCCCAGAGCACCAGGCCAGGGTCGGTCCCAGATGCTCCTAGAAGGAGCTTCCGCCCTGAGAGTTGCCAGCACTGAGTTGAAGCCCGTGTCCTGACTTAGCTCCTCCACCCAGGGTCTTCCTTCTCTCTCCCAGCTCGGCCCCTCCCGCACCTCCTCCCTGCTGCAGCCCAATCCCTTCCAATCTCCATCTTCTGCATGAAGTGCTCTGTGATCAATGCCCCCCCCGCTAGGATGAGTAACATGACTTTTCTTCCTTCTAATAGGAGAGGATGGCACTGAGCCCAACTTACCTCCAGAAGATCTTGGAAATACTTCCTTTTTTCCCAAGGCAAGAAGCCCGCATAGCTCCCAGCGTATTCCTGAAGCTTTCTTCCTGGTCCTCCTGCACCATGGCCTGTTTCGCTGTCAGCAGCACGCGCTTCCTGTGACCCCCCTCCTCCACCCTCCCTGGGCTTCCCCACAAGCTCCTTGTCCTGGACGGCGGCTGTTCCTCTGAAGCCGACATGGCCTTCCACTTTCTGAGCTGCCGAAACAGCCTGGGCCCGCTCCTCAGGTAGCATGTGATCCCGAAGCCCCTCGGCCATCCCGCCAGCCCCTGTGGCTACGAAGCCCATTCCCTTTGCATTGTGGGCATTTTCTGAATTTTCTTCAGGGAGGTTGGGGGGACGCTCGCTTTTCACTGGGTCTTGCAGACTCTTGTCCTTTTCCCTTTTTACAAGTGTCACTTCGATGACTTGAGCAGCACCTTTCAGAAACGGTCTCAACAGGGCCGACTTGGACAGGTTATATCCCTTCAGAGTAATGTCCCCTGCCTCCAGCTTTACATCCAGGTTCTTCAGACTCAATTGGACTTCTTTTGGGAGGTCAGAAATATTCACAAGGGGTATTTTTATAGTTTCCTTTAGGTCCTCAGCAGGTTTCTTGTACTTTGGGAAGCGTTTTTCTTCTGGGACATCTTCAAATAGGATTTCCGCCTCCGGCAGAGGTGTAGTAGGACTAACCAAACTGGAATGAGGCTTCTGGGTGGTAATATTGGACTTCGGCTCCTCCCTAGTGTCTACTTCCACCGTGATCTGCATTTTGAACTCCTGGTTGTTCTGATTTTGAAATGTGAGGTTGAAATGTATGATGGTGGCATTCATGCCACTGTGCAGTATGAGGTGGATGGTCTTCCACTTGTTGGCCACAGACGCATGACGGATGACTGGACTGTCACTGTAGGCACCCTCAATTCCTCTTTTGGCTATCTCAGCAAAGCTGAAATAGGGGAGACATTCGCCCTTGGGGATAATGTAGTGAGTCTGATTTGGAATGAGAGTCACCTTGTATAATTCATCAAAATGATCTAGAAGAAATACCACAACACATAAATGTTCTGCTTTGGCAGAGGAAAGTTCAGTCTTGGGAGTTCCCTGCACCAAAGAAATCCCAGATCTGGTATGGGGAAAAATAGGGTGTGGAAAACCTTTTTTCCTTCCTTTCTCTTTCCTTCTCACTGCTAGCCTGAGGGCAAGCTTAAAACAGTGGCCCAGTGCACCCACACTTGAAACTGTCATTACCATCTCCACAGGGCTTCTTGGGAATTTTCCTTTGGGTTTCAGCCCTCAGGACTCTCATCTTCATCTACTCCCAATTAGAAGGGGGTTCTGGGGCAGGTAGGTGGCACAGTGGAGAGCACCCTCCCTGAAGTCAGGAGGACCTGAGTTCAAATCTGGTCTCTCAGACACTTAACACGTCCAAGCTGTGTGACCCTGGGCAAGTCACTTAACCCCAATTGTCTCAGCAAAAAACAAACAAAAAAAAAGAATTCCTTTTCCAATCCCTCCCAAGATTTCTGTGCCTTTCTTGGTGATGGAGCTTTCTGATGAACTCAGAACATTATAATTTCTCCTATGTATGCATATGTATTTGATGTATTTGCTATGAAAGCGTAAGTTCCCTGAAGGCAGGCAAAGTATCCGTTTTCACTTCTATATCCCCAGCATCCAATGCCTAGAAACATAGTAGGGACTTAATAAACATCTAGCATTACATGGAACCCAGAGACAAGACACTGTGCCAGTGTATTTCAATGACCAATTTCATCTTTCTGAACATTTCTAATGCAATACATTCAAACAAAACTTTATAGAGCTATCAATATGATCCCATTCTGAAACTTTTTATCATTGCTAACTGGTTTTCTGTGAGTGTTTGTAGTGTGTGTGTATATATATGTAATATAAAATAAAGAGAGAAGAAAAAGGAGAGAGATTAAGGGAGAGAAGGAGGAGACAGAGGAGATAGAAAGGAAGGGAAAGGGGGAGGGACGGAGGGACGGAGGGAGAGAGAGAGAGATTTTTCATCATTTTTGAAAGCTAAGTAACTGAACGCCAGTAATAGCAGGAAAAGAAACTTGCTTAGTTTCTACACTATTCTAATGAACTGTGTCCTGTTCTCAGTCTCATCTTAGAAAGTTCCATGTTTTGGTTCTGAGCCCAAATATAATCTTGCAGGTAAGAGTCCCTCAAGAAAAAGTAGCCAGCCCTTTTTAACAATACACTCATCCCTTCCCTCAGCAGGTCACATACCTTGTCCACAATCACCAGCATCAAATCCACAAGACAACACATTGCATGCTTGATCACAGAACTTATCAGCAAGCCAAGAATTAGCACATCCCTGGTTGCAGTAAGAGATACCACTAATTCCACCACCAAAGTGCCATGGAGGTCCAACTGCCCCGCCGCCATGGCCACCTCCTCCAGCAGGATATCGACTGCTGCCACTGTTCCCTGAAAGAGAAGAGACTGATAGTCACTGCCCTTTTTGGAAAATGGAACGTACTTATTCTGTTCTGTTTCTCATCTTCCACCTCTGTGCCTCTGCCCTTGATGGTTCCCAGTTTGCAGGATGTCTTTTCCTTCAAGATGTAACATAAACAGCCTCTATGCAGCCTGTCCCTCTCTCCTACAACTGTTAGGGCTCCCCCTGCCTAACTGCTCCATATTTATCTTCTTAGAATTTATTCCACATACACGTTTGCTGCCTCCCTCAGTAGAAGGCAAGATCCTTGAAGCATGTATGTCCCTTGTGTCCCAGGCTCTCACCCAGCACAACGCCTGGCACCCAATGCAGCAGGTCTTAGTCCTGACTCAGTGGAGGTCCAGCCACAGGCAGATCCCTGCCGAGGCTCCGGGACCTCACCCCCAAAGCAGACACAGCACCAAGGATCTCTTTGTTGTTTTGTTGGTTACTCCTTTCAGTCCTATCTGACTTCATGATCCCTCTTGAGGTTTTCTCAGTGCTTCACTGTTTCCTTCTACAGCTCATTTTATATATAAGGAAACTGAGGCAAACAGGATTAAGTGATTCATGCAGGATCACAGCCAGTAAATGTCCAAGGTCAAACTTGAATTTGATCTTCCTGATTGATTCTGAGCCAGGCGCTCTCTCCACCTCGCCTCCTGGCTGTGCTTTGTAGACCTTACCACCATGATGTTCTTTAAGAAAGCTACAACACGGGGCAGCTAGGTGGCGCAGTGCATAGAGCACCAGCCCTGAATTCAGGAGTTCAAATCTGGTCTCAGACACTTAAGACTTCTTAGCTGTGTGACCCTGGGCAAGTCACTTAACCCCAGCCTCAGGAAAAAAAAAAAAAAAGAAGAAGAAGCTACAACAGCAATCCAGGCTCGGTACTGAGGCATTCTAGACTTGTCACTTTAAATAAGCAAATGGGTTCCCCAGATTTCAAGACAACCCAGGGGAATATCTTCTAAGTAAAATAGGAGACCAGGTCCAGAACAGACCTGTGAATAACTGCACAAGCTCTAAGCTGTTTGCTTTATGAGTGTCAATAAAAAGTGTCACCTAGCTGCTTTTGTACCCTTTCTTACCAATGCAGTCTCCTCCATCCCAATCACATGCTGAATTATTGCAAGCCTTATCACAGTAACCATCTTTAATCCAGGAACCAGGGCAGCCCTCAGCACAGTTGGGAACAGGCCAAGTCAAATAAACCTATGGAAAATAAGAGACATTTTTAACTTCTTTTATCTTCATCTAGTCAGGACTCCAAAAAACTACCAACTGGACACTTAGAAAAAGTCAAGTGGTAGATGCTGTCGAATCTCAACTAATCCAGATTTTGCTTCCAAGATCACTAACAGCAACTAGAGTATTTGGTTTAGCTACTTGTTCTGAAGATCACCCTTCCACCTTCTTCTTTCTCTTCCCTTCTCCTTCCCCAATCTCCTTTCTCTACATGCCTCTCACTTTCCCTCCCTCCTTTTCTCTCCTTTCCCCACCCCACCCAAGCTCTATCTCTAGCTCCCTTCTTTCCCTTACCCAACTATAATTACTCTGCCTATAGCCAGCATCTCACTTCAGCTTCTTGAAATCTAAACATTTAATGGCCATGCCTGAGTCTAGAAAAAGTGAGGTAAGCTGTTTCTGCCATTGCTATATCATCACTTAGAAAGGAGCTATTTCCACATTTTCACATCCAAAGGTTCTGATAAAGGTCTCGTTTCTAAAATATATAGAGAATTGACTCAAATTCCAGTGATTCTCCAATTGATAAATGGTCAAAGGATATGAACAATTTTCAGATAAAGAAATTGAAACTTTGTAGTCACATGAAAAGGTGCTCCAAATCACTATTGATCAGAGAAATGCAAATTAAGACAACACACCTGTCAGATTGGCTAAGATGACAGGAAACAATAATGACCAATGTTGGAGGGGATGTGGGAAAGCTGGGACTATGATACATTGTTGGTGGAATTGTGAACAGATCCAACCATTCTGGAGAGCAGTTTGGAACTATGCTCAAAAAGTTATAAATTTGATTCAAACCAATTCCAATTGCTCAGTAATGAAGAGAATCAGCTACATTCAGAGAGAACAATGGAAAATGAGTGTGGACCACAACACAGCATTTCCATTTTTTCTGTTATTGTTTGCTTGCATTTTTGTTTTCTTTCTTGGGTTTGTTTTTTTTTACCTTTTTTCTAGATCTGATTTTTCTTGTCCAGCAAGATAACTATATAAATATATGTATACGCATATTGTACTTAACATGTATTAGACTACCTTTTATATAGGGGAGGGGGTGAGGGGAAGGAGGGGAAAAGTTGGAACAGAAGGTTTTGCAAGGGTCAGTGTTGAAAAATTACCCACGCATATGTTTTGAAAATAAAAAACTATCATAATTTTTTTAAAAAGTTATCAAACTGTGCATGCCCTTTGATCCATCAGTGTTTCTATTGGGCTTATATCCCAATGATATCTTAAAGGAGGGAAAGGGACCCACATGTGCAAAAATGTTTGTGGCAGCCTTCTTTGTAGTGGCAAGAAACTGGAAGCTGAGTGGATGCCCATCAACTGGAGAATAGCTGAATTATGGCATATGAATGTTATGGAATATTATTGTTTTGTAAGAAATGACCAGATAGATGAGAGGCCTGGAGAGACCTACATGAACTGATGCTAAATGAAATGAGCAAAACCAGGAGAGCATTATACACAGCAACAAGACTATATGATGATCAATTCTGACGGACATGGTTCTCTCTAACAATGAAATGATTCAAATCAATTCCACTTGTTCAGTGACGAAGAAAAGCATCTATACCCAGAGAGAGAACTGTGGGAACTGAGTGTGGATCACAACATAGCATTCTCACTCCCTCTGCTGTTATTTGCTTGCATTTTGTTTTCGTTCTCAGTTTTTCTTTTTCTTCCTTCTTGATCTAATTTTTCTTGTCCAGCAAGATAACTGCATAAATATGTATACATATATTGGATTTAACATGTATTTTAACATATTTAACATATATTAAACTACCTCCCCAGCTGGGTGGGGGGGAGGGGAGAAGGAGGGGAAAATTTGGAACAAAAGGTTTTGCAAGAGTCAATGTTGAAAAAATTTCCCATGCATATGTTCTCTTGATTAGAAAAGAAAAAAAAAAGAAAGGAGACATTTCCTAGCATGGATCCCTGTAAGGGAAATAGATTGATTGCCAGCTTCTCCTCTAAGTACAGAGTACTAGATCCTGGAAGGGAGCACGGCATCTCTCCCAGCCCCAGATACCTGCCTGAGCTCCTCCAGAAGCTCTCCAGAACATCTCTGCCTAGGCTCATGCAAAGGGTCCTCAGAGCATCCCTGCCTGGGCTTGTCCCCAGAGAATCCCTTTCTAGGCTCATATAGCATCTTCCAAGAACATTCCTGCCTAGGCTCGTCCAGAGGTTCCCCAGAATATCCCTGCCTGGGCTCCTCCAGAGGCTCCCTAGAGAATCCCCACCTATACTCATCCAGCATCTTCCCTGAACATCCCTGCCTGAGCTTGTCCAGCATCTGCCAAGAACATACTTGCCTGGGCTCATCCAGAGGCCTTCCTGGCCTAGCAAATCCCTGCACTCATCCAACCCCTGCCCGTATACTCCTACTTTCCAGTGATTGACTAAGACCTCCCCACTTCCCAAAAAGTTTCTTCATCTTCTCCAGCCTCTTCACACTTCCCCTCACTGGTGCCCTCCAGGGACCCACAGAGCAAGACCAGCTCTAGCTCTTCCACAAGACAACCCTTCAGGGCAGAGAAGACTGCCAGGCTTCTTTAAAGACTCCAGGCCACAGCGTATGTCTCCTAACTTCCCCAGTTCCCCTATTCATCTCATCTACAACTCACATTAAGGGCAGTCCCAAGTCCTAAGCCATTCTGCAGACGGGGTTTAGCTGGCCGCTAATTGCCTCTCCTGCTCAGCCTACCCGTGTTTGTGCTGATGGGACCACAGCAGGACCGACTCCCTCTTCTGACGGCACCCTTCCCTGAGTGCAGTGACCCATCTCAGGGGCCCTATGGGAGCCCTGTCTCCTCTCTGATGCAGACCTGCAGTGTGTATGAAGTCAGCTACATCTCCAAGTCTTTTTCCACTCAACTGCTCTCACATCTTGTTCTGATGCCCAGGAGGTATCCACAGGCAAGATTTCCCTTTTCCTTACCACAAATGGCTTCTGGTACTAATCTGATGGAATCGTTGAATAGCATTTAGAACTGAGGGTAGTTTAGAGGTCATTACTCTCATTTTAGAAGTGAAATAATTGTTGCTGAGTTGATTCAGGCAGGGAAGAACTGAGATATGACCCCTGGTCCTCAGACACTCTCAGTAGATGAATACCTAGCCCCCCAAAAGCCACTTGCCTAAGGGTCACATTCACATTCCAGAAGCTCAACCATATCACTTTATGATGAGCATGAACCAGCAGGATTACATCTCATCCAAAAAAGAATACCAACAATCTAATTCCATTCACTTCCTCCTAAATTCCCAACAAAACAAACCTTTTTAAAAATACGTTTTTGCCTTGAAAATGAGACTGTTCAACAACTTTCAGATGGAAGAAATTGAAACTATTTTTAGTCGTATGAAATGGTGCTTCAAATCACTATTGGTCAGAGAAATGCAAAAAAAAAAATTTTTTTTAGTTATTTATTTGTTTGTTTATTACAAGTGTCCTAATAAAAATTTCATTTCTCAAATATGAAGAGAACTGGTTCAAATTTATCAGAATACATATCATGCCAATTGACAAATGTTCAAAGAATATGAAAAGAAAGTTTTCTTTATTTTTTTATTTTACTTATAAATTTTTTGACAGTATATATGCATGAGTAATTTTTTTTAATAACATTATCCTTTGTATTCATTTTTCCACATTATACCCTCCCTCTCTCTACTCCCTCCCCTTGATGACAGGCAATCCCATACATTTTACATATGTTACAGTATAACCTAGATACAATACATGTGTGTAAATCCAATTTTCTTGTTGCACATTAAGTATTAGATTCCAAAGGTATAAGTAACCTGGGTAGATAGACAGTAGTGCTAACAATTTACATTCACTTCCCAGTGTTCCTTCTCTGGGTGTAGTTATTTCTGTCCATCATTGATCAACTGGAAGTGAGTTGGATCTTCTTTATGTTGAAGATTTCCACTTCCATCAGAATACATCTTCATACAACATTGAAGTGTACAGCGATCTTCTGGTTCTATTCATTTCACTCAGCATCAGTTGATGTAAGTCTCTCCAGGCCTCTCTGTATTCCTCCTGCTGGTCATTTCTTACAGAGCAATAATATTCCATAACCTTCATATACCATAATTTACCCAACCATTCTCCAATTGATGGACATCCATTCATCTTCCAGTTTCTAGCCACTACGAAAAGAGCTGCCACAAAAATTTTGGCACATACAGGTCCCTTTCCCCTCCTCAGTATTTCTTTGGGATATAAGCCCGATAGCAGCAATGCTGGGTCAAAGGGTATGCACAGTTTGATAACTTTTGGGGCATAGTTCCAGATTGCTCAGAGAAATGCAAATTAAGACAACTCTGAGATACCACTACACACCTGTCAGATTGGCTAAGATGACAGGAACAAATAATGATGAATGTTGGAGGGGATGTGGGAAAACTGGGACACTGCTACATTGTTGGTGGAACTGTGAATGAATCCAACAGAGAGCAATTTGGAATTATGCTCAAAAAGTTATCAAACTATGCACACTTTTTGATCCAGCAAGTATTTCAATTGGGTTTATATCCCAAAGAGATTTTAAAGAAGGGAAAGAGACTCACGTGTGCAAAAATGTTTGTAGCAGCCCTTTTTGTAGTGGCAAGAAACTGGAAACTGGATGCCGAATGGCTGGATAAGTTATGGTATATGAATGTTATGGAATACTATTGCTCTGTAAGAAACGACCAGCAGGATGAATTCAGAGAGGCCCGGAGAGGCTTACATAAACTGATGCTGAGGGAAATGAGCAGAACAAGGAGATCATTGTACACGACAACAAGAAGACTATACTATGATCAATGGGATGGACATGGCTCTCTTCAGCAAAGAGATGATTCAAACCAAATCCAACTGGAGCTACAAACATCCAATTGTAGATGAAGAGAGCCATCTACACCCAGAGAGAGAACCATGGGAACAGATTGTGGACTACACCATAGCATTTTTATGCTTTCTGTTGATGTTTGCTTGCATTTTTTTCCTTCTCAGGTTTTGGTTTTTTTAGATCTGATTTTTCTTGTGCAGCAAGATAACAATTTATATATATATACATACATATATATATATATATATATATATATATATATATATATATATATATATATATATATATATATATATATATATATATATATATGTATATATATATATATATAGGATTTAACATATATTTTAACATATTTAACATGTACTGGTCTACCTGGGGAAGGAGAGTTGGGGGAAGGAGGGGAAAATGTGGAACAGAAAGTTTTGCAACGATAAGTGTTGAAAAATTATCCATGCATATGTTTTGTAAATAAAAAGCTTTAAAAAAACAAATTAAAAAAAAAAAGGAAAATGAGACTGTTCTGGAAAATGTTTATACAATCCTCTCATAATTGGCAAACAGTTAGATGAAAGCTCAGTATTAACTTTAATATTCTAACATAAATCAAATAAAAAAATAAATCATAAAAGAGAAACTCTTAAACTAGCTAAGGAATTGTGATATTCTCTCCATTTTAAAAGTCCTAAGTGATACGGAGCTATTTCCTAAAAATAATTAATTTGCTTGTGTACATGATAATGACTGGAATAATTGAAAGATATGAATATATTTTAAATATACATATTTATATTTTTAAAAGCCTATAGGATTGATATAAGTCTTACTTTAAATGGAATGGCAGCTCTCTCTGGACAGAAGGGACATAGAGGATCAGGACGAGAGTGGATGTCATTAATACAAACTATTTGGGAGAGACATATTTTCAGTCTTTTACTGTCATTTTTTTATTCTGATGATTTTCTATATTGCTGAGCATGGAGCGCCTCAAAGACCCTCTGCTGCTAATGGAGGGTTTGTTCCCTCCATTCCTTGACAGGGGGTTTCAATCATTATTGTGGCCAAAAGTTATTAGCTCATACCCAGCATTCAGGTGTGAAAGTGACTCAATAAATGATCAACTGCCTTATGGTTTGACTTTGCATCTAGGTGGGAACTTTCTTCTCATCTTTACTCACCTTCTGACCTTTGGAGTGACTGTAAAAATCATCTGGCCAGACATCCTTCCCAAACATCACATCATCATTTAAGTAAATAAATTTCTGTGACAGCCCTTCAATCCGATGGATGTGACTTTCAATAGCAGGGGAACTAAAAGTAGGCAAATGACTTAAATTCCGAAACACCTCCTATGAAGACAAAGCAGAAGACAGATTGGGCTCTTTTGTCACAAGTCAATATGCTATTTATAGGTCCCCTAGTAATTACTTAAGAACCAATTTCCCTTGACTTATAGGACACCTGTATGCTGCCAAGGGAAGGATACCCTTAAAAGCCTTCCTTTCAAGGCAGCAGCCTCCCCAGAAGGCCTCCCTCCTCACCTCCCGACTTGGTCCTCCACTGTTTTGGGGGGATTCTGGTGATCTGAAACCTGAGTACAAATCACAGATCAGGAAATAAATTTCCTATCAGAATCCAAAGTTAAAGACCAACTAATCTACATAGTAATTTGAGATAACTGAGACAAACCTTAAGGCACAATCTAAGATAAGGAAAGGAAATGGCACAGACATGGGCTCCTAGTGAGCAGGGACAGTTTCACTTTGGTTTTGTATTCTGAGAACAATGGTTGGCATGCAATAGGTGCTTAATAAGTGCTCGATGACTAACTGATTGATGGAAGGACACTTACTTGATGTGTTACTATAGTAACCCGTGGGTTATCAAGATTCAGCCAGGAAGGAATCTGCCCATTGGTTACGATGAAGATATTTCTCACCCAGGGAGCGTGCTTCTCTATGGACCTTAGAGAATACCTCAGCTCTTCATTATCTTCAAAACGACTAGCAGAAATATCTTCATCCTGTTTGGACTGCAAGAACCACCGAGCCTGTTAAGTTGTGCTCTCAGCACAGAGCTGAGAAAGAAAGCTTTACACATGTGGCTGCCGCTGTCCCACGGGCTCTTTCCTTCTGCCCCTTGCTGAAGCTGGGATTAGAGGTAGGAGTAGCTTGGAAATCTGGGCAAGTCACAGTATCTGTCATTTGGCAATCGGCTGCAGTAGTTGTTATGGGCCTCAGCCAGATAATTCTCCATTGCTCTTTTCAGAGCCTTGACTGCTAACTTTTAAAAACCCCCTCCCATTCCGTACCTGACTGATGGCACTGAGATCCCATAACAAATAGGCAGGACTGAGAGTCAGCTCTTTTCCCTCAATGGTCATGTTCTTCTTAGCTTGTTTATTCAATTCCTGGAAACCTCTGGGGTTATTCAATTTGAGAAGGGCCACGCTGGCTTCTGAGTACAACTGCAACTACACAGGAATAAAATGACATAATAAGAAAGCTTCCAGGGCAAAAAAAGAAAAAAAAAAAAAAAAAAAGAGTCACCTCAGACTTTCCAAATCCATGTTCTCATTGTATTTCCTCAACACCATTATTTGTGAAGGAACAATCCCCCAAAAGGAAGGCTGGAGTGTCACCAGGCCATTGGCCCTGAGTCCACAGACCCTGCGTCTTCCTACAGGGACTGCTGGAGAACTTCTCTGAGTGCAGATGACAAAAGGTTTCTAAATGACCTGGCAGCTGGCAGACAAGGCCAAGGGTCTGCTTAAAGCTCCATGGAGGGTTCCCCACATGGCCTGATCTGGTGTGGTGCAACTGATGCCATAACTCGGTCTGCAAGGGGACAGCCAATGAAAGGTACTAGGGATGAAGTCCACAAATAGGGAAAAGGTGGGCCTGTGTGTGTTTACATAAGGATCTCCAGAGAGGGGGAAATTCTAAACAATATCCCACAGGGTAGGCTGGGCCAGGATAGAAGAAGCTGATAATGCTGGTTGTCTAAGATCGCTAACTTACCCCCTGAAATGTACAACTTGCCTTTCTTTTAAAAGGGAATACCACAGCATTGCTACTTTTCTTTTCTTATCAGTCATTATTAGGTTGTTTTAGGAACTCAAATGATAAGAATGAAAGTTGGAAGAAAGGTAAAAGGGGAAAGCTACCTTTGTAGCACTGACAAAGACATAGATGCTGCCAGAGTTACGGTAATGGAAAATATGGGAAGGAGAAATAGGTCAAACATCACTCAATCAATCTGGAACCATGGCTCCCAAGCCAAAAAACAAACATGAAATGTGAGGGATGAGTCGGCCATCTCTTCCCCATTTATATCATCACCTAGCAAAGACCCAACACAATCAGATGCAGTATTCTAGTCCATTAATTCTTCATAAGAGAAGACTCATTCCTGATAATAGAATCAAACATTACAGGAGACCCAGGGAAACCAAGCTTGTTGGGCAAGAGCACTGCCAACTCAGTCTAACAGGTGCCACCTGGGCTTTTAAGGAGGGATTAAAATGCCCACACAGAACTGTAAAGGCAGCCATTACAGAAAACAGAATGATGCATAAAGAATATTGTAGCAAGGGTCACACGGGAGTTGGGCATATACCCCAAAATCCTTAATTTTCACAAGAAAATGAGGACTGAGGACAAAGCCACCCAAAGGTGTAGTTTGGCACACTAAGTTTGAAACTGCCCCAAGACTTTTGGGAATCCCAGTATATGTAGCCACAAAATGTCAAATCACACAACACGGGTAAGAAAGGGAACATAAAGCAAAACTCAAGGAGCTCAATGCGATCTTAGCCCCTGAGAGGCAGCAGAACGGAGGACAGAGAATGACTAGGTTTGAGACCAGCCACTAACTCAGCTGGCTGTGGTCCCTGGAGGGACTTAACTTCTCAGTGTAAGTGGCAGCACATGGAATATCTGAGTTGCTAAGCATCTGGAATGCTAAAGGGAGCTTTCTCCTCAAGTGTTCTCTAACCCAGTGGAGCCAAACTCAAACTTAAGAAAAAATACACAAAGATCTCTGCAAGTCACATATTGATTTAAAAATAGTATCTATGTTGTTCTGTAGGCTTATCTACTCTGTTAAATATTTCCCAATGACATTTTAATCTGCCAGGCCACACCTGGGAAGGCTGTGGGCTGCATGCAGTTCAGACCACAGGTCTGACCCAGTTCCCTACACCAATGAAATCACAGGCCCAGGCCCAGTTTATGGCCCTTCTTCCCCTCTACTCCCAGGCACAAAGCTGACTGGAATATGGCAATGAAAGGGAACATTCTGCCCTACCCCAAATCCTAAGGGGTTGTCAGCAGAATATGCTTATTAATTCATTCACCAGAGGACAAAAATTGGGGATAGGAGTGGTAAAGAAAAATGCTGGCTTTAGAATTCGTCAATTATTAATTATGCTTTGCTATTCACTAGCTGCAAAAGCTCAAATAAAGTCCCATAACATCACTAGGCCTCAGTTTCCATAACAACAGAAACAGTGGATGAATGAAATGATCTAAGGCTCTCTCAGCTAGCTACAAATCTTATGTCCTATAGTAAGTAGCATGTGGTGGTCCATATAAGTGAAAGGGATAAATATTGGACCCTAAATGTGATAAATCAGTGGATATAGAAGCCAAAGATGAGGAACTTTAGAGAGTCTGGCTTGAGATTTAATCTCTTGGGGGCAGTGAGGTGGCACAGTGGATAGGGCACTGGTCCTGGAGTCAGGAGAACCTGAGTTCAAATCCAACCTCGGATACTTACTGTGTGCTTCAAAAAACAAAACAAACAAACAAACAAACAAACAAAAAAAAAAACAAAAAAAAACTCAATTTCTTTTAAGGGAAAGGAAGAAATGAGGCAGGAAAGGATTGCATTCTGAGGTTAAGTCCTAAAGTGGAGTGATGGAAATGACACTGAAGATTGTGAACCCCAGGGAAAGGATTCAGGAAAATACATGGGCCACACGCCAGTCTTTGGGGGTCTGGGATGGCAAACTTCAAAAAAGTCAAAGGGCAGTGCAGCAGAATGGAGAGGTGGCTGTGTGATCCTGGTCTCAGTAGCAGAGGGACTAGAAGTTGTGGATCAGGAGCCACTCTGGCCTTCCTCTAAAGGGTCTCCTTACTGTGATTCTTCTGTGTCAATAAACTTTCAGGTTGGGAAAAAAAATTACTTGAATGGAACAGTAACTAAAAAAGGAAGATAAACTGGAATGATTCTAAGGAAATAACCTGAAATATAGGGATTCAGTGAGCCTATAGTTTGACTTATGTCACTGAGCCCTTGTTCCGCCACTTGTACCCCATTCTTCCTTTCTTCAATCCACCCTCTTTTGTCACCCAGTCATCTCCTTCAGCCAATCTTAGAGATGCCATGGCTGACTACTCAAATGGGCAAGACTGGGGCTGTTCAGCTTCTCTCCTCAGCATCCTCACCAACCTTGATCTAATCTTCGGCCCGTGCTGTCCCCTTGCTCCCATTTCCTGTGGCCTTTGGCTCCAGCAGCCACCCTCGTCCTCTGATGGATTCCCACCTTCTCTCTCTATCAGCGCCTTCTCCATGCCCAGGGCCTCCTGAGTCTTAGGAAAGCCTTTCCCTGACCCTCAGGCCCATCCAATGTTTCTTCTCTTCTCTGCTTCACTGGCCAAGTCTTCAAAAGAATTGTCATCACTCTCGTGGTGCCAATGCCAGCCAAACGAGGTTATCGCCCCCTTCCCTGGTGTGACACTTTCCCATCTCCCTACCTTTATCCATCTGTCCATCTTGTCCTTCTGAAAAAGGAGACCCAAGCTAGGTGCTCAGTGGAGAAAGAAAGTCCAGCAGATGGTGACATTGAAGCCTGTGACTGCTAAGGAAAGGACCCAAGGAACTAAAAAGCATGCACCAGCCTTCAGGACTCTGGGATGGCAGATTGTGATTTCAAGTCACTTGATTCCAAGCATTTTTTCTACATCTCAGGCCTCTATTCCACTGGCTAATTTCTCATCTGATCTCCACTGCCCCGTCAGCAATGGCCACCTCTTCCCGCTGCTCAGGAGCACTCATCAGCCCTTAGGCATATTTCTCCTTATCTCAGTTTAGATTACAACAGGTAGGCCTTCGCATCCCCACTCAGCTCCAAGCTCCCTGAGAACTAAACTTTCCTAACTCCAGTACCATGCACAACTCTGCACACAGTGGACACTTAACACTTCATTCTTTCTAAAATCAACTCAAATCTTCAGAAAAGCACCAAGTATTGAGAAAAAAACAGAGAAAACCAGCCTTAGAGCCAAAAAACCTGAAAACCTCTGACAAAACTGTGGGCAAGTCACTTCTGCCTCTTGGCAATGGTCTAAGGTTGAAAGTGACAAACAAGATGTCCATGACTCTACTCTGGTGGAATGAAATCCCCAATGGGAAGAAATCAAAGGTCTAGCCCCTGTCCCCCCCATACCCCTATTCCAGCCTAATTCTTTGTCTTCCCACTATTCAGGCCCAGGGACCAGCACTTGTTTGTTAACTGACTCTCCCAAACTTAGCAACAAGCCTCTACAGAAAACCTAACACCAAATCACATTCAAGAAAAAAATCTCCTGGGATTTTCTACCAAAAAAAAAATTTTTTTTTAAATTGGGTGACATGGCCCTAGAATGCCCCTGCTGAGAGCCTAACTTCACCTTGGGAACTCACCCCAAATATCTGTAAGTGTGAACACAGAAAATTTCTTTCTATGTAAAATAAGAGGGAAGGACAAGATGATCAAGAAGGCCCATCCAGGTGTTAAATCCTGCAATTCTCTGTTTACAAGTACTATCATGTGCTTGCACAAGCATACACACTTCCTGTTACTTAATAATAAATCCCTGCAGATCAAAACTGTGAGTCCATAAGGAATGTCACACATGGAAAAGCACAGCCAAATCTGGGACATTGTGAATTGTATACAATCCCCAACAATCCCACTAAGAAAAGAAAAGCATATTGAAAAGAATTACTGCGGCTACCAGGTGAAATATATCCCAGAGTCATCCTATTTCAGGTCTGAAAACAGTAGGTATTCAATTCAATGCTGCAATTTTATAGATGGAAGAAACTTAACCCACCCAAGTTACCTTCTACTTGCCCACAGTACAATGACAAGAGGCAGGGCTAGAAGGAATCCCCACAGGTTGGATTCTCAGCCTCTAAGCTGGACATCAGCCTTGATAAGTTCCTATTTTACAAGGAAGCTTATTTTTTAAAAGCTTGGGGATGATGGGCTGGAGGGAAGGGAAGAGCACAAGTAACCGAAGCTTATGAAAAGCAGAGCACAAGCTTTTACAGAAGGTGTAGGAACAAGCCAGGGTTTACTAACAATATGGAGGACGAGGCAAAGAGCTGCCTTAGCCATGCCCTGACTAAGATGGGCAGGAAAGAAGAAATAAATGCAGTGCTTGAAACAGGTCGTGCCATGCTAACGGATGCAAGAAAGTCAACTGGATGAAACCTGACTCTGGCCTAGACTTTCCTCTGAAATATTGACCTGAAAATTGGGAAGGAAAGGATATATATTAAAAGAGGGAAACAGAGTTCAAGATCAGGAGGGAGATAAGAGGGCAGAGAAAACTTTAAAAGGATTGAGAGGAAATTTCCAGGCCCAAATGAATTTTCATCAGAGAGAAATGGGGAATATTATTGTAGAGCTGCTGTTTCTCTTCTTTGAAGCATTACAAAGACTACTGCAAGGAGCTGGAGACTGAAAGTTTTGGCATCCCTATAAAAAAAGGGGACATGGACTTCAGAAGCAATAACCTTGTGAGCCTGACATGTGCTTTACCCTAGAGAAAAATTCTAGTTACTAATCTGGTGGGATGTAAACATTCCAAAGAAAGGAAAAGGGAGCAGCTGTAATTTCACAAAGCACTAACCTCTGTTTCTTTTTGATGGGGTTATTTAAGACTGAGGACTGATTGCACAATAATTTTTGGGAACAGGATGAAGAAGGGTGAGCTGCAGAACAGTACAGATAGAGGCACCAGAACTACCAGGAAGACCTCCAGTGGTTTACCAGCTCTCTCCGGGAGGGGAACTGTGCTCATCACTCATATGGAAGAATACACAGACCCTGCGCTCATCACCACACTAGCAATGAAATAGCATTAGGCAAGGTACCTGCCTAAAAAGCTAGGCAATGACACCTTAGGCTTCCACAGGTCTTCACACATATGGTGATCACATCATTTGTGGCTGTAGGGCTCACACCTAGCTTGCAGATGAGGCTCGTGTACCTCATCCTGACACACCAAAAGGAAGGACTGGGAGTAACCAGAGAGATTCAAAGGGTGCTAACCATTCTAGCTATAAAAACACCAGCATCACTCCTTCAGCCTGTATCCCTGCCAACTTCGTCTTGCTCCAACCTCTCAGCCCAATCAATGCAAAGAAAAAGAGGTCCTCACAACCTCTGCTGCACAGAGAGCTGCAAACGTGAGCACTGCACTGAGATCTTTCTCAGCAGGCCCCTCTCCATCAGCTTGTGGCTGGGGAATCACTGAATCCAGGCTTGGTCACCAAGCTTCCCCTGACTCTTGCCTTGCTCATCCACTTGCTCTCATGTGGCAATGCCTCGATCCACACACCCAGACATTCCAGGCCCTTGGCTGGACAGCCTGACCCCTGCCACCCTTGCTGGCTCCTATCTAGACTGCTCATCATTCACAAAGGACAGACCCTCCTCCCCAACCTCAGCATGTGTGTCTAGTCTCTGGTTCCAATATCTCTGAGACTGGCCCCTCTTTGGTTTCTGAGATTTGGCTCTGACAGGTTCGAAATACTCTCCCAGCCTCCCCTTCATGCCATGGAGAATGCCTGCTCTACCACAAAGGTCACCTCCTCCTTGGCCTGGGGCAGGTTCTTAGCAGCATTCTCCATCTGAAGATTTTCAGCCCTGCTTTTCCCCTGTCTCTAATGTACTTTCCGTAAGGGTAAACACTATATTATGAAACTGGAAGCCCCTTGAGAGAAAGGACTTTATCTTTTTAAACTCTGAATCTCCAGCCCTGAGCCCAGCACTCTGCCCAGAGCGGGTACTGAATACATAGAGAGCTTTTGGTTATTAAGGAACCAGCAGCAGCTTTTGAGAGAAGCAAGCACTGCCTATTTCTATGTATGCATGCAAGTGTAAGTGTTGGGGGAAGGAAAGGGGAGGTCCTGCCCCAATAGTGTCAGTGGCCATTTTTCAGCCACCTGCCTCTAAAAGTATATCCTCTCTCCCTTTTTGGTCTGTTCTTTTTAATACCCAGTAGATGAGAACTATGTAAAGCAGAGTAAGCCCTGCTAACATCTGCCCACATGTACCTACATGCACACACCTGAGCAAAGCACACATTGGCTCCTCCCAGACCCTTATTTTGGTCTCTTTCATGGTTCTGGACCCTGTTTTGAAGAACCATTGTAACTACATGGACCAACGGGCCAAGGCTGAAGAATCCCCACTTTCTTCACCTGGATCCACATTCCATTCACTGAGGGAGCCAGGACAGTCTGTGTTCTTGAATTTCAGGATGAGTATAGGGTTCCTCTACTATTCATCTACTTTTGCCCCCCATCCTTACCAGGGTTATTTTGGAGGCCAGGTTTTCTGGAAGCTTTGCTCTCAGCTGCTCAGTTTCCTTGAATGTTGGTGGAAATCCACTGAGGAAAGCCAAGTCACGCATAAGCACCAGGCCAGGAACTTCTTTATCTGTTGTCTGGAAAAAGACAAAATACATACAACCTGATTCTCTGGCTTTTTATGCTTTAGAGCTGTCCTTGTGACCCATGGAAAAGACCTCTGAGGTGAAAACAAAAACATTACTTTGTAAAAGCCTCAAAATCTCAATGCCAGAAGTAATTGGAGTTAATCTTAGTTAACCAGAGAAATGAGAACATTAATGACAAAAGAACTTCTCAAAGTCACAAGTCACATTTATCACCGGTGCTGTTATACATAAGTATCATAGGTAACCTACCAGGTAGGCTCTCCACACAGACTGTTTGCCGACTCCTTTTGACATTCCAGCCTGGGCATCTTCAACTATAAAATATAATTACAATACATACTGAGCATTCACTCTGTGCCGAACATACAAAACAAGTATAAGACACAATAATCTTCGGTTTCAAAAAGCTGACAAGCAAGCTGGGGAGACAAAATTAGGATATAAAATCATTTGAGGGAGAGAAGGTTATTAGACCTGGCATGGTGGTCCTAATGGATTGTCTTGCGCTTGGGAGGGGAAAAATAACCATGCATTTGGGAAATACACACATTGGCTGTACTAGCTGAGTAGCTCAGATTGTTACAGTACTTTGGAGTTGTTCCTGGGTTAAACAGGTGGTCAATATGGAAAACCTGCCAGTGCCAATGGAAAATCCCAACAATGATGACACAAAAAAATGTATCTTGTGGAATGTTTATGGCAGCCCTCTTTGTAGTGGCCAGAAACTGGAAACTCAGGGATGCCCATCAATTGGAGAATGGCTGAATAAATCGTGGTATATGAATGTTATGGAATATTATTGTTCTGTAGGAAATGAGGAACAGGATGATTTCAGAGAGGCCTGGAGAGACTTACATGAACTGATGCTGAGTGAAATGAGCAGAACCAGGAGATCATTATATACTTGAACAACAATACTATATGATGATCAATTCTGATGGATGTGGCCCTCTTCAACAATGAGAAGAACCAACCAGTTCCAATAGAGCAGTTAATGACTGAACCAGCTACACCCAGCAAAAGAATTCTGGGAGATGACAATGAACCACTACATAGAATTCCTAATCCCTCTATTTTTGTCCACCTGCATTTTTGATTGCCTTCTCAGACTAATTGTACACTATTTCAAAGTCTGATTCTTTTTGTTCAGCAAAATTTGTTTGTTTGGACATGTATACATATATTGTATTTAATTTATACTTTAACATATTTAACATGTATTGGTCTACCTGCCATCTAGATGAGGGGGTGGGAGGAAGGAGGGGAAAAGTTGGAACAGAAAATTTTGTAATTGTCAATGCTTAAAATTACCCATGTATATATATCTGGTAAATAAAAACTATAATTAAAAAAAAATAATAAATAAATACATTTTAAATGTATCTTGTGTGGAAAATCTGTAGGTTACAAGAACATATAGCTTTTGTCCCAGTTTGTTTCTCCATTCACTGGATACATTTATGGAAGATACATAATAGGCTCATGTGGGGAAAAAACAGACAGATTGTAAAGGATATTAAGCAGGCTCAGATAATGGGACTTACTTTTAAGGATTCTGCATATATGAAAGACTCCAAAATATGTAACATCAGATACTGAGAATAAACTTAGTACCAATAAAACTTATTTGACAGTTTAAAAAAATATATATATATAAAATTGTCTTAAAACAATACAAAACAGTATGGACTAAGTAAACAGTTGAAATCCTCAGGACATCTGCTGGGGCCAGAGCGGTTAGTTCAGGAAGGTGAGGTGGTACTCAAGCAAATCTTTTAGAGGAGGAACAGGATGTGGTCAAGGAGAAGTAAAAGCAGTAAGAAATTAAGGAGCATTTTATACATCTGGAGGGAAGTTTAGAAAAAAGTAGAGCAGAAATTAAAGGATAGACCAGAGGACCAGAGCTGTGCTTTCACTGTTACAAAAAACTCCAGAGAGGTCCCAAGAGTACCAAGAGTTTCGGGGACTGATTAGCCCAGAGTCATAGAGACAGGATCAGAGAGTCAGAAGGTCTTCACAAGATAGACTGCTTTCTAAAGTGGAGAAAAAGATAAAAATTAGGAGACTAGAGATTGGATAATTCAGGTGGGATTATGTGATGAAGTGTTCTAGAAGCCAAACAAAGCAGTTTAGATTAGAGACAATAAACAGTCAATAATGATCAAAGAGTCACTTCTTAATTTTACAGATTTGGACAATGAGGCCCAGTGAAGAACCACAGAATCTCAGATATAGCATCTGGAGGAACCTTGGAGGCCAACATCGAGCCCACAGATGAAGTGACTTATCCTGGATGGTAGCACTGATAGTCAATGGTTAAGATGGGAGCTGAGTCCAGGTCCTCTCAGTCTATATCTAGCAGACTTCTTTTTCCCCAAGCTGCTTCTTTTCTAGAGAAAATGTGTTTCTGAGCAGAAGAGGGACATAAAGTAGGTGAAGTTTTAGGAAGCTGAGTCATGAAATGGGCAGTAGTACAGTGAAGGAGAGAGCTGGCTACATAGTCAGGAACATTTGAGACTCAGTTCCACCTCTCACAAATACTGGCTGCACTGCCTTGGGCAAATTACTTGGGCCTTTCAATACCACAAGGGCCTTTCTCTCTCTATGGCACAAGTACTTCGGCCTCAGTAGAGGAGGCTTCCTCACTGAGATCTCTATAACCAAGAAAGCAGAGGAAGGATGTGTAGGATGATTATAGGGATGAGGTTGTCAAGGGTATGGACACTTAGGGGGAGCAGTGGGAATGGAGAGCAAGGAAGAAATGCAAGATAGAGGAAAGAAGAACTAGAAGGAAAGAACAGACTGAATCAGTTGATTTGAGAACTTAAAACTACAAATTTAACTAAAAATAATAAATTCAAACAATTGTCCCTGTAAGTTCTCTTTTAGTTCCAATAGTCAATAATTCAGAATAATTTAATATTGCATTAAATTAATTTCCCACTTCGATGTCATAATGATAGTTCAATCCCAATCACAAAACCATAATTACTTCCATTTCTCACAAGCTCAAAAATCTTTCAATGTCAACTGCGCCACAAGAATCAACTGAGGGACAGTTGGATGGTGCAGTGAATAGCGTACCAGCCTTAGAGTCAGGAGGACTTTGAATTCAAATCTAGTGCCAAACACTTAACACTTACTTGTTATGTGACCCTGAGCAAATCACTTAACCCCAACTGGCTCACCCAAAAATAAATAAATAAATGAAACTTTAACCAAAAAAAAAAAAAAAAAAAAGTCGATTCGAGAATTGGATTGGCTCACAAAACTAATAATTCAAAATTATGAACTGTCTTCATTTTCAAATAAAATTTAAACAGGTGGGCTCACAACTGACTAGCTTATAAATTATAAATCTGAATGAATAGAAAACTAAGATTTCTTTAAACTGTAATTTCTTAGATGAACTTAAAATGGGGTTTGATTTGCAGAATATTGTTTTACCTTGGATGATTAAAGATAAGATTGATTGTGTAAAATGGGGATAATAGCTGTTTTAGAAAAACTACAAATCAGGACATGATAGCTGTCTTTGAGGATTTAAAGAACTACTTCTATGTTTCAGAACTCTGACATTTCTCTTCGACCAAAATTCTTTCCTTTGTGCTCCCAGATATTCAATACCCCTCATTGGACCATGTTTCATCATTAGAATTCTTACCCTATTAGCACTAAATCAGTCCTCTACTATGCTCCATCCTTGAATCCTCTGCCTCTTTTTGTCCATCACTTAGTCAAACCTCAAACCTAAGCAACCCCTCTTTTTTGCCATTCCTAGCTTCATAATGTTAAAGTGTATTGAAATACCCATTGCGTCCGTTACCAGTTTAGGAAATCTAATTTTAACTGGATGCTCATCGCTATTTATTAAACTAGGGGTCCTTAACCTGGAGAGGGAGTCTTGACTGTTTGACAGAATTGGGTTTTTTGGTAACTATATACACACACACACACACACACATACACGTGCGCATGTGTGCTTTTTATGCATTTAAAACCACAATTCAGAGAACTCAGCCATTGGCAGCATCAGCCTGCCAAAGGAATCCATGACACAAAGAGAGGTTCAAAATCTTACTTTAAATCCTCTCTTCTTTCCAAACTCTCTACCATGCTCCTTATAATCCCAAGTTTAAGCTGCATCTTTTCAAAGCCCTTATACCACACCTTCTTCTCCATGTCTACCTGATAAATAACTTGAACTCCTCATTTAATGAGGAAAGGCCATCCTCCACGAGCTCCTTCTCCCTTCTTCCATACCTCTGGTCCCTCCTAAAATCCTCTATATTCTCTTCCTGTGCTCCAGAGTTTATGGAAGTGGCTGCCCTACTTGTGATTTGTGACCTAGAACCCATTCCCTATGGGCCTTTGCAGCCTCATCGCTACCAGTTCATCCCCCAACTAGCATGCCCAGGGATTGGAGGCTACAAAAAACCTTCACAGATCCTATAATGCTATCAACTGACTACCCTTAACCAGTAAGACTTTCCAAGATCCTTAAACAGTAAGACTTTACAGGTGTTATCCAGGCCTCCATTCGCTCACTTCCAGGACCTTCAGCCACTGCCAAAGTTACCAAGGAGTTCTTCACTTCTCAATCCTATGCTTTGCTGAGTCCTCATCCTACTTCTTAACATAGTCTAGGAAGGGGATACCATACTTCCATGAATAATTGGGGCATAAAGTAATACTTTTACCAAAGAGGGCAAGCAAAGTGTGAGATCCAAAGAGGGGAGAGATCATTACCGATGGGAGGAACAGGAGTGAAATGAAGGAAGGTGGCAGGCAGAAAGCAGAAGGCAAAGCACTCCACACATAGAGTCTAGGGTAAGTAAAAAAACAGAAGCCAAAACAAAGAACTATACAGTTCAACATGGCTCAACTACATTGTCCATGGAAGGAAGGAGTTTGTGTTCAGGCTGGAGAGGAACTAGGGGGGCCCCAGACTGTGAAATGCTTTGAAGGACAGGTCACGGAGCTTAGATTTCACTTAATAGACAACAGGTAGCCACTACTGGTCTGAGACAGAAGTATAGATGCATAGAAAATGGCAGAGGTGTGAGAAAGGTTTGGTATGTGCAAAAGCAGAAAGGAAGCAATTCTCTCCCTTGGCAGTCTCACCCTATGATTAGGCTGAGTGAGAGAACAAGGTCAAGGATTACTTATTATAGTAGGAGGAACTGAGACCTAGAACCCAGGTGAAGAGTTCAGATGAAAGACAGTCTGGCAAAGTGGCCAGATTTCTGGACTCAGAATAAGGGACATATGGCTTTGAAGCCCACCTCTGACCCTTGCCAGCTGTGTAACCATGGGCAAGTCAATTAACCTAAGAGTCAATTTCCTCCTATATAAAAAAATCATTCACATCCTTATAGCATGGTTTATAAAGTTTATTAGAAAAAAAAAAAAAAAACACACACACACACACACAAACAAAAACCACATACCCTAACTTCATAAGGCTATTGTGAGATCCCAATGAGATAATTTATGTAAATTATTACTGGCAAGGAAGATGGCTTCCTCTCCCTCTGAGAAGGAAGAGAAAAAGGGAAGGAAAAGTGAGAACACAAAAGGCTTCGGAAGAAGGGAGGAAGGGTGTTTTAAGTGCATATGTTAGATAGTCGGTATAGCAATAGAATAAGGTTATTTGCTGGTGACAGGGATGAATAGGTCAGATGAGAGCTTAAGGGGCCAGGCAGAACATCCCATTACTTGGTCAAAAAGCAATGATTCAAAGAGTTGCTTTGGAGCAGTTGGGGGTACAGTCTGTGGCCTGTGCAGCCACATTTATATGTGTGAGGGCTGGGGGAAAGAATAAAAGTTTTTGTTGTTCAATCATTTCAGTCCAGTCCAACTCTTCATAACACCACTTGGGATTTCTTGGCAGAAATACTGGAATGGTTTGCCATTTCTATCTCCAGCTCATTTTACAGATGAGGAAACTGAGGTAAACTGGATTAAGTGAAATGCCACAGCTAGTAAATGTTTAAGGCTAGATTTGAACTCTGATTTCCTTCCTCCAGGTTCAGCACTCTATTCACTATGCCACCTAAGCACCCTAAATAATAAAATAGTCAGCAACAGATCTCTAAAAGGTGAGGTTTTGGGTAATGTGTACCATATAAAAGATAGAATGGAACTGTGGAGAGAGAATTGACCCAGGAGCGAGAAGAATCGTGTTCAAATACCAGCTTTGATATATATATAGGCCAAATGACGCTAAATAAGTCATGAACACTAACACCTCTGCTTTAGACCAATCTCTAAAACTCTTGATCATCAATGGTAAAGGAGGTTTCCTTATATAAGGAAGGAAACAAGCAATTATTAAGCACCTATGAGTGTTCCCTACAGCAATGAAATCATAGGTCCAGTTCTTAATCCTATATAAAGTCAATCAAATTCTCTTTCCCTAACATGGGACTGAAAGCACTGGGTTTTTAAAAATTATTCTCTAAATATTCTATTTACTAATTTCTTTTTGTTGTTCTGGTAACATTAATTTCATTGCAACTCATTCAATATGCAAATCATATTAATACAAATATCAAACAAGTAATTGTCACTTTTTTCATACCAATAAAAAGGAGCTTACCTTCCTTCTGACTATCAAAAACGACGACGGAAACATTAGTTGATGGATTTTTTGGTTTTGCAACATAGAATATGTCACTAGCAGACTGCAAAGAAGGATAAATGGATGGCAACTCCTTCAGACTGATGTTGACAGGCAGGGCAGGATCAAGTATGAGCATGGGTACTTTGATGCAGTGTGTTAGCAAACATTCTAACTGCTTTTCACTAGAAAGAAATGCCAGCATTATCAATTAATAACTTTGAAAAACCAATCTGACAGTGAAAATTATAGTAATATCATTATTTGTAATGACACTGAAAAGTCAAGATGTTTTAATACACAAGCATTTCTAAAAAGAACAAAAATACAAGAAAATAAAGGCAATTTTAAGGTTACTAGTTATCTATGTGAATTAACATTTTAAAAAATAATTCTTAAATATTTATTCACTATAAGTTGTCACAGAAATTAATCATTCACATACTTATAGCATGGTTCATAAAGTTTATGAGAAAAACCAAAAACACACAAATAAAAACCATATGTGGGTTTTTTATCTACATCATTATCTACAACTATGTGCAAGTTAGCCCCATTTTGTAGATGTGAAATCTGAGATTGTGAGAAACCAATCCCCTCCCCACTGTCTCACTCTCATCAGTGCAAGGCCTCCTATTTCCCAAAAGGTTTCCTTGGTTTTTCCAGAATCCTCACTCATCCCAACTTTTACCTGTCCTTCCCTCCTCCAAACAATGGTCTCCCCCTCAATGTGAGGACAGAATAAGTCATTGATCATGAGGTGACCAAATCCAATAATGTCAGCTTGACAAATGGCAGATTTCAGGACTTGAAACCTTTGTGTTTTTGCTCAAATACAAACTAATGCATAAAAGTCATAACTAATATATAGTAATAAAATTACTTTCGTTTTTCAACTCTTATTCAGTAAAAACTAATGTTTACCTTTTCTTTGTGGGTTCTGTGGAGTTCTTCCCAAGAATTTCTCTAAATAAAAATAATGAAATTAAGATCACCATAGAATATATACACATGGATGAAGATGTTCAGCTGGTATCAGGAGAAGAATGGACAGAAATAGAATGTCTGATGAGCCAGTTAATTATTATTAATGATAACAAAAGGTATTCCACCACCTGTTATGTCAGTCAGTAAGCCATTTATTGAGCACTTACTATTGGGCAAATGCTAGATAACAACAAAAAAGCCTAGTCCCTGCTCTCAGGAAGAATAAATTCTACTGCAGGAAATAATACGTAATAATATGCCCTCATACAAAATGTACTCTATAATCATAAAAAAGGGGAAAGGACCCTCATGTGCAAAAATGTTTGTAGCAGCCCTTATCATTGTGGTAAGAAAACTGGAAAACTGAGTGGATGTCCATCAGTTGGGTAATGGCTGAATGAATATGAATGTTATGGAATATTATTGTTCTTTAAGATGTTCTATAAACAGGATGATTTCAGAAAGGCCTGAAGAGACTTACACGAACTGATAAGTGAAGTGAGTAGAACCAAGGGAACATTGTACACAACAACAGCAAGATTATGTGATGATCAACTATGATGAATGTGTTTCTTTTCAACAATGAGGTGACTATTTTCAACAGACTACTGATGGAGAGAGTCATCTGCATTGAGGGAGGGGACTATGAAGACTGAATGTGGATCACAACATAGAATTTTCACTTTTTTTTCCTTTTTTTTGCTTGCTTTTTTTTTGGTTTTGCATTTTTTCCCCCTTTTTGATCTGATTTTTCTTGTGCAGCATGATAAATGTAGAAATATGTTTAGAAGAATTGCACATGTCTAATCTATATTGGATTACTTGCTGTCTAGGGAAGGGGAGGGGGGAAGAAAGGGAAAAAATTCTGGAACACAAGCTTTTACAAGGGTGAATTATGAAAACTATCTTTGCATACACTTTGTAAGTAAAAAGTTATTATTTGAGAAAAAAGAAAAAGCTATTATCAAAACAAAAAATATAAAATAACAAAAAAACAATAAAAAGCATAAATCTGAAAGGGGATGGTATTAGCAGACCAGAACAAACTCCCATAAAAGATAGGATTTGAGCTGAGTCTCAAAGTAAGTCAGGAAAACTAAGAGACAGGTGAGGGGGCAAAAAGAGCCAGATCTGGATCTTCATAAAGATGAAGAGCAGGAGAGCCAGCTTATAAAGAGGTAGATATGTTCAACCAAACTCTGTATTTGATCTTGGAAGTGAAAAGAAACTGCTGGAACTACTGAGTAGGATGGTAACAGTAGTCAGACCTGTACTTAAAGAAATATCACTTTGGTAAACTGTGTATACAGTAACAAAGAGGATCAGCTGTGAATGACTTAACTATTCTCTGAAATAATGATGCAAAACAATTCTGAGGAGCATATGATGAAAAATGCTATCCATTCCCAGAAGAATTGATAATGTCTGAATACTGATTGAAACATAATTTTTAAACTTTATTTTTCTTGAGGTTTTAGTCTTTGATCTATGTTTTCTTTTACAACATGACTATTATGGAAATGTTTTACATGATTACACATATATAACCCATATCAACCTGTCTTCTCAATGAGGTGGAATGGGGGGCCCGCTAGGTGGCGCAGTGGATAGAGCACCAGCCTTGAATTCAGGAGGACCGGAGTTCAAATGTGATCTCAGACACTTAACATTTCCTAGCTGTGTGACCCTAGACAAGTCACTTAACCCCAGCCTCAGAGGAAAAAAAATGAGGTGGAATGGGGAAAAAGGAAGAGAAGCTGGAACTCAAAAATTTTAAAAATAAATGTAAAATATTTTAAAGTGTAACTGGGTAAAAATAAAATACTAAATACATAAAAAAAAAAAACAACCTGAAATTTTTAAAAGGGAGGGAGGAAGGTGGAGGAAAAATGAAGGGAGGGAGGGAGGGAGGGAGGGAGGGAAGGAATGTGCATTAATTTTTTTTTTTACATATTTCCATATGAATCATGTTGAGAGAGAAAAATCAGAACAAAAGGGAAAAATCATGAGAGGAAAAAAAAAAGAAAATAGAATAAAAGAGAACATAGCATGTACTCATTTATATTCAATCTCCATAGCTCTCTCTTTAGATGCAGATAGAATTTTTCCATCCAAAATTTATTGACATTCCCTTGGATCACTGAATCACTGAAAAGAACCATTGTCATAGTTAATCATCACACAATTTTGCTATTACAGTATTTGGTTCTGCTTGTTTCTCTTAGCATCAGTTCATGTAAATTATTACAGATCTTTCTAAAATCAGCTTGTCCATCATTTTTTATAAAATATTTTTCATATACCATAACTTATTCAGCCATTCCCCAATTGATGGGCATCTACTCATTTTCCAATTTTCTGCCAGCACAAAAAAAGCTGCTATAAATATTTTTGTATATGTGGGTCCTTTTCCCTCTTTTATTCCCTATATCTCTTTGGGATACAGGCTCAGTAGAGCCACTTCTAGTGATCTAGACACTACAATTGTAATTTTTATTATATTAGCTCGGCCTACCCATGAGCAATTGATACTTTTCCAACTGCTTATATGTGACTTTATTTGTGTGAAAAGTGTTTTATAATTGTGTTCATATAGTTCCTGGATTTGTTTTGGCAGGAAGACACCCAATATTTTATTTTGTCTACAGTTATTTTATATGGAATTTCTTTTTCTGTCTCTTGCTAATGACCTTTATTAGTAATATGCTGGTATTTGTGTGGGTTTATTTTATATCCTGTAACTTTGCTAAAGCTGTTAATTGTTTTAAATAAGTTTTTGGATGATTCTCTAAGATTC
Source organism: Sminthopsis crassicaudata (assembly GCF_048593235.1). Taxonomy (NCBI): domain Eukaryota; kingdom Metazoa; phylum Chordata; class Mammalia; order Dasyuromorphia; family Dasyuridae; genus Sminthopsis; species Sminthopsis crassicaudata. Next base: position 288,848,255 of record NC_133621.1, read on the forward strand.
TCTAAGTATACCATCGTATCATCTGCAAAGAGTGATAGTTTTATCTCCTCATTGTCTATTCTAATTTCTTTTTCTTATTGCTAAAGCCAACATTTCTAATACAATATTGAATGATACTGGTGATAATGACCATCCTTGTTTTATCCCTGATCTTACTGGGAATGTGTCTGGCTTCTCCTTATTACAAATAATGCTTATTGATGGTTTTAAACAGATGCTGCTTAACATTTTAAGAAAAACTCCATTTATTCCTATGCTTTCCAGTGGTTTTAATAGGAATGGGTGCTGTATTTTGTCAAAAGTTTTTTCTGCATCATATTCAGATAATCATATGATTTCTCTTAATTTTGTTACTGATATAGTCAATTATGGCAACAGTTTCCTGATATTAAACTAGCCGTACATTCTTTTGCATCAATATTCAGTAGGGAGATCAGTCTGTAATTTTTTCTCTATTTTGGCTCTTTGTGGTTTAGGTATCAGTACCATATTTGTATCATAGAAGGAATTTGTCAAGACTCCTTCTTTACTTATTTTTCCAAATAGTTTACATAGTAATGAAATTAATTATTCTTTAAATGTTTAGTAGGATTCACTTGTAAATAAATCCATATGGTCCTGGAGATTTTTTCTTAGGGAGTTCACTGATGGCTTGTTCAAATTCTTTTTCTAAAATGGGACTACTTAAGTAATTTATTTTCTGTTAATCTGAGCAATTTGTAAATATTCATTCATTTCAATTAGACTGTCAGATTTGTTGGCATACAGCTGGGCAAAATACCTCCTAATTAATGTTTTTATTTCTTCTTCATTGGTGGTGAGTTCATCCTTTTCATTTTTGATGATGGCTATTTGATTTTTTTCTTTTCTTTTTCTACTCAAATTAGCTGAAGCTTTATTTTGTTAGTCCCCCCCCCCCCAGGCTGGGGTTAAGTGACTTACCCAGGGTCACAACTAGGAAGTGTTAAGTGTCTAAGACCAGATTTGAACTCTGGTCCTCCTGAATTCAAGGCTGGTGCTCTATTCACTGTGCCACCTAGCTGCCCCCTTATTAGTTTTTCATAATACCAATTCTTAAATGTTATTAATTAGTTCAATAGTCTTCTTATTTCAATTTTATTAATCTCTGCTTTGATTTTCAGAATTTTTAATTTAGTTTTTAATTGAGGGTTTTTAATTTGTTCTTTTTTCTAACATTTTTAGTTGTATGCCCAATTCACTGATCTCTTTCTCTATTTTATTCATTCATATAACTATTTAGATATATAAAGTTTCCCCTAAAAACTTCTTTGGCTGTATCGCATAGATTTTAGTATTTTGTCTCATCATTGCCATTCTCTTGGATGAAATTATTATTTCTATGATTTGTTGTTCAAACCACTCATTCTTTAGAATTAGATTATTTAATTCCAATTGATTCTTAGTCTATCTTTCCCTGGCCCCTTGTTGAATGTAAGTTTTATTGCATCATGGCCTGAAAAGGAAGCACTTTATTTCTGCCTTTCTGCACATAATTGTGATGCTTTCATACCCTAATATATGGTGTAGGTGCCAATTTTTGTGTAGCAGCCATGTACTGCTTAGAAAAAGGTATATTCCTTTCTATCCCTATTAAATTTTGTACTGGTTGTCTTAAAGCTCAGCCTCTCCAGATGCTGACAAAAGACTTTTGGGGAGGATGGAGAAGGGAGCTCCAGTCTTACCTCATTGCTTTCTGTTCTTCTTCCATCTGTTCTCTCACCTGCCGAAGTTCTTTAAGCAGTTCAACATCAGTGCCATTAACCCAGGTATAGACCACATCAATGGGCATGGGCAAACAGAGCCTGAAGGAGAAAGGTCCATACAACATTGGAGAATGAATTTTCCACATGGATTACAACAAAACTTCAAAAAAGAGTTTGAATCACCAACTTATAAAAGCCACATGACCATTTTTCTTCTCCAAGTATCTACTGGGCAACAATGAATTACATTTGTAAAGTACCAAATATACACATTTCCAAAACAATGAAACTTCTTTGACTTAAATCAAACTAGGGAAAGAGCTATCTGAAACAGCAAAAAGTGAAGTTTTTAACCAATATATGTGTAGGATTAGTATCCTGGGACCATCGATTTATGTCTCAGTTTGGGATTTTGCATTTACATACAACAAATGTATCTATCTCCAAAGCATTCAATCATTTATGGGGGGGAAAAAAAAAAAAAGATAAATGGGAGAGGATAACTTTCCCTTTATACCCCCCCAAAAAAATAAATAAATAAATTCGTAATATAGTCATTTAAATAGTCAGCTATCCAATGCTTTTAAAATTATTCAATTGATAATCAACTGATTTAAAGCCCGACAAGCAAGATACAGATCCTTCGCTAAGGAAGCATGCAGGTGCTTGAGGACAAAATTAATGAAGAAAAATGGAAATTAGCAAAATAATTATTTGAATGTTTATTGAATGTGCCATCTTTAAAATTCTATGAATGTTTTTCCATTTTTCAGCTTAATTTTTTTTTCCCCCAAAAATAGTGGAAATCTTTTTTCTAAATTATCACAAATGCCAAATCAACAGGTTCTCTGGTCTGCTTCTGAATGATTATAAAAATGCAGTTTATACATTTATAAATGTAGATCTAGAGCAGAGACTACTTCAGCTCTCTTGGGTCAGGAACCCTTTGGGATAAATAAATCCAATAGAGGATTTATGGAAGGACATGAACTAAAATTACAGAATCAATCAATCAATAAGATTTATTAAATACTCTGCACAATGAAGATAGGGATACTCTATAATGTACTAGACAAAGTATAGGTTAAAAATGGAACAAAGGCCATGCAAGAGTTACACATCTAAAAGCCCTGAGAAATGACCAATTTCCTGGCAACTAGGGCATAAAAAGAAAACACTGGGGTACAAAGTATTCATTCTGTGATGAAAGAGAAGGAAGAGAAATTTTTTTCTCGTGATCCTCTCTTTCCTCCATGACTTCTCAAGCTTGGGATTTTTTTTTTTTTTTGCTCATGTCCTCATATAAATTCTCCAAAGAAGATCCTTTCATGACTAAAGGCTTTCTTAGAGCTTTTTCTCTTTTTGCTATCCCTTCATTCTGGTATCCCCTCACTCAGAAGACTCATCTGTTAAGCCTTAATTGCCATATAACCAATCCACGTCTTTCTCTGATCCCCTATTTCCTGGATATTATTGATGTCTCTTCTTGTAAGTAAATTATCTTTGCGATATGCTGTGTTTGCACATATTCACCAGGTGTCTCTCTGCTGTCTTGTAAATTGTTAATAGTCCGAAGTCTTCAAATACTGGGGCATTCTATGATTCATAATCACATAATATTCCACATAGGAAAATTTAACAGAAAATGTCAAGACTAAAATCTCAGATTTCTCAATTCCCAGTCCAAGAGCTTTCAACATCAAATGGATAAAGAAATGGTCAGAGGACTTTTTGGACGAGCATGGATTAAGAGGCTGTGCCAGACAAACCTCATTCTTCTTTGTTTAGGGTTGAGTGATACATCAGGGAAAGACTTTAGGATGGTATACCTGTTTCTCAGCAAAGAATATGACAAAATGCTGAGTTTAGTACTTTTCCATATGAGTTTTCAAGTAAGCAAGGTTGTTAGAATCAAGCCTAGAAATGGGCAAATATTGTCCTGACTTTTTTGAAAATGGAAAATGGAAAAAAAAAAGGCAGTCTTCAAATGCTAGAGGACAGCAAACTTAATTTCAATTTCCGGCTGAGTTTTGCAACAATATCAAAGGGATGACTGGGAGGAATTTATTATGAGAGGCTGTGAATAGTAAATACATAACTTCTTCAAGAACATATCAGGTTAAATTAACAACAAATAGCATTTAGTAGGCTGGTCAAACACAGAAAGACTGACACCTGGGTTTTTTCACTTAATATTGCAGTCTCATGCTATCCTTGCAGACAAGATGAAAAGACATGGGTTAGAGAAGATAATATAGATACGTAGATCTGGAACCAAAAAATGGTCTTTATGAAATTAATATCAGCTGGAGGATGGTCTACAGTATCCCAAGCATCTCTCCTTAAGTGCAAAGACTATTTTCTTATGTTTCTTTGTATTCTTAATGCTTAGCACTGCGTCAGGCACATGATAGACACTTAACAAATGCTTGTTGACTTGCAGAAACCAAAGCTCAAAAAGATTAAATGATTTGGTTGGATTTATATTAATATTAACATCAGCCTTTGAAATAATCTGATTCTTTTTTTAAAAATGACCAAAGTTTGATATGAAAGCTAGGTGTAAAAAGATGTTTTCACGTATTTGCTCTTAAAGATTATTTCTAAAAACACAAATACCAATTCTTCTAGTTAGGATAAAGAGTATTAAGTATCCATCTGTTAACACTGAGGTTCTTGGAAGAGGATGGGGAAGAGCACAGTCGGACCATATCACGTGATAGCGTGTCCAGAATGTAGGCGAGACGGAATTAGTTCTGCTGTCCTCTCCCCCAGTCAGATGATCTCAGAGTTATAGGGTCAGTTACTGTATCCTCCATGTTAAAAAGAACATGTGGACAAAGCGGAGGTGATAATTAAGAGAGTAAAAGGCCTGGAGATCACATCTGTCATTCCCACAGGAAAAGGCCCTGCTGATGTTTTAGTCTCATGAAGTACTGGGGAAAATGATACCCCACCATGTAGCTATTCAAGGACCTGATGCTTGTCACTTAAAAGGGGGTTCTGCCTTGTCTTGCTTGGCTCTAAGAGGCAGAACCAGGAACATTGGCTAACAACTGTTAAGAGAATTCTATCAATGGCCTGGCCATGGGGCATCAGAGGCAGGAAATACCCTCTACCAAAGAGGCAGCTTGAGGGAGTGGAGAGTCACCTTGCTGGAGAAGATGAGTCCTTCAACTAACATCAGTTATATCAGAAATAGGACTTGAACTCAGGTTTTTCTGAGTATAGCCAGCTTTCTTCCACACCACACTATTGTTTCTTAACATAATGGAGATGTTAATAGTAGACTGGGCTGACAGATTAGGCAGTGAGTTTCCTGTCACTGGAGATTTCTCAAATAGAAGCTAGATAATAAGTTGGGGAGGCTGTAGGGGAGCTCCAGGGAGGGCTGGCAAACAAGCCATGAGGATTTCTTTTTCAAGACTGTATTTTCATTCCCCTGCCAAAGAAGCTAGGAAGAATGGCCTTTTATGGCCTAGCACAGTTCTGGCAGGCAAAAGATCCTAGTAATCAATCCCAAACTGATGATCAGTAATCACTCCCAAAGGGAAGTACTTATAACCTTTAGAGTTCAGGGAGGAAGCTAAATCTTAACACTATAAACAGCCCAATCTGGTCTAATCCCATAAATACTTGATTATTACTATTGTGAAATATTTCCTAGTGCAAATTTTAACCTTCCTAGAAGCTTCCACTGCATACTGTTAAGTATGGGGTTACCTAATCTCATTCAATTTTTTCTGCTCCAAGTTTTGGAATAAGAGCTCTTTATCTTCACCTGAAAGAAATCCTCAAGGCTGCACTGATGCAAACCAAAAAAAAAGTCAGTATTCCCATATATTTCTGGTAAGAAAGCCATTAAATCCTATTAATTGTCTTCATGTGGTTTAGTGATCCGGGATGTACAGTTTTAATCTCTGGCTTTCACCTTCCACTGAGACATGGAATCAAAGAATCCAAACCCCCCAATTTTACACATAAATGAGTAAAAGTGTTTTTGAAATCAAAGCCTCTAAGCAAAATATCTTGATTGAGGTCACCTAAATAGTTGCCAGCAGAACCAGATTAATTTTAACATTAGCCGAAGTAAAATGCAAAGATGATAAATCTGATGGTTAAAAAAATAAATAAATAAATAAGCTTCACATGAAAACCAGATCATGTGAAAAGTTATTTTGACATATTGGGTTATAAAATGAAATCACAATTTGCCCAGCTAAGGAGGCTCGTGCCAAATATTAATTCTTCTAGGGCAGATAAACAGTATCCGAGTCATTTTCTTGCACCCACTACAATCACATGACTTCCTCAAGGTCAGTGAGTCAGTTGGCAGTTTCTCTAAGATTAGACTCTGGCTTTTCTATCTGAGGCTTTGTTCCAACCACTAAAACCACTATTTTCAGTTTCCAGATAGGTAGACTATTAGAAACAAAGCATGTCTCAGAGATGACATCTACATCATCTGTGACTCAGGCTTGATCATTATCTAATGTCAGGAAGCATTAAAAATAATTTTTTGGTAAAATTAAAAGATCTTTCTAAAAGATCTTAGAAAAATTGTAACAGAATACTACGGAACTTAAAATCACAGAGCTCAAGAGACGTTCCATTTACAAATGAGGAAGGCATGGTGACAACAGGCTACCAGTGATACATTCAAATTCAACAAGCTTTCAGGGCTTATGGGAAGGCCTCCTGTCCTCCCTGGCAATCTGGCTTCCAAATGCATTATCACACAAAAGGAACTGCTCTCAGCACAGTGGCCAAGGATCTTTTAAAATGTCAAATCTAATGTTTTTTTTCTCAGTCTTCACCCCACTCAAGGGCAACCCTCTCTTCCAGGATACTCTCTTCCCATCTTTCTGGCTAGTCCACAGAGTCCATGTTGACTTAACAACCAGGATACACTCCTTGACTGTGAGTACTGGCCAAAGTTTTATGCTAAATCCTCCTCTTCTCTCCCTCCACACTCTCCCTCAGCAATCTATGATACGCCCATAGAGGCAGGTGACTCATAAATATACACGGCCAATACTGTCTGTCTCCTGAGCTTCACCACATCACCAAGAGACTGTAGGACATTTCAAACTGGACAGCCCAGACACATCTCAAAATCCGAACTTCCCTCTCTCTTCCAGACATCCCTATTTCTCTCCTGGCCATCACGCTCCTATTTTTCAAATTCATTATCACAAGCATTAGCCAAGGTCATTGCACCTCACCCCTTCATTCCAATCACTCTGCTACCACTGTAGCTCAGGAATTTGTCACTCAGGTGATTCAAGGGCCTCCTACCCGGGATTCTTTCCTCAGGTTCCTCCCACTGCCCAGTAGCCTACAGTATGCTGCAGTAAGGTTTAGGCTTAGGGTACAGAGTCAGTTATAATCTGGCCCCAGTCCATCGTGCTAGTCTCATTGAATAGTACTTCTTCCTCCATGCCCCCCATCATTCTTTGGCCACCCAAGCTGGCTTCCTCTCTACTTCTGACTCATCTCTGCTTCTACCGCTTTGCCCTGGTTGCCCCCCTTCTTGGTTTCTCCTTCGGAGGATTCCTCTCTTACTTCCTGCCCAGCTGCAGCAAAACCTCTGTCTGAGGCAATGGGAAGAAGCTGCAGAGAAGCACATTTAAGATTTCTCCCTCCACAAAGGCCCAGAAGCCTTAAAAAAAAAAAAAAAAAAAAAAAGAGCCCAGCTGAGCACTTAAGGATGCAGAGACTGAGAGGCAGGCAAAGTCATCGATAAAAATGAACAAGGTAAAAGGGTTAGTGAAGAAGACAAAAGCTTTGGTCACACTGAGCATGAGGAGTTAGCAGGAGAGCCAGATTTCAGAATTTCCAAAAAGAGATTGAAAAATTATTCTAATTTTTTTATGTAAAAGAATTTTATAGATAAATGTCATTCTTTTCATTTTTCAACTTTTATTCAAATTAGCAGAAAATGCATACAAGCTTAAGCATTATCTATTAAAGCTTAAAATGTCCACAGAATTTTTTTATTATAGCTTTTTATTTACCAGATAGATGCATGAGTAATTTTACAGCATTTGACAATTCCCAAACCTTTTGTTCCAATTTTTCCCCTCCTTGCCCCCACCCCCCTCCCCCAGATGGCAGGTTGACCAATATAAATATGCAGAACAAAATTTTTAGAAGTTGCTGAAACCTTTGCATATTATAATCCATCTGCAGCTATAATGTTCCGGCTAGCTTTCTGGAGATCCTCCAAATGGACCTTGATTTCAGCAAAATAATCACCACATGAAAAGTCAGGAATAAAGTTCAAAGTCTTTATTATCTCCTTCACCTGGGGCCAAGCTAGCTTTCTGGGGGACCTTCAGATGGGCCTTGGTCTTAGTGGAATGCAGGAGGCAACAGATTAAGGGAGATCCACTTCTTCACTAAAACCAAGGACCTTCAGATGGGTCTTGGTCTTACTGGAGAAGTGAAGGAGGAAGGACAGCCACCATAAGGGTCTTTATGTTAGAGTCCTCCAGCCTCCAGTCCCTCTGTCTCCTCTATCTCCGAGTTTGTCTCTAAGTCTGACTCTGACCTCTTAAATACTCTATTACAATTAAATCCATTCATCATACTGAATATAAGTCAATCATATCACTTAGGGAACTATTATCTATTGTAAGATTAAATCAATCATACTGAATTAGAGAACTATTAATCACCATGCTAAACCAGCTAACTTATCAATTATAATTGATATCAATTATCAATTCCACTGAGTTAACACCTTGTTGTAAGAATCCTAGCCTCAAGTATATTTCTCTTTTTTTTTCCCAGAGGCTTGGGGTTAAGTGACTTGCCCAGGGTCACACAGCTAGGAAGTCTTAAGTGTCTGAGACCAAATTCGAACTCGGGTCCTCCTGAATTCAAGGTTGGTGCTCTATCCACTGCGCCACCTAGCTGCCCCCTCAAGTATATTTCTCCAGAGTTCTGGCCCATTACATGTAGTTTTTGCTAGCAATTTGAAATACATTGTCATAAAAACCAAAGATGCTTAAAGCTATCTAAAATTAGGATAACATAGATACATAAAATCAATACATACAAACACATGTATTTAAAGACTATCTTAATATCCAATTTTCTAAGCATCTAATTTCTTTGCAAAATATCAGGGGATAATAAATTTGGAGCTGGAAAGGACCTCACATGTTATGGAGTTCACCTTCACCCTTTCATTGTACAGACGAGAAAAATGATGTTAAAAAAGTAAAGTAAGAGTCACATGGTTAATACAAGTCTGAGTTAGGGTCTGAATCTGTATCTTCTTGACATTTAGACTAAATGTCAAGCAGTACCCACTGTTCCATGCCGCCTCTGTAATTAGAGGCAGCTAACAGCCTAACAAACCTAAACAATGAATGATAAGTAGGAGAAACATTGGAAGGTAACTATTCTAGAAAAGTTGCTACCTTACCTACATCACAGAGATTTCCCAATCCACATGTAAATTTAGCTCAAGTACATGGGTGATGTCTAAACTAGTTTAGAGTTCAACAAGGCACTAAAATTCTCCGTATTTCATTGAACACACATATTACATACTTCTATAGACAGATACTTGCAGAACTTTTCATTTGTGTATAACAAAGAATGACATGCTATCTTACAAAGGAAAGTTACAAGATGGACTCTAGAAATCCAAAAATAATCTTCAAAATAAATCTTACCTATTCTGAAAAGACTTTCCAGCAATGTTATCTCTATATGAATCAAATAGAACATGATATTGGTCCCGGCTCCATTCCAGAACAACCTGAAAAAGAAAATTATTAGGTCATAGTACATCTTCTTAATATCAAAGAATAATAGAATTGTTATTTCTGTCCCCTCCCCCTACACCCATCTTTGGGGAGAGGCCCTGCTTCCAAATATACTTTCAAAGATCTCCCAAGTGTGATTACCCCTAAATTAACATATCTATTATGAGTTCTTTGAAGTCAAATTCTATCTTTTATCTTTTCCTGTATCTCTAGCACTTAGCACAATGCCTGGCATGTGGGAGGCACTTCATAAATGCTTATTGATTGACAGATTGAAGAAGGTGGTAATGAAAGAGCTTAACAGTTGCTGCTTTTATGGCACAGTAATTATTTTTATCATTATCTTATCAACATATTATCAAAATATGAAGTTAAAAACATTTTTAATGTATTTATATTGATACTTCTATAAAAATTATGGCTATTGCTCTAAAGACTGCCCCTCAGTATAGCAATGCTCCAATTCCACAATCCAAATCCTGTCAGAGATTTTGCAACAGAACAGAGACCATAGTTCCATTTCTTTCAAACACCTCCTTTGTAAAGCAGTTTACAAACTTTAAAGCCTCACATACATGCTAGCTTAAAAAAGCAAAACAAACAAACAAACAAAAAAAAACCTTGTTACTCCTAATAATAACCCTAAAAATAACCTCTCCATTCTATGAGCCATTAGGCCTGGTGTTTCTCATGCTATGCCAGGAAAGCATAAGCTTGGCCCAGTTAGAGAAAGCAGCAAAGGCTTCACTATGGAGAAGGGCAATGAATCCAGGTGCCTGCTGTGGGCTCTGTCCTGTACTAGGGGAAAGGGGACAAAAACAAAGAATGGAGTAATCCCAAGAAGCTTACATTCTAAGGGAGGAAACAAGTATATCTAAAACCATTGACTGCATAACTGAACTGAATAAGCACAAATATACATAAACATAAGGGACTCTGGCATGGAGAAAACAGGTGGGAAGATCGGGAAAGCCTTCATGCTCAAATTGGGAAAACTCCAGGAGTGGTTTATGAGTATGGTGAATAGAGAGAAAACTAAAAGGGGAGAGAATGGCTTCTAGTCTCCCTATCTGTGCTCATGGCGAGCAATCTAAATAACATCTTCACCTCGCAGAAGGTAGAACCCATGCATTCCCTAAACCACCTCCTCTTACTATGTACAAGGGCCAAGATTCATCCTGATCTGTATCTGACCACTGGACTCAGACGGCTCCATGCCCTTGCACAATCCCCCCTCATTTAAGCCCAATTCACTTACACGTCTGGCATCATGGTCTCTTCAAGAACAAAGAACAAACAACAACTGTGTACATATAACAGATGCCAAATGATGGTTTGTTGATGCCTCTGATTTGTTTCCAATTCTTTCATGTGTCTAAGACTGATCCACCTTATGACTCATCTTTTACCCAACAGGTCAGACACCAGCCTGTCTTACACTTGCTTTTTATACAAATACATATGAAACTTGGCTGAAGTGAACAGAAATCTGGGCTCAATCCTGCTTCTCAGGATTGCTGACACACATTTGCCATGGGACCCTGGGCAAGGGACCCCTGCCTACTCCCTAAGACTAGAAATTGTGAAGAAGGTACAGATCTGCTGTGATAGAGGGAGTTTTACTCATTCTGGTTTTCCCTACATCAATTAATTCACAAGTCTAACCCCTAACTGCATCCCCCACACACATACACATTTGTGAGCACATGTTCCATTTTTCTATATCTGGTACTATGCCTATTTTAAATTAATTTATTAAGTAGTTACAATATGCAAGACGTTGTCAATCATAAGACCATCCCTGCCCTCAAGGACACATGTGCAAATTCACTTAATCATTTCTTTCATCAGATAAATTCATCTGAAGGTTTTCAAATTGCTTCCATTATATACACTAACCAAGCCAGCAAAGGAGAAGTTGGCCTTTTTGAACACTTTCACCGATTTTCTGGAAACTGTCATGCATAAAAACAAGGAGAATTCCTTAGGGATTAGAGTTGCTCTTTTTCTTGCATGCTGCAGCTTGCCTCCTCTTTTTCTTTAATCCCATGGGCACCTCTGATTAGCCTTAACTCTTAGAACACTACAGCTAATTTTTGTAACAAACTAGAGAAGATCTCAGTAAGTATGTTTTGGATTTGGAAATAATTACATGTGTGTATGTGTGTTCATATATATATATACATGTACACATGTGTGTATACACATCTTATACACACACACACACACACACACACACACACACACACACACAGAGGCACCAGCTAAAAGATTTCAGTTTAGATAAAGGGGCTGGAGAAAGGGCAGCCTGTGATCACAAGGCTTTAGTTCCCATGATCAAGTTGCAACCCATATTTAACTCATTAAGGGTTTGCAAAAAGTTCCAGAAGGCAAACTCCTTTTCACAGTCTCAAAAAGAGAGAGTTAAGCACATGAAGCAGAATATTTTCTGGCTATGGGGCCCACTATTCACCAAACTGCTCTCCTAAATTGCTACCATCCATCTCCTGCCCCCATCCTTGTCCTTGTCGGTTGTCTGGTGCTTTCAGGGAAGAAAAGTTCATTCATTCATGATAAGAATGCCATGGCCAGCTGGAGCCTAGGATTTGTCCAGCACTGGACTAGGGAACCACTTCACACAGTTATCTAATGGAATGAAATACTCTCAACACTCTAAGGGACCTCAGAAACAAGCAATCTCATCCCTGATTAAGTGTGAAATAGTACCTCAGAGCTATTTTAATGTGCCCTTCTCTAATCAATAGTGATTTAAGAGTCCAGCTTCTCAAACTGGCGGTTATGGAACCATAAGGAGTCTCATAACTGAATGTGAGGGTTGCAAATTTGTAATTTATTGTCAGTAAATATTTGATTTGGATACTATTTTATACACTACATACCCAAGGTCACAAATGAAAAACATTTAAGAAGTCCCGATTTAGAGCATTTTATCAGTTGACTATATATAGCTTCAATTTCTTCTTCTGAAATCTGCTTATTTATATCTTTTGACCAACTATCAATTGGGGAATGGCTCTTAATTTTATAAACTTGACTCTATTCTCTATATATCTGAGAAATGAGGCCTATGCCAAAGAAACCTGTTATAAAATTTTCTGATATTATTTCATTGTCTTTGGTACTGCTGTATGCATAGTTTCCCAGATTATTTTTTATTTGATTTTATTTTGTCTATCCCTGACTATTTTTATTTTATCTAAAGCACATTAAATTATGCTCCAACCATTTATTTTAACTCTGAGTGTGTTTCTATTTCAAATTTTATAAACATTTTGGTTTCTAATCCATTATGTAGTCTATTTTATGGGTAAACTCATCATATTCACAGTAATGATTACTGTATTATTTTCCTTCATCCCATTTTCTTGTTTATCCTTCTCCTCCTATTCTTCAAAATTCTATTTTACTTTGAACCACTGCCTTCCTTAATATGCCCCTCCATACAAGTATATTCTCCCTCTTTGAACAATTCCCATAAGGTTCAAGTACTATGCACCATTTCTCCCCATTTCCCCCTTCATTGTCAAAGATCTTCTTCATACTCCTAGCAAAGTCTGTTCTTGGCAAGGTCACACCACTCACTCAATCACCACATCCTATTCCAGATATCCACCATGACCACCTTTAGTTAGCAGGCCCCTTTTGGAAAATCATGACCTTTGCTATTTCAATTTCTGTGTTATCCCTCCTGTTCTTCCACAGCAGTCAAAGCTGTAAGCACAACCATCGTTCCTTCCAGTACCCTAAGATGCAGCTCAACTTAAGCTAGATGGACTGAATTGATGGTCAGAAGCCAGGGATAACCTTAGTTATTTAGGGTATAGTCTCCTTCTTAGGCATTTCTTGTTTGTTCTTTTGGTCCCAAATCCATTCTCCTTGGCAAAGAGAACAAAAGTTATTAAGAATAGAGCTGCTCGCTCTTTTCGTAGTGACTAGAAACTGGAAGATGAATGGATGTCCATCAATTGGAGAATGGTTGGGTAAATTGTGGTATATGAAGGTTATGGAATATTATTGCTCTGTAAGAAATGACCAGCAGGAGGAATACAGAGAGGCTTGGAGAGACTTACATCAACTGATGCTGAGAGAAATGAATAGAACCAGAAGATCGCTGTACACTCCAACAACAATACTGTATGAGGATGTATTCTGATGGAAGTGGATATCTTCAACATAAAGAAGATCCAACTCACTTCCAGTTGATCAATGATGGACAGAAACAACTACATCCAGAGAAGGAACACAGGGAAGTGAATGTAAAATATTAGCACTACTGTCTATCTACCCAGGTTACTTATACCTTCGGAATCTAATACTTAATTAACGTGCTACAAGAAAATTGGATTTACATACATATATTATATCTAGGTTATACTGTAACACATGTAAAATGTATGGGATTTCCTGTCATCAGGGGGAGGGAATAAAGGGAGGGAGGGGAAAATCTGGAAAAATGAATACAAGGGATAATGTTATAAAAAAATTACTCATGCATATATACTGTCAAAAAAAATTTATAATTATAAAATTAATTAAAAAAAAAAAAAAAAAAAGAATGGAGCTGCTCAGGGGTCTTTTTGTGATCAGTAATTAGTCCCTTCTTAGAGAAACATGCTACCTACCTTTCTCTTCCTTTTTCATAACAAACTGAAGTCCTGAGAATGAAACATCACTATTTATACAGAAATAGTACTGTTTCTGAGGGATATTGGGACTGAAGCAAACCACAAAAATTTCAATACTGCTTCCCCCAATTAACATATGGCCATGTGTTTTCTATATATAAAAACAATAAAAAAGATATGGTTAAAAGGGGTAGAAAAAAAGAGAAAAAACTAAACAACCCAGATTTTCAAATTTGAAGCTCCTGGGTGAAAAAGCTGTCCCTTGGTCCACAAGGGATCCTCAACTTGGGGCACTCCTTGTCCATTTCACTCCATGGCTTCCTTGTGATATTTCCTGTTCTGTCAAATCCTTTATCTCTTATAATCTGGGTGTACTTTTCACATTTTTGTAACTTGTCTTTTCAGAAAGGAAACCTTGTCACAATGGAAAAAAGACTTGGCCTTAAAACCAGGGAACCCTGGGATCAAGCTCTGTTTCTGACTCACAGTTGGCTGTGGGACTTTAAGCAAGTCACTATAACTCAATGCTCTCTGGGCAATCCTACAAGACTATTTCTCATAGAGAGAGTGCTAATTTGCATCCCCTCCTCAAGGAGCTCCTTGCCTGTTTGCTTATATCATATCTGAAGACTAAGACCAAACCTTACTCTTCTTGGTATATCCATCCTAACACTGTGGTATAGTGCTGTTTACGTAGCATGAAGTTCTCTGGATCTCTGAACACAGAAGTGCAGCTATTTATACTCTGTCATCGCTGATTGCAACTCTTCACAGGTTTGTATTTAGTCTTCCACAAGCCCCCCTGAATTCTTTCTCTGCTTTTTGTACTCTTTTTTTTTTTTTTTTTAGCCATTTCATACTCAGGGTGTCCATTCATTACTCCTTGCAATATGGTGATTCAAGGCAATTCCAATAAATGGGATGGAAAATCCATGCAGAAGGAGAACTATGAAAACGGAATGTGAATCAAAACATAGCATTTTCCCCTTTTTTAATATTTTTGTTTTGTTTTGTTTCTCATGGTTTTTTCTCCTCTTGGTCTGATTTTTCTTGCACAATATGACAAATATAAAAATATGTCTAAAAAATTTCACAAGCTATAAAACTGTACACACACCCTTTGGCCCAGCAGCACTACTGGGTCTCTATTCTAAGGAAATCATAAAGAAGGGGAAAGCACCATATATGCAAAAATGTAGCAGATTTTTTTGTGGTAGCAAGTATTGGAAAATAAGTGGATGCCCATCAATTGGGGAATGGCTGAATAAGTTGTGGTATAGGAAGGTAATGCAATATTACTGTTCTATAAAAAATGAGAACTGATTTTAGAAAGACCTGGAAAGATTTACATGAACTGAAGCTGAGTGAAAGGAGCAGAACCAGGAATACACAGTACACAGTAAAAGCAAGATTTTGCAATGAAAGACTTGGTTCTTCTCAGCAGTTCAGTGATCCAAGACAATTCTAATGAAGTTTGGATAGAAAATGCCATCTGCATCCACAAAGAGAACTATGGCAATTAAATGTAAATCAGTACATGCTATGTTCATTTCTTTTTTCTGTTTTTTTTCACTCTCAAAGTTTTTCCTTTTTGTTCTGACTTTTCTCTCCCAACATGATTCATAAAGAAATATTTATTTAAAAAGTTAATATACAGGCAGCTAGGTGGCATAGTGGATAGAGCACCAGCCCTGAAGTCAGGAGGACCTGAGTTCAAATCTGCCCTGAGACACTTAACACTTCCTAGCTGTGTGACTTGAGGCAAGTTACTTAATCCCAATTGCCTCAGCAAAAAAAAAAAAAAAAGTTAATACACATGTACAATCAGAAAAAATAAAAATAAAAAAAAGAATTGCACATTAAAAAAGAAGTTGAAGGAATCTTACAGCATTTCAAAATGTGATGCAATTAGTACAATATGAT
Source organism: Sminthopsis crassicaudata (assembly GCF_048593235.1). Classification (NCBI taxonomy): domain Eukaryota; kingdom Metazoa; phylum Chordata; class Mammalia; order Dasyuromorphia; family Dasyuridae; genus Sminthopsis; species Sminthopsis crassicaudata. The sequence goes on from NC_133621.1 coordinate 288,864,329, forward strand.
CCATAAAAAAAGGAAATATCTGGACAACTGTAATTAGAGAATGAATTCTTTCACTTCTTAAAATTTTGCATAGAACATAACTTATAACAAATACTTTGATGAATATGTCTTTGTTTTACATTTTAGTTTTTTTATAATTACAAACTACAATAATACTTAAGAGTCACAGGTCTTGGGCATAAATCCTGGCTCTGTCATTATTGCCTACACATTTGTAGGTAGTTTCCTTCTACCTCTCAATCAATGAAGCAAAATTTTCACTCAAAACCACTTTCTCCATTTACATTTTATAAAACACAAAGGATTCCCAACTCTACAGCCAGATTTATACCTCACACAATAAAAATGTGGTCATTCAACTAGATTTACTGGATCAGGTAGCTTCTTTTCTAATATTATGCTATATAGCATGTTTCAATTTAATAGCATGGGAGTGGCAGTCCCTTAAAAAGTAATGTCAACAGTATAAAAGTCAGGCTGGCATTTGAGTAGTAGAGACAAAAGTTTTTTTTAGTTACTTAAGTGTTAAGTGGATCAAAGGTGAGAGGACTGGCAAGAGAAAAGAAGATAAGAATGGCTGGTAAATGGAGAAGGCCCAACTTCCCAATCTTTATCCTTCTGTTTCTCTGTAGAGAAGGATCTTGAGGCAAGAATAAAGAACCAAAGTAGTTAACAAGGAACTAAAAACCAAAATAAATAGACAGTGAGAAGGCAGAACTGTACCAAAGTCAGAGGAACTAAATCCAGGGCACTAAGAGAACAGTAACTCCTGAGCTACTGGAACAATCACGGGTAACTAGAGATGTTTCAAGAATAGCAGATAATGATCCTGCTCTGTGAGTCTGACTTTTATTACTGGAAAAATTCTAACGTGTATGATTAAATAATCAATCAAAGTTTATTAAATACCTCTCACGTGCCTGGCACTATACTAAATGCTTGAGGATACAAAAAGAGGCAAAGGACAGTCCCTGCCCTCAAGGAGCTAACAATCTGCAGGAAAACAATATTCAAAGACAGACAGAAAGCAATATGTGGAATAAATAGGGAATAACTGTAGAAGGGAAAACCCTGAGTGGAATTAAGAGGTCTTCGGTTGAAGGTAGAATTTTAGTTGAGGCTTAAAAGAAGCCAGGGATGCTTTGTGACTTTCTAGTGACAAAAGCATAGATCACTGAAAGTTTTCAATACAGCCAAAATGCTTTCCTCACAACTGTGGAAGGCAGGTAGAAACAAGCCTTTATTTCCTCCCTTTTAAGTTAAGTACTTTTCCCAAGGACAGTTCTCTGTCAGAGGTTGGATTCTAGGGTACTAAGAGAACAGTAACTCTTGAGGTACTGGAATAATCACAGTGTGTGTGTGTGTGTGTGTGTGTGTGTGTGTGTGTGTGTGTGTGTATGTGCGTGTGTGTGCGCGTGCGTGTGTGTGTGTGTGTGTGTGCGCGTGCGCGCACACACGCTTGTTTGTTTTTGTTATTTTTTTTAAGTTACAAACTAGTTAGATAAGGAGAAAGTTCCAGTTCTGGTAAACTTCAATTTCATCAAAGTACTTGATAATCTCTTATGCAATTCTTCTGAGTAAGATGACTAGATTGAGCTAAATAAATCAGGTAGATTCTAAGACAGAGGAATGACCAGATCCCAGAATATAGTCATTTAGGAGACTATATCAACTTGGAGAGAAAACTCTAATGGGCCAGTTTCCCAGGAATCTGTACTTTGAAGGCTGTATCACATTTTCATCAAGAACTAGGGATGAAGAAAATACTATCGTATGACTATCAAATTTGCAAATGACACAAACCTGGGAGAGATAAAATAATGGATGACAAGTCAGGATCTAAAAAAATTAGAATGTTAAAAAAAAAAAAAAAAAAGATCCTTGTCAACATCATTTGTTTCATAGCATTTATATTACCATCTCTTGCCTATCCCTTCTTTTCCTTTCCCAGTCTCACATAACAGAATATAGTCAATGTTCAATAAAAGCTTATTCCTTGATTTCAACAGGAGAAGATAATGGGTTTAAACTAACACATATGACAAAATGTAAGAGAAAGAAATGTAAAGTCCTACACTTAGTTTAAATAAAATTTTAAGAAGCCCAAACATTTTAGTATGAAGCACAAGATGGGGGAGGTTTGACTAGACATCAGCTCAGGAGACAAAGATCTCATGGTTTCGGTGAACTACAATTTCTCTGAGTCAACAGTGCAACTAAAAGAGTTATCATGATCTCAAGTTGCCTTCAGAGCAATCTTGTGGTCAGACCACAAAAAGGAGACATATGTTCATCTCTGAGTCCCACATTGTTACAAAGGAACCTGACTACAAGCAAGGAAAGGGGATAAAGATGAGAATCAGTTAAAGAACATGGAAATGTTGAACTGGATAGAGAAGACTTAAAGAAGGGACATGAGAAAAGTTTTCAAGTGGTTGAAGGAAACTCTCTGGAAGGATCAGAATCTTTCTTTCCTACCCAACTTCTCTCATACTAGGGAAACTCAACATTCATAAGGATTCTATTTCAAATGCCTTAACTCTTTAGTTCCTCAACTTCTTCACTTACCACAAGCTATTCCTTCACCCAGTCTCAGATACACACAGTCGATTCTATCCGTGTCATGACTCACTTCAGGTTCAATAATTGTGAAATCTCCTTCACTGACCATAATCTTAGTTTTTAACCTCTCATCCTTCATCTGTACATGACCTCCCATCAGTTCTCTTCCAGAAAAGCCATCTCCCTCTTCTCATCTTGACCCCTTGATGAATCAATCAATTCAATTCTATACTCTTCTCTTAAAACCACACTATCCCCTTCATCATATAGCTGATTATGTTCAATCAAGCCTCCCACCTTTCATCACCTGCATACCTACACAAAAATTGCTGAAAGAAGGTAGAAAGAATAATGCAACATTCAGGATTATTTGGAAATAGAAACAAAGGCTTCTTTCTTTCTTTCTTTCTTCCTTTCTTTCTTTTTGGACTAGCCCCATGGTTTCATTGGCATTTACTCTCAGGAAAGACACTCATTCTATCTACTCTGCAATATAGTAGTTATAGTAATAGCACTGAGAAGTTAAGTCACTTGTCCAGGGTCACACAACCAGTTCTTCATGTGAGACTTGAACTTATATTTTCATCTGAGATAGGCTCTCCATTCTTTAAGGAAAAGTTGCATTATTTCTTAAAAGAAAAAAAAAAAAAAAAAAAGTCCCACATATACCAAAACATTTAGAACAGTGTTTTTTGCGGTAACAAAAAACCAAGACCAAAATAGGTACTTGGCAATTAGGAAATGTCTGAATTGTGGCCTGTGACTGTAATGCAGTATCACGGGAAACAATGATTATGAGGAATGACTAATTACTGGAGTGAAGATACTCTGGAGGGTAGAATCTTATTCCAATACTGATTATTACATGCCCTCAGACATTTCTCTGAGTTCTAAAATTCTCTTGAACTGTAAATCTTTCTTAAAGTTTAAATCCAAGAAATCTCATAAACTATTCAATTCTGAATTTTTAGATTCTATATGTTTTAAGAACTCGTTCTTAGTTGTGAAGATAGAAAATATTTCTATTCAAAAGCCTTCAAACCCACCTTAGGATCAAGTGAAAGCCTAATCAAAAAGTGTAGTAAGTAATAAAATGGTGATGAATATAATCTTTGAAAGTTCCTAGCAAAAGAAAATTGAAAAAAAAAAAAATCAGAAGTGCTATGACAAAGAAGAAATGAACTGCCCTAAAATATTACTATACCACTACCTAACACTACTTATCCAAATTCCCTTTCTCCTTCTAGCCAAGCTGGTATTTCAAATCATTTAACACAGATGAGACTTTATGAGTCTTTCCCAAAAGTCTCTTGATACAATGAGCTCCTCCCTTGATCTTAGGTAACCTACAACTTAAATTCAAGAGATGCAGTGATATGCCATAACTCTCAGAGAAACTTTTCTAAAAGTGGGAAGAAACTTGGGATCATTAAAAATATGGGGCAATTCCCCTGAAGCAAACAATTCCACTTTACTGATCCTATTTGATTCCCTGTTCATTATTCTATGATTTCTGTCCAAGTCAGAGACACTGGTGAACCAGTTCTATAGGCTGTCCATCTGTTGGCAGTTTTCAATCTGGATAACAGGCCATTTGACTTTTCCTATAAGGATGAGGTCAAAGTCAAATAATTACAGATCTCATTCAGGAGGTTCTATAATGTTCTTAGGCTGGGGTACAACCTGCATAATATCCCTAGAGATAGGAGGATTAAGAGGATCTTACCTCCAGGAGGGAAGTTAATTTCTTGGCCTCTACATTAAGCATCCTCCAGGAGAGTGGCAAATATGTCTCATTTTATTCTTTACTGAATACTGGTAATCATCATAGGTTGGCTAAATAAAATTTCATGTGGTTATTGTTTTAAAGAATTCTTATATGCTTTTAACATACTTGGGAAAAGCTTTAGTGGAGTGGAGCCTGTAAGGGGACATTTGCCCTAATTTAGCAACAAGAACAAAAGATTTCCTGTGATACACTGTGATCAAGTGTCCTGGATTTCTCTGACTTTCAATGGACCATGTGACTATGAATTATAAATATTCTGCTGTGGAGTAGCACTGCCATGAAAGCCTACCTTCAAAGTCATACCTCCATTAAAGGACAGGTGGAGAACACATAGGTGCTGTTGTTATGGGTATTCTTTTCTAGATCACTGTTTTGAAAAATAGGACCTACAATTTTTGCTAAAAGTTTTTAGTATTTTACCCATTTTCATATATTTGGAGCTTCTCTCAATATCCTCAAAATTATTTCATACTCAACAAAAAAAATCTCCCTTTGCTTCCATCTTTGTTTTCTTTAGTCCCACTATCTCCTCCATGCAGCACACTATGGACTGGAAGGTTAGCATCTTAACAGCAGTAAAGGCACATCTTTGCCAAATTTTGCCAAATTCTATTCACAAGTTTTCTGAAAATTGATTTCTCCAATTAAAAATAAAAGTTAGCAGGATATAGTACTCAGTGTCATACAATTCTCTATTAAATTCTAGAAAGAAGAATATTCTAAATTGACATTGCCTGTGGCTTTCTCTATTTGGGAAGGAGGTAAATGTTTGCTGTCTAAACTAATTTCTAGGTTGTTATGGTCTTATAAGGATCAGTTTGTACTGATTTACATTTCAAAGGAAATCTTGTGGATCTTTTATCCATTTCCCACTGGAGGATGGGGAGGGGAGAAGGGGAAGGACTTCTCTTTTAGGTTATGACATCCATAATTAAATTCCAGTTATGTAGTTTCTGTATGCCTCCCACAGGAAACAACTGAAGGCTTCCTTTAAAAAAAAAAAACAACAAAAAAAACCAGACAACTTGTTTTCATTTCTTTTAATTGCTTTAGAATAGTATAAAATGGAAGATTTTGGGTTTAGGAGAGGTCTTGGAGATTCTTTATCCCAATCAATACCTTTGTTTTTCAAATAATGAAACTGAGGCCCAAAAAGGTTCAAAACTATACCCACTCCTATTAAAAAATAAAGAATTTACAGAAATGGTACTCTGGACCTCTTACAATGTAATTTGTGAGTGTGAATTAAAATATAGTACTTAAGGTCTGAGATCAGGGAGATAATTCAAGGCAGTCTGGGGAATGGGGGAAGAAGGCGGAGGAGCTGAGCAGTGAAATGCTTTTAAAAAGATTAGTGACCTTGTATTGAAGTTGGAGGGAAGATGAAATAAGGGAGAGACATTGAAAATGAGGAAGCTAGTGTATAAGTTCTGGCAAATACATATGTGAAAGAGGAACATGTACCAATGATAACAGAAAAATTGTCTCAAAATGAAAAAAATTTAAGGGAGAATCAGATTTTAGTAATAAAAATGATGTACATTCAGATAAATATTAAGCTATTTCCCTGCCAGAGAAATGATATATAAGAGAATAGAAAAAAATTCAGAAGAAATCACAAACAGAAAGAATAGCTTTGAAACTAACATGTATTATGGGGATAGCTAGTTGGCTCTCTAAAGCACTAGCCCTGGAATCCAGAGGACTTGAGTTCAAATCAAGTCTCAGGCACTAACTAGATTTATGATCCTTGTACTTCCAAAAAATACAAGCTATATATTCAAATTGGGAAAACTGGGACACTGATGCATAATTGGTAGAGTTGTGAATAGATCCAACCATTCTGGAGAGCAATATGGAATTATGCCCAAAAAGTTATCAAACTATGCATACCCTTTGATCCAGCAGTTACTACTGGGCTTATATCCCAAAGAGATGCTAAAGAAGAGAAAGAGACCTGTATGTGCAAAAATGTTGTGTCAGCTCTTTTTGTAGTGACTAGAAACTGGAAACTAAATGGATACCCACCAACTGGAGAATGGCTGAATAAATTGTGATATATGAATGTTATGGAATATTATTGTTCTATAAGAAATGACCAGCAGAATGAATACAGAGAGGCTTGGAGAGACATACATGAACTGACACTAAGTGAAATGAGCAGAACCAGGAAATCATCATATATATCAACAACAAAACTATATGAGGATCAATTCTGATGGAAGTGGCTATATTCAACAATGAGAGGATCCAAATCAGTTCCAATTGATCTGTAATGAGCAGAACTAGCTACACCCAGGGAAAGAACACTGGGAAATGAGTTCAGACCACAACATAACATTTCCACTCATACTGTTATTGTTTGCTTGCATTTTTGTTTTCTCTTCTCGGGTTATTTTTACCTTCTTTCTAAATCCAATCTTTCTTGTGCAATAAGATAACTGTATAAATATGTATACATATATTGTATTTAACATATACTTTAATATATTTAACATGTATGGGACTGCCTGCCATCTAAGGGAGGGGATGGAGGGAAGGAGGGGAAACAAGTTTTTGCAAGGGTCAATGTTGAAAAATAACCCATGCATGTTTTGTATATAAAAAGTGTTAATAAAAATTTTTAAAAACCAAACAAGTAACTGGAAAAAATAAAATATTTTTTAAATTGTGTGGTTTCATATGCAATCTTTTCCATTCTTTGTAAACAAAAATGTTGACATGTTAGCATTTTCCAAAATCAGGATAAAAAAATTGTTTTAAAGAAAAAAGAGCTAGCAAATTCTGAGAAGTGGATGAAGGTATGCTGACCTATACTGGGAACACTAAGAAATAAGTGAAGAGGAATGGAAAAAAAAAAAAAGTAGCATTTGAAGGCAGAAAGCATAATCTTAATTTTAAGAAAAATGATACTTTAATTACTACATATATCTAACTGGAGCTAATGCAACAGATGAGTCAAAGGGTGGCCAAGAGAAGAAAAATGAACATTACATCAATTAGAGATGGCTAAGAGTGTTGGTTTAGACTATTATGTCTCAATTTAAAATGTTCATTTTTTTCCACTTCTGTTAACAAGGATTCTTGACTATAGTATATGCATTAACATTACTTAGTCTTGAATCATCTCTACAGTTTCTCTCAACTAGATGAACTTAAATAGTTTCACAAGAGTGGCTAACCGAATCAGCTCAAGGTATGGTATAATAAATCTGCCCTTCTCAACTGGGAAAGTGAATAAATTGACCTATTATTTACTCCTGAGAGACAATATGATATATAGGTGATAAAGAGCTGGACTGAGTCACTAAGACTTGAGTTGAAATGCTGCCTAGGACACTTAGATGTATGAGCCTGGGCATGCCATAGTTTCCTAAATTGCAAAAAAAAAAAAAAAGGATAATTACAGCACTTGCCTCCCAGGATTATTTTGAGGATCAAAGAGGTACTTGGTACTTTACTTAAGCAAAATACTTAAACTACTATATGAGTGTGAACTAGTAGTCTTAAAAGCAGCAGCTTCTATAATTAAGGCAGGCTGTAGGGAGGAGAGAAAATGTGAGTTGGGCCTTAAAAATAGGCATCAGGATGGACAGTCAAGCAGTTTCATGTAACCTCTCTGGTCCTATCAAACTGGAAAAGTTTTGAGTAATGGACTGTCACAACCTAAAGCCAGTCTAGATGGATGTACAGAGGCTTATCTCTGAAGGTAGCCCCCCCAGGTGTGGTACTTTTGACCCACGTAACTTGTGAAACCAAGAAAATCATACCATTTACTGGCATCAGAGGAGAAAGGCCACATGTCAAGGAAATGATAGTTCCTTTAAGTATATAATAAATCAATCAACAAATATTTCTTAAGTGCCTTAAGTCAGGAATATTAATAACCTTAGATGTAACTGACTTAAAACTTTATGCTTTTTACAACGTAAAAGACCTTAGAAGGGTTGAAATATGGATTAAAAGGACTACATGAACAAAATGGCAGATAGATAAGGGAGCACAATGCCCTACATCATATATTCATTAATAACTCACACCAAGTAGTACTTTAAGTACAAAGGTCTTTAACTACATCCTTCTCTGTGCTACAGACAAAACAAACAAAAAGGAAGGCTTTGAACAACCTGAAGAATACTTTTTTTTTTAAGTACTGCAACTGTGTAGTTACATAACCCCTCAAAAATTCAAAATAAATTGCACCTGTATATATACACAAATATTCTACTAATAATTCAACTCTTTATTACCTCAATAAAACTTCTGCCAAGAGAAAATATTGACTCAACTTTAAGTAAAGAAACTGAAAGAAAGTATCTCAAGTAATGCATTTATTCATTCAAAAACATTTTAAATAGGCCACAAGTTATTGTTAAGGGCATCCCAAGCTACTGCTCAAATATAGCCTCTAAAAGTTTCTAATTCATCTCAAGGCAGTATTAACCATATAGTGACTAAGGAATTTTGGAGCTGATTGACCTAGGTGTTATTCTGGAATCTTTCTGTTCTTCTAACTGCTTGTATTGCACCTCAAGATGCCCCATGCTAAAGTACAAGGAAGTTAGTCTCATAAAAGTCATGTGCCCTGGAGACCAAGCTGGTCTTGTATCACGAAATGATACAAAAATCTCAAAGATAAACTATGGATAAACTAATTAATGACCTATTCTGAATAATTTGTCTGAAACAAGCATACATTAACTTAGATTGGGTACTGTCTTGGAGAAGGGAGAGAAAAATCTGCAACACAAGGTTTTGCAAAGGTGAATGTGGAAAACTACCTTTGCATATATTTGGAAAAATAAAATACTATTAAAAAATCAGTTTAAAAAACAGGGGAAAAAAAGTGTATAAAGTTTAAAAGCTGACAATTGATGGAAAAGGTTTACAAAGCGCCAAGGCCCCTGGAGTCTTCAATCCTCAGTGGGATTGAAACCCTCCAAATTGAAGCACAAACAACTTCTAAAAGCCGAAAGGTCAAAATGTGGGTTCAAATGTGGGAGTGAGAAATGAGGAAGATTAGGAAGGAGCAAATAAGGAGGGGGGTATAGGAGAGCAGGGTTATTCAGGAGAGATGGAAAAATTGGCATAAACTCTAATGTTAAAATGGAGATTAAGGCCAATGTTAAAAGGCAGTTAAGGAGGAATATCCTAGATCCTCAAAGTATTCAAAGTAGTGTAGATCAAAGAAGAGATAAACAAGGATGAGCTCAAACAGGCTAAGGCTGGAGGGCCACAACTCAGTAAAGGACATATGTGTATACCAGGCAATGAGTAAAGTGGAGAGGGCCCTGGGGGAAGTCAGGTGGAAGTCAGGTGCAGTGCGGATCTCCTCTCCAAGATGGGAAGAACATCCTTCTCCCTCCTCCCCTCTCCTCTCCAAATAAAAAAGGCAAGGGGATAAATAAAATAAATGGTAGAAGGCTTAGAACATAAATAAAGGGTTTGTTCTCCACACTGGAAGATTTACAGAAGGATTCTCCCCAAAAGGCAGTTTGGGGGGGTAGTAAGTTGAGTTTAAGGAAAGGAAGGTGTTGAAGCCAACTTGTATCAGCTTGGACATGATTGTTAAATTTTTGTGTGAGCAGTTATGCCTTGAAACTCCGCAAATGCTACAAATCAGGGCTTAATCTACTGTTTTGCTCTTGGTCATCAGGCTTAAGAGATGGCAGAAGTCCTAATAATGTAGATTAATTTATTATTTTGGGAGACAATCAGGTTAAGTGATTGCCTGAGGCCTGATTGGAACAGAGGTATCCCTGACTCCAGGGCTGGTGCTCTATTCATTGCACTACCTGACCCAAGTCATAGTTAATTTGAAATTGTGTCCATAATCTTCCCAGAACTGGATGTTAAATATTTATCAGCGTACCCCTTTCAGGGTATATTTGAGACAGAAATTTAGGAAACATGGACCAAAGGAGGGCAATGAAAATGATCAGGTGAGTGAGAGGCAAAGGCTTTCACCTCAAAACACAAAATAAAACACAATAGGGCATTTTTGTTTTGTTTTGTCTCTTTTTAGCAGAAAATAACAGTAGGCAGTGTTCAGAATAGCTTGGGATGATCAAGATGTGAAAGACACACCAGGGAGCAACTAGGTGGCGCAGTGGAAAGAGCACCAGACATTTAACACTTCCTAGCTGTGTGATCCTGGGCAAGTCACTTAACCCCAGCCTCGGGGGAAAAAAAAAAAAAAAAGACACCAACCCAAACCTCAACCTCTCCTTCCCCCTAAAAGAAGCATGAGATTACAAGCCTTTCTTGGTGCAAAGAGACATTTTTGGAAACAAGTAGGAAAGGATGGGGAGACCCTGTGTACCTTTCCAAACCCACTCCCTCGCCCTGAAGATGGGAAACAATGGGGAAAGAGGTATAAAGGGGACTGGAAGAATTTAGAAGTGGATAGTGTATAGGGATGTGGAGATTTAGGGATGAAAAGGGATATTTCTCTCTCCAACTGAAAGGCTGGTGCATAACCCAAAGCCATGAGGAGGTGAAGTTAGAGCTCCCATGGTAAAAGAAGAGAGATAGAGACAGATAGAGACAATCAGAGAGAGACAGAGGGAGAGAGAAAGAGACAGAGAGACACGGAGAGAGAGACAGAGAATAAAGTGGGAAGGCTGAGAACAGAAGTCCTTTCAGATGAATCAGCTGATGCGGAGCATTAACAGAAAATCCACTCACATAAACCAGCAAAAGAAGCGTCAAGGGGGGGTTAGCGCAGGTATTTCCTAGCCTGACAGAGCCTGGGGAGGGGGTCAGTGGAGACCCTTTCCAAGAGACTCCACATAAGGGTGGACTCTATGGATGACAGCGGCAGTGACCCCGGGCAAAGGCAGCACCTGGGAGGGGAACCGGATAACGGAGCCCCTCCCGCCCAGGCCAGCACCAGATGCAGGAGGGATAACGGGACCCCTTCTTCAGGGGCCCTCCTACAGAGTAGGTATGTGGGGAAAGCAAGCCCCCCTCGTCCCAGCAGAGGGTGCAAGTGTGGAGGATAACACAGCCGGGATCCCCGCGGAAGTAGCACGTGGGGTGGGGGGCGGGAGCGCGGGGACCCCCAGCAGAGACAGGTAGCACGTGAGGGGGGCTGTGGCGGCACATGTGGGCTGGGTGGGCGAGGAACAGCAGACCCCCCCCCCTCCCCGGACCCGGCGGCTCCGCGTGGACTCACCTCTCCAAACTGGAAGGCGGAGACGATCATCAGGACGACGCCCCCGAAGCACAGGTAAAGGCCGTACCTGTGCGACAGGCAGGTGTAGGTCTGCCTCTGCAGGAGCTTGAGCAGCATCGCCGCCTCCTCCGCCGCCGCCGCTCATGGCCGCCTCGGCCACGGCCGCCCGTCTCCCGGCTCCGCTCCGCGCCAGTCCCGGCCGCCGCAGCCGCCGCTTCCGGGAGGCAGCCGGCCGCGACCCCGCCCCCGGGCCGGCCCCGCGCCGCAACTACAGCGAGGCTAGGGGCGGGGCCTGCGGCGGCCCCCACTCCGGACTCTGCCCGGTCCCCTCCTCAGGCCGCCAGCGCCCTCTGGTGCACGGAGGAAAGAGGCGCCCTCCGAGGCTCATGGAGCAGGCGCAGGCTCCGCCCACCTCAGGTCCCCCCCACCCCCCCGTCCCCCCCTTCCCGCGTGCGCCCCGGTTCGGCGCGCGCAGCCTGCGCTGAGCAGTGCAACGCGGAGGCGGGAGGCGGGAGGGTCGAATTTGAGGAGCCGTGCTCTCGTGGGAACCTTCCTAGAGACAAGCGTGATCTACAAACGCTTTGAAGGTTGCACAGCATTTTTAATACAGTCTCGTTAGAGTCCAGCTCTGCTCCAGAAGTGCGATCACAGCCCTTTAAAAGTGGCAGAGACGTTTTAATACATTGTTTCATTTGAACTCCTCCAAGCTGGCAATTGACAAACACTTTCAAGATGGCAAAGCCCTTGAAATACATTGTCTCTTTTTGAGCTTCCCCTCCCCGGGAAGTGCGGTTTATAAAAACAATTTCAAGGTTACAAAGTACTTTAAATAAAGTCTCGTTTGTGCTACTTTAAAAAACTGTGTTTATGTCGTAAAGTTTACAAAGCACTTTTGCAAACATTGTTTCACTGGGGCCTTGAAATAACAATGGTTTATAGAAGGCTAAAGCTTGAAAAGTGCTTTAAATGCGGGGTATCCCAAAAGTCTTTTTTTTTTTTTTTTTGAGGCTGGGGTTAAGTGACTTGCCCAGGGTCACACAGCCAGGAAGTGTTAAGTGTCTGAGACTAGATTTGAACTCGGGTCCTCCTGAATTCAAGGCTGGTGCTCTGTCCACTGTGCCGCCTACCTGCCCCTGTCCCAAAAGTCTTAGTGCAGTTTTGAACTACAAGAGACAATGTATTTAAAGAGTGTTGCAACTTTGAAAGCGTTTTTTAATAAACCATGCTTCTTGTTCATTCTTTCAGTGGCTCCCACTCTTTGTGACTTCACGGACGTGCTCAGTCTTTCCACTATCTCTCAGTCTGTCCAAACTCATGTTCTTTGCTTCCATGACACCATCTATCCATCTCAATCTCTGCAACCCCTTCTTCTTTGGCCTTCATCTTTTTAATTAAAGCTTTTTATTTTCAAAACATATGCATGGCTAATTTTTCAGCATTAACCCTTGCAAAACCTTGTGTTCCAAATTTCCCTTCCCTTTCCCCATCCCCTCCCCTAGATGACAAGTAATCCAATATATGTTAAACATGGTAGAAATTGCACTTTTTAGTTATGCTATTCGTATTTCCTTCTTAGGAGGAAGCATGTAATTTCACGACTGCAATAACCACCTTCAGTGATCTTTGGACTCAAAAATATAAAATCTGAAACTGTTTCCATATCTTCTCCCTCTATTTGCCAAGAAATGATGGAACCCATTTCTAGAGTCTTAGCTTTTTTTAATGTTAAGATTCACTCTTCTTCTACCCACATTAAGAGACATTAATTCTTCTTATCTTTTTGCCATCAGAGTGAAATGTCTGAATTTCTGAGGCTGTTGCTATTTCTCCCAGCAATCTTAATTCCAGTTTTTGATTCATCCAATCCAGCAAAAGTGACAATATACAGATTTGTCATCCTCCTTTTCCGATTTTAAATCAACCAATTGTTCCATGTTCAGTTTTTGGTCCACATGTAAGTGTCTCAGGAGACAAGTAAGATGACCTGGTACTCCCATCTCCTTGAGGACTTGCCTACATTTTGTTGTGATCCACACAATCAAAGGCTTTAGTATAGTCAGTGAAGCGGAAGTAGGTAGATGTTTTAATGTGTCCTCCTTTTGCTGTTTTTATTTTATACAAGTTGCTTTGAGTTCCCAAGATTTTGATTATTGTTGTTGTTATTATCATTTAGTCATTCCATTGAATACATTTGGAATTGTCTTGGCAAAGATGCTGAAATGGATTGCTATTCCCTCCTCCCACTCATTTTACAAATGAGGAAATTAAGGCAGAGAGGGTTAAGTGACTTGCCCAAGGTCACACATCTAGGAAGTATCTGAGGCTGGATTTTGAACTCCAGCCCCTGCACTCTATCCACTGTACCACCTATTTAAAAATTCTTCATCATGAGATCATATCTCCTATTGAATATTAGCCATGTCTTTCAACTCTGAGATACCATTATACACCTCTCAGATTGGCTAAGATAACAGGAAAAAATAATGACCAATGTTGGAGGGGATATGGGAAAATTGGGACACTAATACATTGTGGGTGGAGTTGTGGACAGATCCAAACACTCTGAAGAGCAGTTTGGAACTATGCTCAAAAAATTATCAAACTGTGATCCAGCAGTGCTACTACTGGGCTTATATCCCAAAGAAATACTAAAGAAGGGAAAGGGACCTGTATGTGCAAGAATGTTTGTGGCAATCCTTTTTTGTAATGGCTAGAAACTGGAAATTGAACGGATGCTCATCAATTGGAGAGTGGCTGAATAAATTGTGTTATGTAGAATATTATTGTTCTGTAGGAAATGACGAGCAGGAGGATTTCAGTGAGACCTGGAGAGACTTACATGAACTGATACTAAGTGAAATGAGCAGAAGCAGGAGATCATTATACACTTCAACAACAATATGAGAATCAATTATGATGGACGTGACTCTCTTCAACAATGAGATGATCCAAAGTATTTCCAATTGTTCAGTAAAGAAGAGAATCCGCTATACTCGGAGAGAGAGCTATGGGAAATGAGTATGGACCACAACATAGCATTTCCACTTTTTCTGTTATTGTTTGCTTGCATTTCTGTTTTCCTTCTTGGGTTTTTTTACCTTTTTTCTAGATCCGATTTTTCTTGTGCAGCAAGATAACTGTATAAATATGTATACATATATTGTATTTAGCATATACTTTAATATATTTAACATGTAACATTTAACATGCCATCTAGGGGAGGTAGTGGGGAAAAGAAGGGGAAAAGTTGGAACAGAAGGTTTTGCAAGGGTCAATGTTGAAAAATTACCCATGCATATGTTTTGTAAATGAAAAGTTTTTAAAAGAAAAACAAACGTGTCTTTGGTGACTAATTTTTCCCAAGAATTTTTTTAAAAAGATAAGAAGAATTAAGAAGTCTCTTAATGAGGGTGAATTAATTTTTCTGTGATTCTAGATTATAAGTTTTCTTTGTTCATTTGAAACTAGATATCTATCTTTATCTCACCTAGACTGGAGGTACAATGGTCATTCATTCACCTAAACATCCCATCACTGATCCACATGGAACGTTTGATCTTCTTTTACCTCATTCTCAGCTTATCAACAGGTAGCAGTTAGTTTTGTTTGTCTATTTTGTTTTAAGTGGTCTTTTTGTTCCTCCAATTTAAAAATGTCATGTCAACTTGTTCAGCTGCAAGTTCCAGGTGTATCAGAAAGTGCTGGCTTTTTTTTTTTTTTTCCTGAGGACTTATTAAGCTATTTTCCATCAGTGGTTGTCAGTTCTTGCTTGTGTGTTTTGTTTTCAGATTTTCCTTTTTTACTTTGGTATAGCTAGTTGAATTTTCATTGGGGCAGCTGAGTGGTGCCATGGTACTTAGAGAGCTGGGCCCAGAATGTGGAAAATCATCTTCTTGAGTTCAAATTTGGCCTCAGATACTTACTAGCTGTGTGACACTAGGCAAGTTACTTAACCTATTTGCCTTGGTCTCCTTATCTATAATAGAAGTGGAGAAGGAAATGGCAAACCACTCTAATATTTTTGCCAAGATAACCCGAAGTGGGATCACAAAGAGTTAGACACCACTGAAATGAGAAAAAAAAACATTTTCATTGAAGGCTTAAATGATCCTTGAAATGTCTAATGTCATCACACCAAAAGCTACAATAATATCGCTGTCACTCATGTGTTTGTTGAGGTATAACTTTTGCTCATTTCCTTGTAGTAATACCTATTCTTAAAAGCCACAAAATTAAAAATACAATAAGAACCAACAATGAAATGCTTGTATGTCATGGCATCCAGCATTCAGCTGATAGCATTTAACTAGCTAAAAACAGCTCACTTTGATTTTATCTGCTCAAGATCTTAGCCTAGTATCAATAGCAACAGACATGTAGAACCATTGTAGTCACAAGATGAAACATCAAAATTATTGCTAGTGCCAAATCATTTGTACACATGAGTAGTCAACCACCTCCATTTTCAGATGAGGAAACTGAGGTCTAACATTATAAAGTAACATTATAAAGATCAAACAGGTGAAAACATGCAGAGCCAAGATTTTTATCCAGGTCCACTGTCTCCAGAATCCAAACTTATTCTCCAGTGTATCAGAGTTCTCCACAAAACTGAATAAATGAAAACAAGCATAAGTTCAGTGTTTAAAGAAGAAAAACTTAGAAAATTCCCTGACAGAGAACTTATTTCACAAGGATAATAGACAAATGAGATATCATTTTATCATATTTAGTAGAGTATTTTTTTTTTTTTTTAATAGTATCCCACACACGTTTTCAGGAAAGAAATTCAAGAGGAAAAAAATTCTCCTTGTATAGTTGATACTTAATTGAAGTTCTACTCTATTCTAACATCTTATCAGATTTGGAAGTTTTCCTGGCTCAAAGAAAATCATGAGCCAGAGGGTTGGAAGTAAGGGGTGAGGCAGTATGCCAAGCTGTAAAGGCTTTGATCATGGGGCCCTGTTACAATAGATTTCTCATTTGAGGACCAGCCTAAATTAGAAAAGCTTATCATTTTCAAACATAAAAATTCAAGAAAACCATTTATTAAAACTTAAGATCCCTGGTTTTCTTTAAAGCTTAATTTCTATATAAGACCTTTCCTCAACCTCTCAGATACCAAAGCTTTTCCCTCTCCAAAAAAAAAAAAAATAGTTCATATTTATTTTGCATATGTAGCTCTTGATTATCATATTGTGTTGCTTATTTTTTTCTAAATGCTGGGGGTTTAAGAAAGAAAAATGCTTTAGTCACATAGGCCTCTCTATTTCAACAGATGGTGTCATGGAAGCAATGAGCATGAGCTTTGGAAGACTTTGGGAAATGATGGAGGATAGAAGGCCCAATGGATCACAAGGTGAACAAATCAACAGCTTATCTGTTGTTACCCCTTGTGGTCTCTTGGGGAGGATTGAATTTTAAGACTCACACTCCAATTGTCCAACAGATCACAAAGCTATCAGTTACTATAGGCACATTGAACTGATGCATGTATGGACACTAACCCTAGATATCTCCCTCTTTTTTCTCTCTCTCTTCTCCCACACATCCCTTCCCCAATCTATCTGTATTGGTCTGTCTCTCTGTCTCTCTCCTTTTCCTTTTCTATCTTCCTCTCTCTCTTTCCTCCCAACCCCTTCCTCTTTCCATATTCTCAAAGCTTTCATTATATCGGGAAATTTTCCCCTTGATTTCATATTCCCTTTCTCTCTTCTCAAACTAGAAGACCTGCAACTCCCAGAATTTTTATAACCAGCTTTTAAACTTAAAAATTAAGGTAAGCCGGGGCAGCTAGGTGGCACAGTGGATAGAGCACCAGCCTTGAATTCAGGAGGACCCGAGTTCAAATCTGGTCTCAGACACTTAACTTCCTAGTGGTGTGACCCTGGGCAAGTCACTTAACCCCAGCCTCAGTGGGGAAAAAAAAAAAATTAAGATAAACCAAGCACAAGCACAAGCACAAAATTAATTAGGCTAGCATTAACCAATAAATTGGGCCAATGGCCTCTCTCAATGTGCAAAGATCCCAGTAAGGGCTAACAGAGTCTTTTAAATATAAATGTTTCTTTCTTCTGATTGAACTGACAGTACATCATTTGGACCTCTAATGGGCCACCTAGCTGCCTCTGATGGGGGCGGTAGCCCCTTTAAGATTCCTTTTCTGATCCCCAACCCCCATGACTGACCTTTGATTTACAAGATCTGGTCAAAACCACCCTTTTGTATTCCAATTGGAGAGATCCGAATCTGAGCTAATTTGGGCTGTACCCAGCCCCTATTCCAATGATCTGCTCAGGTTTCCCAACCCCAACCTGGTGGATTCTGGCCCTCACGGAATCATCCTGAGACTCCACCCATAGGCCCCTTCAAGCAAATAAAAGAGCCAAGTTGGAATCATCTCTTGGCAAAGAGTTGAAACATGCAAGCACCATGCTTTGCATCACAGACTCTCGGTCCGCCATTTTTGGTGTATTTCTTTTTCTATATAACTCCTTTTACTAACCAGACTTCAACCTTACTTCCAAACCCTACAATAAAGCTTTTTTTTTAATCAGTCTAGGTTTTCGGGCCTGTAAATTCTTTTACAGGGGACTCTTGCGCCGTCATTAGAACTCATTTAATTCTGTATCCTTGTGCCGAATCCAAAGAGGTTGCAGGGGAGCTCCATTTGACTCCCTGTACCCTGAACCTGCCACTAGACCTCAATTAATCCTAATTTTTAGGTATCTCTATTCTAGACCTCAATATTTGGTTATACCTCATCACCCCTTATGATAATCTGAATTTTCATTACCTTAGACACTCATTACCTGGCCAAGTCACTCAAACAATATCTTAACTTTTCTTATTTATAAAATGAGAGATTTGGATTTGGCCCCCGGAGTCCCTTCTAGCTCTAAATTTATAATCTTATTGTGGCAAATGTTATCTCTCATAGGTAGCATGGGGGTGTCTTTTGTGTCTCAAAGGGAGAAGAGATAGAACAGACAGCTCTAGCTTCTCCTCACAGCTTCTCTAAGGGTAATTCTTTTTTCCAGTTACTAGGGCTAACTTTTTTTTTTTTTTTTAGGCAATTGGGATTAAGTGACTTGCCCAGGGTCACACAGCCAAAAAGTGTTAAGTGTCAGAGACCAGATTTGAATTCCAGTCCTCCTGATTTCAGGGCTGGTGCTCTATCCACTGCGCCACCTGGCTGCCCCTCTAAGGCTATTTTTAATTCCTTCAAGAGGGGAAGCAGGAAGTTAGGGGCTGGTGGCCACCATTCAATTCCCCTCAGAGACAGAAGGGGAACCAGGTTAGAATTAAATCTATAGATTTAAAATCAGGTTTAATCTTGTGGTCATTGTTTCATTATTGGGAGCAAAAAGATCTCAAGCTTTATATCCAAGGTTTGACTCTACTTGTTCCATAATCAATATACATAGCATTTAGCCAAGAAATTGATAGCAAAAGAGAAATCAGAGAAAATTTACATAGGTGAACATATACAAAGCAATACAGAGTGAAGGAGACCTCCTTTTGGGATTGAGGCAACTCAGCTCTACCCCAAGAATATTCTCTATCGTACCTTAAAGTCTCTAATGTAGCAAGCTGGGGGAAAGGACATGGTGGAGATGAGTAGGTTCTCTCATGTCAGCTTCTTCCAGAGTCTTTTCCTTCAGTGTTCTAAAGTGGGGTTCACATTTTCCATCTTCTCTTTTAAAGCTCGAAGCCAGAAGTACAGAAATCAATGGAAGAAATCCAAGAGACTAGAAGACAACTTGAAAAAAGTTCTACAGTCTGCTTCCTTCATTAACTGCACCCCCCCTTCACACAGGTGCAGGACATTGATATCCACCAATGAGGAGAGAGTTCTATATCAATATGCTTTGTGTCTCAAACCTAAGCTTTAAGGACTTAAGGGCCTGACTTGTAAAGATGAAGGACTTTATTCAAAAGAGATTGGCTACTTACTGTGTCCTCTTCCTTTTGGAGCCTGGGGAATGAAGAGAAAATAGGCTTTGGGACTAAGGTTGCACCAAGTGGTTTTCTTCCATTTTATTATAAGCTTTTCATAGACTTTTGCCTTTCTTAGTGGAAACTGAACACCATGCCTAGCATATACTAGAACTTAATAAATACTTATTGACTAGCTGACTGAAATGCTCACTGAAATAATATTATTGAGTAAAAGTGATTTATTGATTTGTCATTAGAATATAAATTTCTTGCTACTCTTTATTTTCCAGATTCTGTGCTAAGCCCTGGGTTTACAAAGACAAAAATGAAACAGTACCTGCCTTCCAAGAACTTACATTCTATTTTTAATATTTAATTCATTTCTTTTTTTTTTTTTTTTTTTGTAGCTGAAGCAATTGGGGTTAAGTGACTTGCCCAAGATTGCACAGCCAGGAAGTATTAAGTGTCTGAGATCAGACTTAAACTCAGGTCCTCCTAACTTCAGGGTTGGTACTCTATCCATTGTGCCACCTAGCTGCCCCTAGAACTTACATTCTAATGTGAGATATATATTTGTATGTATATATACACATTATATAAGTGTTATTATAACAGTTCTCATGGCATTTGATCTGTAAGAGCCATTACACACTTTCATTTTTGCAATTATATCACTAGCATTTGCCCCTAAATGCTTGCTGATTGACTGCTAGATATAGAAAACACTCTTAGGCATGGATCTTTGAAGAATTGAATCAAGTTTTCCTTTTAATCCCTTTTTTTTTTTTAATTTACAAGCATAAAAACAATAATCTTGTAGTAGTAGGAATAGTAGTAGTAGTAGTAGTAGTAGTAGTAGTAGTAGTAATAGTAGTGAAGTGAAAGGGAAACTGTTCCCTTTACTAAAGCTGTGTTCCCTTTAAGATTATCACTCTTAGAGATTGTGTCCCCTTTTCTGATCTCAGAAATCAGGATCTCACAGGTTCTAAGGAGTCTGGAGACAGGGCCCATCCTTCCAGGATAAGAGAAGCAATATTATTCAGGGACAAAACAACTCCCATAGAAATTGTAAATTCTCATTCAATTGAGAAATCCTGGTCTGATCAGCTTGGGCTGTCTCAGTCCCCACAAAGATACCCAATATAACAGCTTCCCTCAACTAAGTTCTTTGCAGAAGGCCTAAGGTAGCTTGCTCAGCTGCTAGGACCTTTCTGCCAGCTGAGAAAGCATTCTCAGCACTAAATTCCATTTCCCTAATAGGTCTTTGCCACTATAGAAGTCAGTCTCTTAGCAAACTGATTTCTATCCAAGAATAGACTTATATTTTGGAACTAATAATTGGGGAATAAGTAAGTTCTTTCACTTTTAAATCTGCTGCTGATTAAAGAGGATTTTTAACAACTCTCTTACTGCCACTCATCTCATGACCACCAGGAATTGAAGGCATTCAAACCTCATCAGTAGTAGTGTAGTAGTAGTAGTAGTAGTAGTAGTAGTAGTAGTAGTAGTAGTAGTAGTAGTAGTAGTAGTAGTAGTAGTGGTAATAGTAGTGATGAAGGTTGAGAAAATAATTCCTGATTTAAAAAAACAAGCCACAAGGTGCAAGGTTCATGTGACAAAATCACAATGACATTCTTTGTGAAATAGTATCTTTATTCATGAGAAAAAAATGACAAACAAAATCCAAAGATGATTTTTCTATATGGTTTAGGTTAGGGGCAATTTTTATAGCTTAAAAGAAAGAGGGAGAAATAAAGACAGGATGACAGGGATGTATATTGATCTTAAAGATAGTCTGGGAAAACTTGGTTCCCATCAAGTTTGTTTCATCAAAGAGTATCTAAAGATATTAAATAAACAGACTCAGAGTTTGGAGTTTTAGATAATGAAAAACCAGTGAAAAAACCAGTGACCTCTGTTATTCTACACAAATCAGACAGTTTGGGAATAATTTAGTTCCCAGGGTGGACATTTTATCATTCCTGAGAATAAGCTGGTCCAGAGTTCTCATCAGTAGAAAGAGGAGAAGGAGGAGAAGGAAGAGAAGATTTTGAAAAAAAAGAAATGATTCTCAAAGGATTTTCTCTGACTTCTTTACCAGGTATGTCCCTAATGTTATGCTAGTGGTGGTACATAATGTTTCAAATTATATGAAGCTTGCAATGCTATTAATTGTATGCACATCTACATTTACAATCTCTCTCTCTCTCTCTCTCTCTCTCTCTCTCTCTCTCTCTCTCTCTCTCTCTCTCTCTCTCTCTATATATATATATATATATATATATATATATATATATATGTGTGTGTGTGTGTGTGTGTGTGTATTTATATGGACTTAATATGGATTTAATACATGGATTTATAAGTTGATTGGTTGAGAACTACTGCAATAGAAATTCCCTAATCAAAATATACTTTATCATTTATTGGAAAAATGGTTTTTCCTTCATTCTGCCAGAAGACCAATGATATTGAATAGGACTGATTGGATGAAGTTTTCTCAGTTTGGGCCTAAGTCACATGATCCCTATTCCCAGAGCTAGCAGATCAGACCTTGGACTCTGGGTCCAAAAAGGACCCTGAAAAGTCACATGATCTCTAAAAGATTAGACCTTAAGTTACAGGAAGTGACATGACCTGTGGGAAGCAGACAACATTGGTGAACATTGGTCAAGAATGGTTATGTCCTTTTAGTCTATCCAATGAAAAGGCTTGGTCTTTTGCCTTTTAAATCTTGAGCAAGCCAGAAGCTGGTCAGGTTCCAGGAGCACATGGCAGGACTTGGGATGACTCCCAGGTGTATTTCTGGGACTCTCCCTGCAGGGACTAAATAAATGTTTTCTCTTTGTACTTGATGATGTCTCTGATTAGTTAATTTGGGAAAGGGGTTTAGCATGCATCCCACACAACATGAACATGATCTCTTGGCTTATTTGTGAATTGGATTTGAATGAGGCAGAGCTTTGCAAAACCTTTATTTCCTCCAGTCATTGGAAAAATAGAATTTTAAATGAAAAAAGCTACTAAATTACTGACTGAAGAACTAATGAAACTCAAGCTTCTTTCCTTAATATCTCAATGGGAATCTCACCAATATGTACACTCACCCTCAACCTTCTCATGACATAGGATTTTTCTCTTGTTCTTTGAATGTCTACAATTTTCTTTTTTCTTTCTTTCTTTCTTTCTTTCTTTTCTTTTCTTTTTTTTTTTTTTTTTTTTTTTTTTTTTGAGGCAATTGGGGTTAAGTGACTTGCCCAGGGTCACACAGCTAGGAAGTGTTAACTATCTGAGGTGGGATTTGAACTCAGTTCCTCCTGATTTCAGGGCTGGTGCTCTATCCACTGTGTCACTTAGCTGTCCCTGTTCTTTGACTTGGGCTGTCTGCCCATATTTTTATCCTTTGCTCTTCCTGAATGATCAGTGTACCTATTTTCTGATCCCTTGGATGATGTGTTTTGTGCAACTTCAGCCTAGTGGGATATAAAAACAAAAACAGAATATCCCTTGCCTTCAAAGAGCTTTTTATTTTTATTTACAAAAAGAAGTTACAAACAAAATGAAGAGATTGAAATAACACTAAGAAGTGGTAAATATGAAATAAATTTGGGAGAAAATAGCGTTAGCAGGGAAAGAGGTTTTAACAATTAACAGTGGGAGCAGCCAAATCACTTAACCCCAATTGCCTCAGGAAAAAAACAAACATCACCAATTAAAAGTGAACAAGACAAGTTCCTCAGTGTAATTCACTTTTAACCAGAAGAGAGGGAATACACTGTGAGGTAGAAGTATGCCATTAACTAACAGACTAAATCAATAGTATTTACTACCCTAAATGAGGTAGTTAGCTATAGTAGGAGAAAGACACCAGGAGGTTTGGGGGGAAGGAATGAGAGCAAAGACACCATAAGGCAGAATGCCTTAGTGACTAATCCAAAAGGAATTCTGCAAAAATGGGGGACCAGGGACAGACTTAGCGAGGAAATTTAACCTCAAGGGTTTGCCATAACTTGGCTTTCTGATTGCATAAAGCAAGGTGTGGTTGTCCAAGATGTGCCCATAAGGTTGAGCTGATCCCCATCAGTGCCTTTTCTTGCTTGCCTTAGGGTATAATCTTATCAGTACTTCAGGCTTTCTCTGCCAACCCCACCTAGGGACCCAGGATCTCATTTTAGGGAACTTACCTTCTAGCTTGTTAATTCACATAATAAATAATACTCCTTTATAACCCATGATAGATGCCTGACTTGATTTCTTTAGGTCAATTGAACTGTAACTGAATCTCTTTATACTATTTTAATGTAATATATTTTAAAAATCTCTCTTGAATCTATTTCTATTTATCACTCTTGGTGTCTATTTTACCTCTTCATCTACTATGTGCTAGACACTGTGCTAAGCACTTTACTGATATTGTATTAGTAATATAAAATCACCAGCATCACTTTTTCCTCCAAAATCCAATAGCAAGAAGGGAATCTTGGAGATTCTGTCTTTACCTTCCTTCTGTCCACATAAGGTATCATACTATTGATGGAGGGGGGACAGGGGGGGAACCTGGAAGCTCTCCTCTGACTTTGGGGGGAAACTCTTGAGAAACTCTCCTTGAATTCTGAGAAACTCTCCTCTGGGACAGGCACACCTCAGGGAATCAAGATAAAGTGGTTTCATTCTGTTATCTTGGTGGTACCCTCTATTGAGTTGAGTCCAAGGACCACTCCTATTTAGCTCGAACTTAAGTGATCTCATTTAGCTGGAGATCTAGATTTGATATTTCTTTCAACCTCTATTAAGCTGAAAATTGGCTCAGGATCACTCCCAGTAGGTGGTCTCATACAATGGGAAATCTAGGCCTGGGGGCAATAAAAACACTGAAGGAATCTCATTCAATTGAAACTTCAGTCTCAGATTTCCTACTTAAAGGGCAATTTGGGGGCTCATTTCTTTGCAGAGGCCTAAAAGTAGGAATCATGCCATGCCAAGGGAACTTTCTTTGGCATGGGTGCCTGCAAGGACATTCTCTTCTCAGCGTTAACCCCTTTTTATCTCTCTGCCAGGATTTCTCTGCTAGGACCTTTATCTCTCTGTCAGGACCTTGCCTGAGAAATCAGGCTTCTAGCAAAAGCTGACTTCTCAGTGCCAATAAATTTCCTTTTGCCAGTCTAAATTTTGAAGTTTGTGAATTCTTTTATGAAGGACTTGCATCAACCAGAAGGGGTTCCCACAACTCTCTGCCCTGTGCCAAACTTCATCATTATTACCTGCGGTTGTATGCCCAAAGGAAGGTGATTTTTTTTTTTTTTTTTGATTGCTGAAACCTCTTAAGATATCTTGAGGTTTATCAGATAGATTTCTTTCCCTGAGGATTAGTCCATAAACAGAAATCTCTCAGGCTGTCATTGATTGGCCAATAATAGATTCTAGGTCAAGTCCCAGCGGTAATTTTTGGGCACTGATTGACTCAGAGTGAATGTAAATGGAAATTGGTGTGTGTGTGTGTGTGTGTGTGTGTGTGTGTGTGTGTGTGTGTGTGTGTGTGTGTGTTTTGGATCAGAAACCCTCAAGGTCTTCTCAAAGATTGGATTTTTTTTTAACTAGGTAAAATAAGCCACTTAGTGGCTCAGTTTTTTTATCTAGCTTTAATCCCTGAATGATCTTTGCCTCTGTCAAACTGAGACCTCTTAAAGACCTTAGCCTCCCACTACTTCCAGAGTCATCTCCAATCATCCTGACATATCTTGCTGCTAGACCGGAATGGCACTGGGAAAGAAAATGAGACTAGTGACTTTGCACAGTCCAACATCACTGAAATCTAACTTACTTGCATATTATGACAACACTTTCCTGATGTAAAGATCCTCTTCAAGAATGATAGACAAACAATAATTTGTTCAGCAAAATCATTTTATTTGAACAATCAAGTTGGGCGAGGGAAGTCAGAGAAGACTCCATAGGATGTCCTGGGAATCCCAAAAGGCACCAAGTCTTTGAGGATGTATAGAATAGATGGTACCTAAACTGAGGCTTCTTGATAGAAGGTTTCTGAGAAACAAAGATGAAGGAATGTGTTCCAGACACAAGCATGCTGTCTCTGCAAAGGCATAAAGGTGAAATCTACCAATTTATGAACAACTTATTTGACTGATACAAAGAATGCATGAATAGGAGTGGTAGGAAATAAAATCAGAAAGGTAAATAGGTACCAGATTGTGGAAAATCTAAAATGTTAGTCTGATAAACTTGTATTTATTTCATGATGAAGGCAATGGGGAGACACTGAAAGCTGAGCATAGTGCCTGTTATATAGTAGGTCTTTAATAAATATCTGTTAAAAGGGTTTTTATTAAGGAATTGATATGGTCAGGCCTTTGTTTTGGGAAGATCAATTGTAGCAGTTATGGTTAGAGGTGATAAGAGCCAGAATTATGACTATGGATTTAGGAGTGGAGAGAAGGAAAATATGAGAAATGTTGTGAAGGTATTGACAGGTCTTTGGAACCAATTGAGTAAAGGGTCAGAAAGGCAAAAAAACAAAACAAAACAAAACAAAACAAAAAACCCCAAAACAATCACAAATGGATGAACCACAGGTTATAATCCTAAAGTGACTGGAAGGGTGTGGTACCTTCAAAGGAACTAGAAAAATTTAAAAGTGGGAAGATATTGATATACTGAATTTGAAATGAAATAGGAATTTAAAGAAGAGGTCTGCACGGCAAACTGGATGAAATGGGATTGTTGAGAGATTTGAAAAATCTCCATAGTGATAATACCAATAGAGAAGATGAAACCATTGAAGAATAATAATATGAAAAAGGAGAAACGAGATAAGACTGAGCCTTGGAAAACACACTGATGAGGCAGTAGAAACATTATGATCCTACAAATGAAACTTGGTAAGAACAAACAAGAAAGAACCACAAGAGAGCTAAGAAAAGAGAAAACACCCAGGATTTCTATATTTCTTTATAGATGGATTATATCTGAAATCTGTCACTGTGTAGTCTCCACCCATCATTCATTCTCCTTCTCTGTGATCAACAAAGCAAATGGAATCTCTCTTGAATAGTATAGATCTTCAAATATTTAAACCAAACATTGATCTCAGAGGGACAAAATCTTGATTCAAGGCTGAGAACACTTCAATTATGATTGTCTTGATTAAACCATTTAACCTAAGTGGGCCTCAATTTCCTTATCTGTAAAATAAAAATATTAGACTAAATCTTCTCTAGTTGTAACTTACTATTAAAGTGTAAGCTATCAGGTCTTCCATACATAGTCTTCTAGCAAAATGATCCCATTCCTTCAACTGATCCTCATATGTTTCTCAGTGACCTTGCCATCTCAATCATCCTCCTTTGAATATTCTCTTACTTTAAAAAAAAAAAAAAATTTCTTTCACATTAAAAAAATACTTAAGTTTTGCAACCAAGATTAGAAGGAATGCAGAAATCTGGGAAATAATCTTTATAGCAAGTTTCTTTGAAAAAAAAAAAAAAGTAAAACTAGGACACTAATACATTGTTGGTGAAGTGAAAGAATACGGCCATTCTGGAGAGCAATTTGGAACTATGCCCAAAAAGTTATCAAACTGTGCATATCCTTTGATCCAGCAGTGTTTCTACTGGGCTTATATCCCAAAGAAATACTAAAGAGGGGAAAAGGTCCTGTGTGTGCCAAAATGTTTGTGGCAGCCCTTTTTGTAGTGGCTAGAAACTGGAAGATGAATGGATGTCCATCAGTTGGAGAATGGTTGGGTAAATTATGGTATATGAAGGTTATGGAATATTATTGCTCTGTAAGAAATGACCAGCAGGAGGAATACAGAGAGGCTTGGAGAGACTTGCATGAACTGATGCTGAGTGAAATGAGCAGAATCAGAAGATCGCTGTACACTTCAACAACAATACTGTATGAGGATGTATTCTGATGGAAGTGGATATCTTCAACATAGAGAAGATCCAACTCACTTCCTGCTGATCAATGATGGACAGAAACAACTACACCCAGAGAAGGAACACAGGGAATTGAATGTAAAATATTAGCATTACTGTCTATCTACCCAGGTTACTTATACCTTCGGAATCCAATATTTAACGCGCAACAAGAAAATTGGATTTGCACACATATATTGTATCTAGGTTATACTGTAACACATGTAAAATGTATGGGCCTGTCATCTAGGGGAGGGAGTAGAGGGAGGAAGGGGAAAATTTGGAAAAATGAATACAAGGGATAATGTTATAAAAAAATTACTCATGCATATATACTGTCAAAAAAAATTTATAATTATAAAATTAATTTAAAAAAAGTGTTTCACTTCTCAAACATATAGAGAATTAAGTCAAATTCATAAGAATATAAGCCATTACCCAATTGGTAAATGGTCAAAGAATTTGAATAGGCACTTTTCAGATGAAGAAATCATTTGAAAAAAGTGCTACATATTATTTTTGATAAAAGAAATTAAAATTAAAAGAACCCTAATATACCACCTCACCCACAATTATCAAATTGCCTAATATGGCAAAAAAGGAAAATGATAAATGTTGGAGGGAATGTGGGAAAATTGAGGCACTAATGCACTATTGGTAAAGCTGATTTAACCATTCTAGAGTAATTTGGAACTATGCCCAAAGGGCAACCAAACTATGCATGCCTTTTGAATTAGCAATGCCTTTACTAGGTCTATATCCCAAAGGAATGATTTTAAAAAGAGGTGGGGAGGAAGGACCTACATGTGCAAAAATATTTATAGTAGCTTTTTTGTTGTGGCAAAATATTGCAAATTGAAGCAATGCCCATGGATTGGGAAAATACTGACTAAGCTGTGGTGTATGAATTTAATGGAATATTATCGTGCAATAGAAAATTAAGCATAGGCAGATTTTAGAAAAAGACTAAAGAAAGTCTTTGGAAAGACTTGTATAAACTGATACAAAGTGAAATGAGCAGAAGAAAGAAAACATTGTGCACAGTATCAATAACATTGTACGATGATCAACTATGAATGATCCAGCTCTTCTCAGCAACACAATGTACAAAGCAAAACAAGTATAAATACCAAGGACTCATGAAGGAAAATGTTATCTATATCCAAATAAGGAATAGAGGTACTTAAATGCAGATCAAAACATATTCTTATCACTTATTTTATTCTTTTTTTTTTTCCCCCTGAGGCTGGGGTTAAGTGACTTGCCCAGGGTCACACAGCTAGAAAGTGTAAAGTGTCTGAGCCCATATTTGAACTCGGGTCCTCTTGAATTCAAGGCTGGTGCTCTATCCACTGCTCCACCTAGATGCCCCTATTTTATTCTTTTTATTAAAATATTTAATTTTTCCAATTTCATGTAAAAATAATACAACACTTGATTTTTAAATTTTTGACTTCAAATCATCTCTTGCCCTCCCTCTCTAACCTTCTTTACTCACTGAAAAGGCAAACAGTGTGATATAGGATGCATCTCTCTTAATGTAACTTAAAATTGTATTGGCAGGGCAGCTAGGTAGTTCAGTGGATAGAGCATTAGTCCTGAAGCCAGGAGGACCTGACTTCAAATTTGATCTCAAATACTTAACACTTCCTAGCTATGTGATCCTGGGCATGTCACTTAACTCCAATTGCCTCAGGAAAAAAAAAAAAAAAAAAAAAAAAAAAGAAAGAAAGAAAATTGCATTGACTGTTGGGACTATCATGTTATATACTATTATGCATATTAAGCTTCTTGGCCACTCAGAACCCATTTTTTTTCTCATATAGAATAATAGATCTGAGTTTAAAGGAACTGCAGAAACTATATAATCTAACTATTTCAGAGATGGGGAAACTGAGGCCCAAGTGGGTTGAGTGATTTACCTAGTTGTCTAGACTCAACTTTCCTACTTGTACAATTGATTGCTTTAACCTCATTAATTTCTCTACAAGAATCTAGCTTGCCAATATCTTTTTAGGGTTTTTTGTAAATTTTTAAATTCTGAACTTAAATACAAAACAAGAAAAGAAAAAAAATTGCCATGTACACAGCAGAACATGATGATAAATTTCTATTTCAAAAAAATTTATATAGTAAATACTACATTGTTTTAATCCAGTGGTATTCTGAGATACCACTTCACATCTCTAAGATTGGCTAAGGTGACAAGAAAAGATAACTGTTGGAGGGACATAGAAAAACTGGACACTAATGCATTGTTGGTGGAATTGTGAACTGATCCAACCAAAGTAATTTGAAACTATGCCCAAAGGGCTATTAAACTGTGCATACCCATTTTATTTTGCTTCTCTCTCTCTCTCTCTCTCTCTCTCTCTCTCTCTCTCTCTCTCTCTCTCTCTCTCTTTCTTTTTCTGGTTTGATTTGATTTTTCTTGTGTAGCAAGATAATTGTATAAATATGTATACATATATTGGATTTAACATATATTTCTACTATGTTTAACATATGACTCTTGTCATCTAAGGGAGGGGATTGGGGAAGGGGAGGAAAACTAGAACACAAGGTTTTGCAAGAGCTAATTGTGAAGAATTGTCCATGTATCTGTTTTGTTTGTTTGTTTTATTGCTGAGGCAATTGGGATTAAGTGACTTGCCCAAAGTCATACAGCTAAGAAGTGTTAAGTGTCTTAGACTAGATTTAAACTCAGGAGCTCCTGATTTCAGGTCTGATGCTATATCCACTGCGCCACCTAGCTGCCTCACACATATGTTTTGAAAAGTAGGAAACTTTAATAAAGGGGGGGGGAGACCATCAAAACAAAACAAAACTATATACTCTCTAATCCAGCAATGTCTTTACTGGATGTGTATTCCAAAGTGATCATAAAAGAGGGAAAAGGACCCACATGTGCAAATATGTTTGTAGCTGTCCTCTCTGTAGTGGCAATGAAATTAAAATTGAGAGGATGCACATCAGCTGGGGAATGGTGGAATAAGTTATGGCCTGTGAATGTAATGGAATATTATTGTTCTATAAGAAATGATCAGGAGGCTGATTTCAGAAAATCCTGGAAAGACTTATATGAATTGATGCCAAATAAAGTGAGCAGAACCAAGAGAATATTGTATATAGTAACAAGATAAAGTGATGATCAACTGTGATGGACATGGCTCTTTTAACAATACGGTGATTCAAGGCAATTCCAATAGACATGATAAAAAGTGTTATCCACATTCAGAGAGAGAACCTTGGAGATTGACTATGAATCAAAGCATACTAGTTTCACATTTTTTATTGTCGTTTGTTTAGGTTTTTTTTTTTTCTCATGTTGTTTTCCCTTTTGATCTCATTTTTTTCTTATGCAATATGACAAATATGGAAATATGTTTAGAAGAATTTAGAAGAATTTTAAACCTATATTGAATTGCTAGTTGTCTTGAGGAAGAGAAAGGGGGGAAGAGAGGGAAAAAACTTAGGAACACAAGGTGTTCCAAAGATGAATGTTAAAAATTATTTTTGCATGTATTTAAAAAATAAAATACTATTAAAAATAAATAATTCTAGATATAGAAAAATGAATGTTGAAAACTATATAAGTATTTGGAAAAATAAAATACTATTAAAATTTAACAAAAGAAAAAGTAATGATGAGCAGGATGATTTCAGAAAAGCTAGAAAGATTTACATGAATTGATGCTGAGTGAAGTGAATAAAACCAAGAGAACTTGTATATAATAAGGAGAAAATTATGTGATGATTGACCATGAAGGACTTGATTCCTTTCAACAATGCAGTGATTTAAGGCATTCCAATAGACTTGGAATGGAAAATGCCATCTACCTCTGGAGAAAGAATTATGGAGACTAAATGTGCATTGAAGCACAATATTTTCACCTTTTTTATTTTTTGTTTGCTTGTTTTTTTTCTTTATCATTTTTCCCCCCTTTTGATCTTATTTTTCTCACACAACATGACAAATATGGAAATATGTTTAAAAGAATTACACATATTTACCTTATATCATATTCCTTGCTCTCTTGGGGAAGAAGAAGAGAAGGGAAGGAGGGAGAAAAATTTGGAACACAAAATTTTACAAAAATGAATGTTGAAAATTATACATTTATTTGGAAAAATAAAATTCTATTAAAGACACATACACACATAAGAGAATTACTCCTTTTTATCTTTCCCTATGCAGTTGTTATTTTTTTTTAAAGAATCATCCCATCAGGGCAGCTAGGTGGTGTAGTGGGTAGAGCACCAGCCCTGAATTCAGGACCGGAGTTCAAATTTGGTCTCAGACACTTAACACTTCCTAGCTGTGTGACCCTGGGCAAGTCACTTAACCCCAGCCTCAGAAAAAAAAAAAAGAAAAGAAAAAAGAATCATCCCATCATACCCAGCTCAACTTAAATATTTCTTTCAAACTACCCAAATACTGTTGTAAGAGTACTGACAATATTTTCATATGTATGGAATAAACAATTTTACCTTATTGAGTCCATTATAATTGGTCTTTAATGTTTACCTTATATTTTGCCTGGAAGTTACATATCAAAATTTCCCTCAAGTTCTGCTGTTTTGCCACAAATACTTGAAAGTCTTTCACTTCATTAAGTGTTTATTTTTTTTCACTCAGAATTATATTTAACTTTGCTGGGTAAGTTATCCTTGGTCTTAATCCCAGCTTTTCTGATCTATGAAATATAATATTCTAAGACCTAATGATCCTTCAGTGTAGTAGCTGCTAGGTCTTTTTTCTTGTTCTTTCCAATATTTTCTCCTTAACCTGAGAGCCTTAGAATTTGGATATAATATTCCTGCAAGTTTTCCTGTGAGATCCCTTTCACATGATGACTAGTAGATTTTTTTCTATTTATGCTTTGTCTTCTTATTCTAAAACTTCAGGGCAATTTTTCTTGATAATTTCCTGTAATATTATGTGAAGATTCTTTTTTAAACATAAGTAGGTAGTCCAACTAAGCTTTTAGCATTTTCCCTCGATTTGTTCTCAGATCAGTTGTTTTTCTAATGAGATATTTCACTTTCTCTTCTATTTTTCATTATTTTGATTCTGTTTTATTATTTTTTGATGTTGTAGAATGTTATTGACTTCTCTTTGACCAGAATATTTTTGGGGATATCAGTTCTATAAGCTAGATAGTGATCTATGCCTTCCAAATTCATGCCAATGTAAATTTGATGTGAAAGCCATTTGTTTCTTCATCTGAGTAATTGGTAGAAACAAAAACAACAATTTTTCCTTCCTAGAAATCATTGAAAAAAATTATGAATTGAAGAGAACCAAAGACAGAAACAAGAAATTCCACTGAAGTTCACATTGATATATTGGCATTGTACTGATACTGACAATGATGTATTAATTACCATTTGGGGAATCTGGTCATTCAGTACATTTTGAAAGCATCTTGATCAGAAACCCTCTAAAGGGTAGATTTTTCTCAGTTTTATTTGTTGGGCATCCAACTCTTAAAACTGACCTAGTGCATCTACTACCCTTGGAGGGGTCTAGAAGCAAGGGAAATTTAGAGTACTTAAATTTAGACTGGTTGGAGCTGTCTAGAGACTGCCAACTTCTATCTCCATGTATCTATTAGTTCATACTAAGCTAGTCAGAATGACTACTTAGTTGATAGGATATTTGACTTGGAGTCAGAAAAAGCTGTGATCAAAATCTGCCCTAGTCTTTTTTTTTTTTTTTTAAATTCATTTTTCCAAATTATCCCCTCCCTCCCTCCACTCCCTCCCCCCGATGACAGCCAATCCCATACATTTTACATGTGTTACAATATAACCTAGATACAATATATGTGTGTAAATACCATTTTCTTGTTGCACATTAATCATTAGCTTCTGAAGGCATAAGTAACCTGGGTAGATAGACAGTAGTGCTAACAATTTACATTCGCTTCCCAGTGTTTCTTCTCTGGGTATAGTTATTTCTGTCCATCATTGATCAACTGGAAGTGAGCTGGATCTTCTTTATGTTGATGATTTCCACTTCCATCAGAATACATCCTCATACAGTGTTGTTGTTGAAGTGTACAGCGATCTTCTGGTTCTGCTCATTTCACTCAGCAACAGTTGATCTAAGTCTCTCCAAGCCTCTCTGTATTCCTCCTGCTGGTCATTTCTTACAGAGCAATAATATTCCATAATCTTCATATACCACAATTTACCCAACCATTCTCCAATTGATGGACATCCATTCAACTTCCAGTTTCTAGCTACAACAAAAAGAGCTGCCACAAACATTTTAAAATCTGCCCTAGTCTTAATAAGTATATAATTCTGAACAAATCATAACTTCTCTGCTCCATAGGTTTATCATTTGAAAAATAAGAAGACTAGACTCCATACCTTCTAATGTCCTTTCCAGCTCAAAATTTAAGATCCTGTGATTCTATAGAGACAATTAGTGGCTTCTGGCTTACTGCCTTCCACTAAGACAAGTCTCTTGTCATTCAGACAAGTCCATTCTATGGTCCAGATAAGTGGCAGCCCTCAGGAGCCACAGCTGTATTTCAGGGTCAGTATGTCAAAGTACTGGCACAACAGAACTCATCTTCCTGTCAAAATCAAATCCTTATACTACTGTTCCTATAAGTCATTCTCAGAATTCTCCCAAGTTCAAAACCTTGGGGATCCCACAAGTCTATTGGGATTTGAATTATGACATGGCAACATCATTGTTTGCACGATATGAGTTATATTTGCCTAATGCTTTGAGTATTACTAATTGTGAATCTGAGCAAGTCACTTAACCCTGTTTGCCTCAGCTTCCTCATCTCTAAAATGAACTGGAGAAGGAAATGGCTAACTACTCCAGTATCTTTGCCAAGAAAGCCACAAAGAAAGGTTATGAAGAGTTTGACACTCCAGGTCCTTCTCTATAAATTACAGAACAGATGTCAAATGAGCTTAGTAGGGCAGTTTCCTCACAATAAGAGATTCTTATGTTAATTAAATCAAAGATCTGGACTCCCCTATATATCTCTTTCCATTTGACTATTCATTCACCTATCTACTCACTTATCTATCTGGCCACATTTCTATTATGTTCTATTTTGTCATTTTGATTACACATCTTCTCTTTCCACATAGAATGGAAACTCTTAGAATGCAGAGTCCTTCCTATCATGGCTATAGCAAGAGACAC
Organism: Sminthopsis crassicaudata; assembly: GCF_048593235.1. Classification (NCBI taxonomy): domain Eukaryota; kingdom Metazoa; phylum Chordata; class Mammalia; order Dasyuromorphia; family Dasyuridae; genus Sminthopsis; species Sminthopsis crassicaudata. Next base: position 288,898,915 of record NC_133621.1, read on the forward strand.
CTAGAATAGAGTCTTATACACAGTAGGCATTCGCCAACTATTTGACAAATGGATGAAAATATAACAAAGTACATTTATTTCCTGTCCATAAGAGCAAGGTTGAACTCTGCCTTTGCCAGTCCTCATGTAGAGTATTAATACTCCCTTCCAGTCAACACTATTTGAAAGGAGAGTGGTTACAATGAGCCCTGATGAGGGTAAGTAGGATGATGAGGGTCCTGGGGATGTTTAGTCCAAAGAAGAGCTGTCATAGCAGCATATAACTGCTGAGCATAAAGACTAATGGAAAGAAGGAATTTCCTAAAAATCAGAGCAGTTGGAATGGCTTTGAGCAATAATACATTTCCTTTTCTTTTTCTTTTTTTTTTTTTAAATAATAGCTTTTTATTTTTCAAAATACATGTAATTCATACTTGCAAAATCTTGTGCTCCAATTTTTTCTCCCTCTTCTTTACCTCCCCACATCACTTAGGTAGCAAGCAATACAATATAAGTCAAATATATGCAATTTTTTATATATACATATATAATATATATTTCCACATTTATCATTCTGTGCAAGAAAAATCAGATCAAAAGGAGGAAAATGAGAAAGAAAAACCAAACAACAACAAAAACAGAAAGAAAAAAAGGTGAAAATACTATGCTGTCAATCCACATTCAGTCTCCATAGTCCTTTCTCTGGATGGAGATGGCTCTTACCATCAAAAGTCTATTGGAATAATAACAAATTTCTTATTTTCAAGAGATTAAAAACTACTCCTCAGGGATTTTTTTTGAGATATTTCATGCTTCAGATACAAACTGGGTGAAATGTGTGTCTTTCTTAAAACTTTAACAGTGATTTTATTTTTGTCCTACAACACAATAATACATTTTACAACTAGGGGGCAACATATGCAATGCTATCTTCTACATGTTGGGGCTCATTTTAAATAGAGGTTTAAAGGACAGAATAACTGAAGATGAGTGAAAATCATAATAAATATGTAAATCATTCCAATATTTTTGGTGAAAAACTGCTTCTAATTACCTAAATTTCTTCCTCCCTCTCTCCCTTCCTTCCTTCCTTCCTTCCTTCCATCCTTCCTTCCTTCCTTCCTTCCTTCCTTCCTTCCTTCCTTCCTTCCTTCCTTCCTTCCTTCCTTCCTTCCTTCCTTCCTTCCTTCCTTCCTTCATTTTCTTCTTTTTCCTCCTTGCCTCCTACCTTCCTTCTTTTTTTCTTCCTTTCTTCCTTCTTTTCTTCTTTCTTTCCTGACTTGTGTTGAATTTGGAATCCATCAAATGGAAAGGGAGGAATGTAAAAACATTTATATATTATATGTGCCAGACACTGTGCTAAGAATTTTGCAAATATCATCTCATATAATCCTCACAACAACCTAAAGAGATAAATATTGTTATCTTACAGATAAGAAAATGAGGCAGAAGTTGGGACCTGTCCGGGCTTTCACAGCTATTAAATCTCTGAGGCCAGTTTTGAATTCTAATCTTCTTGTTTCCAGGCCTAGAGCTCTATACACACAGTACCATCTAGCTCCCTCTAAGACCTTAACATTTTTTGCACAGCCACTGCTTTCTGGCAATATTTTCCAGGTCTTTTTCTGGTCTAGAGATTTAAAAAAAAATTATGGGTAGGATTTTCCATTGATTCCTATTAAAGTTCATCTTATTAGAATCATCCTACGGTGATATTATAAGCAAAATAGGAGAATAAGGAATAATCTAATTCTCATATCTGTGGAGAAGAGAGGAATTTATGGCCAAAGAAGAACTAAAGATATACTATAACATATTTAACATGTATGGGAATGCTTGCCATCTAGGGGAGGGGGTGAAGGGAAGGAGGGGAAAATTTGGAACCGAAGGGAGTACAAGGGATAATGTTGTAAAAAATTACCCTTGCATATGTACTGTCAAAAAAAAAGTTATAACTATAAAATTAATAAAAAAGAAAAAGAAAACTGGTTCAAGTTTATAAGAATACAAGTTATTCCCCAGATGATAAATGTTCAAAGAATATGAACAGACAATTTTCAGATGAAGAAATTAAAGTCATTTCTAGTTATATGAAAATCTAAATCACTATTGATTAGAAAAATGTAAATTAAGACAACTCTGAAGTACCACTTCACAACTCTCAGATTAATTAAGATGAGAGGAAAAGATAATGATAAATACTGAAGGGGATGCGGCAAAACTGGGATACTAATGCATTGTTGGTGAAATTGTGAATTGATCCTGAAAGCAATTTGGAACTATGTCCAAAGGGACTTGTGATGTAATGCCATCCACATCCAGAGAGAGAGAACTATAGAAATTGATTGTGGATCAAAGCATAATATTTTCACCTTTGTAGTTGCTGTTGTGTTTGTTTGCTTGGTTTCCTTCCCCTCCCCCTTTTTGATCTAATTTTTCTTATGCAGTGTGACAAATATAGAAATATATTTAGAAGAATTGTACATATTTAACCTATATTGGATTGCTTGCTGTCTTGGGGAGAGGGAAAGGGGGAAGAGAGAGAGAAAAATTTGGAACAAGGTTTTGCAAAGGTGAATGAAGAAAAACTATCTTTGCATGTATTTGGAAAAATAAAATACTATTTAAAAAAATCCTTCTACCATTCGAGCTCATCAAGATTGTTTTAGACATTAAATTAGATGTAAAAAACACATTCTTCCCTTTTTGGTCATTTCAGTGGTGTGCAAGTCTGTGTTTTCTTGGCAGAGATGTTGAAGTATTCTGCCATTTCCTTCTCAGGGATATTTTACAGATGAGAAAACCAAGGCAAACAGTTAAGTCATACACTGGGTAAAGTGTCTGAAATCTGATTTGAACTCATGAAGATGAGTCTTCTATGCTCTATTAACTGTGACCTCTCCTGCCCTAAAACTATTTCTACCTTCATTCAAATCCTCAGTAATTGCCCAAGAGTATTTCAACTGGCACTTCCCTTCCTAAATGATTAAAGATTAACCTTCTAAAATTACATTATGGTAATACACACACACACACACACACACACACACACACACACATATAATCTATAAGCACTTGTAACATTAAAAAAATCAAGAAGCCTTTAAAAAAGTAATAGATTCTAGAATTTCGATAAGGTTATGATATATAATTTCTTTTTTCTTCCCCCCACCTTCCTCCTTTGGCTTTTAATTTCAAGACTCCAATGTCTTTGATTTTACCCAGCTCTCTCTCTCTCTTTTTTTTTTTTCCTTTAAATCAATACATTTGCCATTTTTTGTTCTGTAGCATCCATCCCATTCTCCTCAGTTTTTCACATATCACTGATGGTGGTTCATTGAGCCGATCAAACAGCTCTTTCCCTCTAAAAAAAAAAAAAATCAGAAGTTAAATAACACCAAATAAAAGAAGTGTTATCATGTGGAAAGCAGAACAGAAAAAAAAAAAAAGGATTTTATAGGAAGTTGTAAATCTATTTAATGAGGGTTTTTTTTTTTCTCCTTTTTAATATAACTACAGCTGGAGAGACTTACATTAAAAACAGAGATAACTTTGCAGCTGCAAAGCTTGTGAAACACTGAATGCTGGAGCAGGAAGGGACCTCAGAGGCCATCTAGTCCAACCCCTTTACTTTACAAATGAGGAAACTGAGGCCCAGGAGGACACTTGGGAAGGGAAGGGGAAGGAGAAATGGATTAACCATTTATATAGTATATACTATGTGCTTGGCACATGCTTTTTATAAATACTATTTCATTTGATCCTCACCCACCTGTGAAATAAATGCTATTATTATTTGCATTTTACAATTGAGGAAACTGAGGCAGACAGAAGTTAAATGACTTGCCAAGGGTCACATACTTACAAGTTTTTTAGGCCAGATCTGAATTTGTTTCCTGATCCCAAGGTCCATGTGCAACCAATATGCCACCTAGCTGCTGCAAAGTTGTCATAATCATTTGTATTTTTATTTGTCTTTATTTGTGATCATTTGTGTTTTTTTAATATTTCACTAGTTTATTGTATTCAATTTTTTTTACAAAAATTCTTGAAATTCTTGCCAGCACCAAATAGTGCAAAATATCAAACAAATCTTGTTCACTAAAATAAATGAAAACAAACCTGAACCTCAAAATGATTCTCTTCTACTTCATTTTTTAAATCCTTCAACAACACTCATTTCTTTCTTTTTTCATTTTTGGTAACTTTTTCCCCAGGTTTCCTTCTAGTTTTCCACCATCCCTATCTAAAATTGAAAGAAAAATAAATCCTTTGGATGGGATGTGCTAGGTGGTGCAGTGGATTTAATGAGGGAAAGGAAAGGGGGAACCCCATTTCTTGGCGTATAGATAGTAAAATAATCCCATGAGGCACGCCTACAAAATGAATTTACAGACCCAAAAACCTAGATTGATAAATAAAAGGTTTATTGTAGAAATTGGAAGTAAAGCTCAGTTAGAAAGACGCCAGGGCCAAAGGTGGCCGCTGGGCGGGCAGGAACCCTTACATGGCTGGAAGGATACCATTGTTAGCTGGGAGGGCTCCTGCCAAGAGGGAGTTTCGGCTCACCTCTTTTATACCCAAAAGATTGTGGGCAGTTCCAAGTTTTTTTTTGTTTTGTTTTGTTTTGTTTTTTTTGATGAATGTGAAATTTTATTTTTTTTTAATTATTATTTTTTTATATATATATTTTTTTCAGTTCCAAGTTCTTGGTGGGCTTTTCAGGTAGCTCAGATCAGGTGAGGGCTGGGGGAAGCTGAACTGATGGGGGCTGGGCCCAGATATTCAAGGGGTACCTTTGACCAGGATTTATGAATCAAGGTCAGCCATGGGTTGGGCAATTAGAAAGGAATCTTAAAGGGACCTCAACCCCCATCAAATTGAGTGCTTGTCCTACAGTCAGGAATACTCCTCTCTCTGAGTTCAAATTTTACATTAGACACATACTAGCTGTGTGACTGGTCAAATTTGGATCGGTTGGGGGAAGCTAGGTGGCGCAATGGATAGAGCACCAGCCCTGAATTCAGGAGGACCTGAGTTCAAAACTAGTCTCAGACACTTAACACTTCCTAGCTGTGTGACCCTGGGCAAGTCACTTAACCCCAGCCTCAGGGGAAAAAAAAATTTTTGGATTGGTTTCCTCATCTGTAAAATGAACTGGAGAAGGCAATAGCAAACTATTCTAGTATCTTTGCCAAGAAAACTTCAAATAGGGCCAGAACTGACACCAATGAAATATACAATAGTAAAAATAACCCCATTGGCCTTGTATACTTTGTTCTGCATCTTGAATCTATCACTTTTTGGTCTATAACTCAATCCGCCAGTTAAATCACATTAATTACTCTTACTACATGTCAACTATTGTACCAAGCACAGGGGACCATCCTTTCTCATAAAGTGCTCCTAGTCTAATGGATACTACATGCAAACAACTATGTACAAAAAATCCCAAACTTATATACAAGATAAATTGGAGGGCATCTAGGTAGCACAGTGGATAAAGCACCAGCCCTGAAATCAGAAGGACCTGAATTCAAATCTGATCTCAGACACTTAACACTTCCTAGCTGTATGACCCTGGGCAAGTCACTTAATCCCAAATGCCTAAAGCAAAAATGAAAAAAAAAAAAAAAAAAGATAAATTGCAAATAATTAACAGAGAGAGGGCAATAGAAAAGAGAGAAAGGGAAAAGCTTCCTATAGAAGGTGGGGTTTTAACTGGGACTAGAAGGAAGCCTGGAAAGACCAGAGGAAGAGTGGAGAGAGAACAAATACTCATGAATATTTGCTTTATCAAATCATTGTAGACATTTACATAGATAAGATTTCTTAAGTTTTTTTTTTTTCTTTTAGCTTACTATTCTATTATTATCAGCTAGCTCTTTCACTACTCTAGTATACATTTTAAGATAACATGATTGCATGTACTTTGGAAACTTTAGTTGTATAAATCCTAACTATTAGGATTTTCTCATCTGTAAAATGATAGGGTTGTACTAGATGACCCTAAGGTTACTTCCAGCTCTAAATCCATGATCCTAAGCTCTTTGACAAAGAAAAAATTTTTTTTTAAATTAATTAATTAATTAATTGATTTAATATTTTCACCATTACATCCAAATATTTTTTTATATATATTTTTTTTTTTTTTTTTTTTGAGGCTGGGGTTAAGTGACTTGCCCAGGGTCACACAGCTAGGAAGTGTTAAATGTCTGAGACCAGATTTGAACTCGGGTCCTCCTGACTTCAGGGCTGGTGCTCTATCCACTACGCCACCTAGCTGCCCCCTTATATTTGTTTTTAAGATTTTTGAGTTCTAGGTTCTCTCCCTTATCCCACTAAAAATTAAGAAGCCACATGTGAAATTATGACATACAAAATTGAAACAAGAATTGAATACTGATGCCCTCTTTCCATTATATGTTATTTTTCTTAACCATGTGGTTGAGATCTTCTCTATCAGATTTCCCTTTTTCCTCTGACTTTGCTGAAAAAAAGCGTTCAGAACACATCCTCATATAGTATCCTTGTTGAAGTATATAATAATCTCCTGGTTCTGCTCATTTCACTCAGAATCAGTTCATGTAAGTCTCTCCAAGCCTCTCTGTATTCCTCCTGCTGGTCATTTCTTACAGAGCAATAATATTCCATAACCTTCATATACCATAATTTACCCGACCATTCTCCAATTGATGGACATCCATTCATTTTCCAGTTTCTAGCCACTACAAAAACATTTCGGCACACACAGGTCCCTTTTCCCCTCTTTAGTATTTCCTTGGGATATAAGCCCAGTTGTAGCACTGCTGGATCAAAGGGTATGCACAGTTTGATAACATTTTGGGCATAATTCCAGATTGCTCTCCAGAATGGTTGGATTCATTCACAACTCCACCAACAATGCATCAGCGTCCCAGTTTTCCCACATCCCCTCCAACATTCATCATTATTTGTTCCTGTCATTTTAGCCAATCTGAGAGGTATGTAGTGGTATCTCAGAGTTGTCTTAATTTGCATTTCTCTGATCAATAGTGATTTGGAACACTTTCATATGAGTGGAAATAATTTCAATTTCATCATCTGAAAATTGTCTGTTCATATCCTTTGATCTTTTAACAATTGGAGAATGGCTTCATTTCTTATAAATTAGAGTGAATTCTCTATATATTTTGGAGATGAGGCCTTTATCAGAACCTTTAACTGTAAAAATGTTTTCCCAATTTGTTACTTCCCTTCTAATCTTGTTTGCATTAGTTTTGTTTTTACAAAGGCTTTTTAATTTGATGTAATCAAAATTTTCTATTTTGTGATCAAAAATGATCTTTAGTTCTTTTTTGGTCACAAATTCCTTCCTCCTCCACAAGTCTGAGAGGTAAACTATCCCATGTTCCTCTAATTTATTTATGATCTCATTCTTTATGCCTAAATGATGGACCCATTTTGATCTTATCTTGGTGTACGGTGTTAAGTGGGGGTCCATGCCTAGTTTCTGCCATACTAATTTCCAGTTTTCCTAGCAGGTTTTATCAAATAATGAATTCTTATCCCAAAAGTTGAGATCTGTGGGTTTGTCAAACACTAGATTGCTATAGTTATTGACTATTTTGTCTTGTGATCCTAACCTATTCCACTGATCAACTAGTCTATTTCTTAGCCAATACCAAATGGTTTTGGTGACTGCTGCTTTATAATATAGTTTTAGATCAGTTACAGCTAGACCATCTTCAGCAAATATTTCATTTGATCCTCCCAACAATCCTGGGAGTCTTAGGTTGCCCTCCCAATTTTGTCTGAAAGAGGGCTTTGTGAGTCTCCTAAGATCCCAAGGATTTTGGACTTCCCCCCTCATAATCAGTATCCTAACATCTTCCTAGGTTGGCACTGGATGGTGTCACTGGTTAATTTCAGAGCCCAGGACAAACTAGAGTCATGGTACTACAAGGTTCTTGGCAGGGAAACCACTCCTTGTCTAAAGGGGAAATTATTGGGTTTCTTAGCAATGGAAGAAAAGACCATAGGAGGAGCTGAGTTACTCCTTTGCTGGATATGTTCTTTTAAGTTAAAATCCATATTCCCTGGACTCTATGTTCTTATGGGAAAATGTACTGCAGATATTTGGAGGAATATTTTGTGCTAACTGTTCTTATTGTATCATGGTAGTAAACACCCTTGATTCTTGACTGATTCTTGACTGATAATCATGGATATAAGCACACCAGTGGGGGCTCAAACCAATAGCAGTAGAGAATCATCCTATGTGGCTCTCTTCAACAATGAAATCATTCAAACTAGTTCCAATTGTTCAATAATGAAGAGAGCCATCTACACCCAGAGAGAGGACTATGAGAAATAAGTGGATCACAACATAGCATTTCCACTCTTTCTGTTATTGTTCTCAGGTTTTTTTCTTTCTTTCTTGATCAGATTTTTCTTGTGCAGCAAGATAACATATAAATATGTATACATATATTGAATTTAACATATACTTTAACATATTTAACATGTGTTAGACTACCTACCTTCTAGGGGAGGGGATGGGGGGAAGGAAGGGAAAAATTGGAACAGAAGGTTTTGCAAGGGTCAGTGTTGGAAAATTACCCATGCATATGTTTTGTAAATAAAAAGCTATAATAAAATCAATAAATTTAAAAAAAAAAAAAAAAAAAAAAGAACCATCCTAGACTCCTCAGGAATATCCTTAGGATGTCGAAGGGGAATGCAGTCTTGCTTCATGACTTGGAACTCAGCAGTGGGAGTGGCAATTGGAGATCCCCAGAGTTAACTTGGGCTACATAATTATATAAAGAATAAATAAATACAAAGTATTTTCTAAGCCCTTCATAAGCCATTACTTTATCACTTCTCATCTAGATTATTAGTTTCCCTGCTTCCAGGTTTTCTCCACTGTCATCCTCAATATAGCTGCTAAAAAAAGCATACTTTTTAAACTTTTTTTTTTTCTTGAGGGATTTTTTTTTTGGGGGGGGGGGAAGAGGAGATCTATGCTTTCTTTTGCAACATGACTTCTATGGAAACATTTTGCAATTTCATGTAATATACTTTTTCTTTAAATTATAATTGTTTTCTTGGAGCAGATTTCTTGGGGAGCGTCTGGAAGCAGCCTTAGTTTCAGTTCAGTTTCAATCACCCCAAATGCAGCCACAAGTTAAAGTCCAACTCCTTTATTGTGTCTTCCAAAATCTTATCTCCTTCTCTTGGGGCTCAGCTAGTTTTCTGGAGGCCTTCCTCTCTCCTTGGTTCCTGAGAGCTCTTGTCCGAATGTCTCCAGCCAACACAACAGTAGAAATGGGAATGAATCTTGACTCTGAATCTCCTCCCAGAGAGTGGGTTTGTAGGTGGGCTTGTGAATCTCCCAGAATTCAGTCCTAGTTGTGAATCTCCTGGAAGTCCCCCGGAAGTTCTCCTGAAGTCCTGAGAGCTTCTCGCTTATATATCTTACACTGAGTATACACTAATCATTATATCATGAGGAAACCATTATTTTTTGTAGGATTAAATTAATGCTAAATTAGATTTAACCATTGTCTCCTCAATTCCACTCAATACTTTGTTTCAAGTTCTGGCCCATAACATCTCTTTGAAGGGTCAGATCAATCCTACTGAACCATGCTACATTAGATCATTATTGTCTCTATTCATTCCAGTGACTTAGCACCTTGTAAGAATCCTAACAATTTCACATGTACCTTCTCAGTATGGGGAGAATCTGGAACTCAAAGTTTTAAAAACATATGTAAAAATTTGTTTTACATGTAATTGGGGAAAATAAAAATATTAAAACATGAAGAAAAGAAAAGAAAGATTTGGATTAGGTCAGCAATTTCCAATCTATAGTTTAGGGGATCCAATTCAGAAGAATTGTGAGAATGTATATATTTTCTCAACATTGTTATTTTCTAATTTTCTAATCCATAATGTACCACAATTTATTCTCCCATTCCCCAACTGATGTCTTTTCCTCCTCTTTGTTTTGTTTTTGCTGCCACAGAGAATGTTGTTATGAATATTTTGTTATAGATGAGAGTTTTCTGTCAATCTAATAGGAGATATGCCCAATAGGGGGAACACTAGGTGAAAGAATATAAACAATTGAGTGACTTTTCACATGATTCCAAATTGCTTTCCAAAACAATTAGACCAGACATAATCAATCAGCACCTAGGAAGATTTGGACATAACCGAAAATGACTGAAGAGCAACAGATATTTCAGGCAGGTAGTAAGAGCTAGGGATACAAGGAAGGGCAAAAGATAAGATTCTGCTCTCAGAGAGTCCATGGTCTAATAGGTGAAATAATATACAGACAAAATAAAAACAAGATAAATTGGAAAAAATCAACAGAAGAGATTAGCACAAGGCACAACTCTACCAAAGGTCTATTTAGTATTGTATGCCTATCTTCCCAAAGTTCCTCCCATATCGACTATTTCTGATTTTTTTTTTTCATCTTTGCCAATTTTCCATAGGAGGAGCTAGTGCTTCAGGTGCTGTGCCTATCCTAGCCTAGTCAGGAAGATCTGGGACCTCAAACACCTACTAGCCGTGTGACCCTGAGCAAGTCACTTAACCTAATTTGCCTCAGTCTCCTCATTTGTAAAATGAATTGGAGAAAAAATTGGCAAACCACTGCAGAATCTTTGTCAAGAAAACCCCAAATGGGATTACAAAGTCAGAGAGGACTGATAAATGACTGAATAACAACAAACAATACTTTTCTAGATGTGAGATGAAGTCTTAGGGCTGTTTTAATTTCTCTGATTATCTGAGTCATTTGGAGTATTTTTCCAACTGCTTATTGCTCTTTTACATTTTTCTAAAAGCTATTCGTATCCTTGACTATTTCTCTTGGGCAAAATGGGAGTACTTTTCCCGTAAGTTATGGCATCTGAATCATGAAGTGTGTGGGGGTGGCTTTTAGAAGAATCCATATAAGCATGAAGTAACAGATAATGTTCATTAATGCAAATGAAAGCACCTCAATTCCAAGGTCACCTAATTTGTTTAGAATTCATTTATTCTCAAGCTTGTTTTGCAACTGATTATCAATTCTAAGCCTTAGGGAAAGGAAAAAATAAACCACAACATAATTCTTAGGGGAAATTCTTCTTTTGACTAGTCATTATATGACCCAATTGGAAATCCCCTGATTTCCTAACTGTATTCTTTTTTTTCTTCATTGTAGAAAAGAATATCAGAAAAACGAAAAGAGAAAGACAGAGTATAGAAGAAATGTTCAATGTGTAACAGATTACTTTGTGAAAATATCAGATAATTAGACAATTTCAAAGGACTCATGATGAAAATGCCATTTACCCCTACAAAGAGAATTTATGAACTCAGTGCAATTGAAGCATATATATTTTTCCTTTTCCTTATAGCTTTCTTTGGCCATTAAAAAAAAATAACACGGGCTCATATAGAAATGTTTTACATGACTACATGTTTATGATTGATATCATATTGCTTGTCTTTTCAATAGGTGGGGGAGAGGCTGGAAGGAGAGAATTTGGAACTCAAAATTTAAAAAAATAATAATATTGGAAATAAATAAATAAGGACACCACAAAAAAAGATACCCCTTGATTCCTAATTACTTCCCTACCATACTGGCAGAATGTTATCTATTATATACATCAATATAATGTATAACAAACCAAAAGAATGCTGAAATTGATCATTAACCTTAAAAAGAGAAAATAGAAGTTCATTAACTTTATGTTCCATTAACAAGATACTCCATCTTTCAGCTCTGGGGATTCTCTCTGACTCTCCCCCATGTCTGGAATTCTCTCCCTCCTCTTGCAATTACTGACTTCCCTTGGCTTCCTTTAAATCTCATCTAATATCCCACCTCCCACCGGAAACCTTCCCCAATTATCTTAATTCCAGTGCCTTCCATCTATTAACCATCTCTTATTCAATAACAGTAATTAACAATTACAATAACAAAAACAATATATTGTTTTTTATTATCCTTGTTTTATACATATTTGCTTGCATATTGTCTCCCCCATTAGATTATAAGTTCCTTGAGAGTAGGGACTTTTCATGGTCTTAATGCTTAACACAGTGTCTGGCACATAGTAGGAACTTAGAAAATATTTATTGAATTAGAAGGAAATACCTTGACTGTTTATTTTTTAGATTTCCATTTTATTTTCTTGATATCACTCTCTCCTAGTTCAATAATACTCTTCCCTCCCTCTATGTAGCTTTTAGAGTTAATTTCTCTATGGCCTTTAGACTTCCTAGGTAAGGGGTTTTTAACCTCTTTTTTGTATCATAGACTCCAATAGCAAACTGGGAAAGCTCACATACTCCTCAAAATCCTGATTTTAAATACATAAAAATAAAATGTGTTGAATAACAAAGGAAACCATATATATTGCAATGTTTTAAAAATATCTTTTAAAAAAAAGTTCAGGAACCCAAAATTAAGAACCCCAGGCCTAGATCAGTGATGTCAAACAAATAGAAATTTATCCCTGTAGGCCACATATTGACTTTTATCGTCAAGTTCTTTCAGATTTGGGGCATGCTTGGTGGCGCAGTGGATAGAGCACCAGCCTTGAATTCAGGAGGACCAGAGTTCAAATCTGCCCTTAGACATTTAACACTTCCTAGCTGTGTGACCCTGGGCAAGTCACTTAACCCCAGCCTCAGAAAAAAAAAAAAAAGGTCTTTCAGATTCTTCAGGACTCCATTTAGGATTTCCTTGGCAAAGATAATGAAGTGGTTTGCCAGTGAGGCAAATAAGATTAAGTGACCTGTCCAGGGTTATTCAGTCAATAAGTATCAAGTTTTGAATTTGAACTCAAGTCCTCCTGATTCCAGGGCCAGTGTTCTATCTACTACATTGCTGCCCAGAATTGCTGCAGCAATGTGATATATCATGCTTTTATTTACTTTGTTAAACACTTTTCAGTTATATTCTAATCTGATGTGGAATCCACTGGGCACTTTGCTAGCCACTGTGGATCTGGGGTTTGACACCCCTGCCTAGGTCACAGACTCAGAACTAAAAGGAATACACAGGGTCATCCAGTTCAAAAACCCATTTTACAGTTGAGAAAACTGAGGTTCAGAGCAGTGAAGTGATGATCATTCAGATTTTAAGTAGCAGTAATGGGATTTGAATCCAGATAAATGTTCTTTCCTTGGCATCTTATTATAATAATCTTCAAGGAAAAAACATACACACATATCTTTTGCTTATATTTTCCCCTATAATTCCCTCATAGAATCTAGAAGGTAGAATTCAATCATCTCTATCTTTTCTCTAGTCCAAGGAGAATTTTCCTTATATATAATTTTAAAAAATTTTCTAGTCAGGCATAATGTGGTTTGAGTAAGGATATCGGTCCAGTTTAGTTTCAGATAATGTTTATTTACTTAATTATAGATCCCTAAAGAATAAAGTTCCTCCCACTTTAACAGGTTCTTGAATTATAGGAAAGAGGCAAGGAGAAGCTTCAGTCCTAGGGCTTTGAGTTTAATAATAGAAGGATCTTCCCCAATCTAACCCAAGACACTGAATTTATTTTTTGCCCTCTTATTAATTACTTTGTTAATTAACATCCAATGTTACTAATTACCCTGTTTCCTTTCCCCAAAAATGTTTGTCTACAATTTAATTCCCCAAAATAGCAGTTAAAAAATTTTTTTAAAAATATTATCACATCCAATCCCCTAATTTATAGAAAAGAAAATTAAAGTTGAGGGAGATATTACACAAGTAATAGACATCAAAGACCCTTTGCTTACAAAGTCACTGGACCATCCATGCTACCTTGGATTTTGTTTTTAAAATCTGGATTGGTTTTACATTTTGCACAGTTCTGTAGAGTTAAGCATTGTGAGTCACAGATCATTCATCTTAGAGTCCTTCCTTGCCTCCTTTATGTTTCTTGTGGAAATTTTATGGGAAAACATGGACTACAATTACACAGGATGTGATAGCATGGATGGGTTGTAATGTGATTTGTATTATGGGAAGGAATTGGGAAGATCACAGATGCATCAAAAATTAGAAATTTTTTTTCTGTGATGAAATATAGTTGTGAACCACAGAATGCTACAATTTCTGAAAACTCAGAATTCCCAGTGACCCATAAGACAATGGAGGGACACATAGTTGGCATAAATAGGCTGTTTTCCCAAAAATGAACATTCCCTCAAGCTGTCTTTCTATATCTCTCCTCTCATTCTTAGCCAAACTTCCTCTAGTTTCTATTCTTCCTTTTCTTTCTTTTCAACACTTTGCAATTTGGCTTCTGATATCATCATACTAATAGAACCTGTCTCCAAAATCCTAATAATCTATTATTAATAGCAGGGCAGCTAATTGGAATATTAGAGTCCTAGGCCTGGAATCAGGAAGACTCAACTTCCTGAGTTCAAATCTGGCCTCAGATGTGAACTAGCTATATGACCTTGTGCAAATCCCTTCACTCTATTTGTCTCAGTTTCCCCATCTGTAAAATGAACTGCATCAGGAAATGTTAAACCACTCTAGTATCTTCGCCAAGAAAACCCTAAATGGGATCTTGAAGAGTCAGAAGTGAACAAAACAAATTATAGGATTATGCATTTAGAGTTGGAAAAGGCTATTCAATTTAGGGTACCATTTCCTCGGTAGTCTTTCCTGACTCTTTCTTTCATTTCTTAGAATTCTCTCTCTTTATTAATATGTAAAAAATGTTGTACCGTTCCTCCCTCTAGAATCTAAGCTCCTTGAGGGCAGACACTAATTTTTTCCTTTTTATCTTTGAATCCAAAATATTCAGGGTAAATAATAAGACTAGAAGTTACTTAATAACATAATTAACAAGAGGTAATTAATAAACTAGAAGGAATTTAATAAATGTTCATTGAAATTATTTGTGTTGAATAATTTACATATGAGAATGGTGTAGAAGGTATCATCCAGGAAATCTGAAAAGTAGGTAGCTTGACAAGGGGAGGCCATAGGAAATGGTCCATATGTCATCTGCTCCATTTGATATATGGGAGACTCCATAGGAAATGGAGTGGGACACTAATAATAATCTGCATATTGGCAGAGCTAGAGGAAGGTCTTCAGCATGCTGAGTAGATCCTTTATGAATAAAGTATTTACAAAACAATGGCACAGGATAATGAAAAGGGTCTCTCAACATAGAGGGTAATGTTGAGCAGTCTGGGGAAGCCTATAGTCCCCTTCTCAGATATAGAAGTATATAAAGTCCATAGGACTATAACAGAGACCAATTAAGTTGAAATTTAATTAAAAAAAACATTTTTGGGGAAGTTCATAGACCCCAGATTAAGAATCTTCTCATTAAAAGGAGCACCCTTGTCCATGAGAACATGGTTTCAATTCAACAAGCATTTATTAAGTGCCTACTATGTGCTGAGCACAATGATAGCTATAGGGGATGTCAATACAGGAATGAAGAACAAATTGGAGGGAGGAAGAGGCATTAACCTCTTGGCTAATCAGGAGATCTGGAGAGAATTATGAGCTTTTGAGGAAGCTAAGGATTCCAAGGAGGTGAGGTGGAATGAGGAAGTTGTGTACTCCAGGCATGAGTGAGAAGGAACACGAAGTTCAAGAGAACAGCAAGTAGCTCAATTTGACTGCATTCCAACTGAAATAAGCCCAGTGGAGGGCCATTGAGTTCCTAAGAAGCAGTGTATGAGGCCATCAAAGTGACATGAACCAAACATACTGCCCAAAGTCAGGAGCCTCAGGGTTTAGAATCCTCAGTTGGTGATTAAATGCTGTGTGACCCCAGGAAACTTACTTAGCTTCTCTGATCCTCAATTTCCTTCATCTTTAGAACAAGAATTGGATCTGAGTTCATTGCTATAAGTGCTACCCTTCCAGATAAGCACCTTTTATGCAATTTATAATTTTAGAAAGTTATCTAGAAAGTTTCATGTGAATTATTTAAGATCACATAGCCATTATGTGTTAGAGGTAGAACTCAGATCTTCCTAGCTCTATGGCCAACTCTATATCCTCTCTATCACTTCCCAGATTCTCAGTTTTCTCTATCTCTAAAATGAGGAAAATCATAGTACTGATTCCAAGTATCAAATAAGATTTGTAATGTACTTTGCAAACCTTAGAATACTATGCAAATGATAGATAATATTATTATTGGGATAATACTAATTAAATCTACTTTCCATGATTGGGAAGAGTGCTTTTTTAACCCTGAAATGTTATGAGGATGATAAAAAAGCATTTATAAAATTCTTATTTTTGGCCATTATTTCCTAAACTTTGATTATTTTCTTCATCTTCTTTATCCTTCCACCAGAACCTTGAATCATCATGGGCTCTGATTGATTGCCCAGGATCAGGCCTCCAAAGATGCTTCTTAACTACCTACAACTTAACTATCCACCCCTGCCTTTTCTCACCCTCCTCCCACTTAGAGTAGAAGTTAGGTACCATTTTGTTTTCTTGTTTTTGTATTCCTAGAACTTATCTTGAGAAGTAAGATTTCCAAAAATATTGATAACAGGATAAAGGGAGGGGTGAATTATCTTGTTAAGATAGCTTCAGGCAATCACTACAAGAATCAAAGAATTGGCTAAACAACAAAGTTCCTGACAAAGAGGCCCAGGCTTAAAACAATCCAAACTGGCTAGAGTCCATGTCAGGGCAAAAGTCTACAGACATATGCAATGAGCAAAAAAAGAGCTTTGTAAATCGGTTCTGACAAAGGTCTCATTTCCAAAATATATAGAGAACTGACCATGATTTATAGGAAACCAAACCATTCTCCTATTGATAAATGGTCAAGGGATATGAACAGACAATTCTCAGATGATGAAATTGAAACTATTTTCACTCATATGAAAGAGTGTTCCAAATCACTATTGATCAGAGAAATGCAAATTAAGACAACTCTGAGATACCACTACACACCTGTCAGATTGGCTAAGATGACAGGAACAAATAATGATGAATGTTGGAGGGGATGTGGGAAAACTGGGACACTGATACATTGTTGGTGGAGTTGTGAAAGAATCCAGCCATTCTGGAGAGCAATTTGGAACTATGCCCAAAAAGTTATCAAACTGTGCATACCCTTTGACCCAGCATTGCTGTTATTGGGCTTATATCCCAAAGAAATACTAAAGAGTGGAAAGGGACCTGTATGTGCCAAAATGTTTGTGGCAGCTCTTTTTGTTGTAGCTAGAAACTGGAAGTTGAATGGATGTCCATCAATTGGAGAATGGTTGGGTAAATTGTGGTATATGAAGGTTATGGAATATTATTGTTCTGTAAGAAATGACCAGCAGGAGGAATAC
Organism: Sminthopsis crassicaudata; assembly: GCF_048593235.1. Lineage (NCBI taxonomy): Eukaryota > Metazoa > Chordata > Mammalia > Dasyuromorphia > Dasyuridae > Sminthopsis > Sminthopsis crassicaudata. The sequence goes on from NC_133621.1 coordinate 288,916,225, forward strand.
AGAGAGGCTTGGAGAGACTTAAATCAACTGATGCTGAGTGAAACGAGCAGAACCAGAAGATCACTATACACTTCAACAACAATACTGTATGAGGATGTATTCTGATGGAAGTGGAAATCTTCAACATAAAGAAGATCCAACTCACTTCCAGTTGATCAATGATGGACAGAAATAACTACACCCAGAGAAGGAACACTGGGAAGTGAATGTAAACTGTTAGCACTACTGTCTATCTACCCAGGTTACTTATACCTTCGGAAGCTAATAATTAATGTGCAACAAGAAAATGGGATTTAGACACATATATTGTATCTAGGTTATATTGTAACACATGTAAAATGTATGGGATTACTTGTCATCGGGGGGAGGGAGTGGAGGGAGGGAGGGAATAATTTGGAAAAATGAAAAAATAAATAAATAAAAAAAATAAAAAAAAAAGAGCTTTGTAAATCCTACCAATTGTAATTCTGATCAATGTGAACCTTGAAGGGAGGGCTAAAGAATAGAAGTAACAGTATAAAGCTTGCTCTCACTTCTGTATTCAAGGTATGTCTTGCTTAAGAGTATATGCACTTCTAGTGAGAATCACTGAATAAAGTATTCTTTTCTTATTGGTCATAACATACTCCAGTTTACTACTGGGGGAAGCTCTTCCTGGGCTTACTCTCCAACCCTGCTAAATTCCATGAAGTCTTCTGATAACATTAGCTTACAATAAGTGCTTGGTAAATGCTTTGTTCCTCATACTATCTTCCAAAGACATATAACAATCCGAGTTATTTGATCATAAATAAAAAACAATTTTGTTCCCAGAAATTGAATTAACACACAATTTTTAGAAATGTATCTTTGTGTAAAGTAAGTTATATCTATATTGTTTTTAGGTATAAGTTTAGTGGAACATTGTAAATATATAATTATTATATATTTTATAATTTAGTAAAGGGAGAGATACATTATTAGATTGGGTGTCCAGAACCTATTAGCCCTGTTACTTAATTCTTATGTGATCCTGAGCTAACTTCTCCATGTCTCAGATATTTAAAATTATAGGACTGGGCTAGATGATTTTTAAGGTTTCTTCCAGCTTTGAATTCAAAGATTCTCCAGAAAACAAATTATTCCATTAATATTCTACTTTAATAAATTTCTATTTTACTTTTTGGTCAACTTTTTTCCCTCTTGCCCAACCCTTGCATTGAGAAAGTAAGAAAAGCAAAACATTATAAACATATATAGTCCAGAAAAACAAATGGCCATAAGTCTCAATCAATAATCTGAAAACAACATGCATTTATTATGTATTTACTATGTGCCAGTCACTGTGCTGGTTAAGTCCTATAATTTTATAGACAAACTGATATATGCTATTTGCTGGAACTCTATTTCATCTTTCTTGATATATCAATTATATCAGATAACTACACTATCTTTTCTGTCTGTTGTTGCTTTTAAAATTTGGTTATTTATTTTTTTGCCTCTACTCTCTCTTGGTTCTCTCCAGATGACTGACTATTCCTATTCCCATCATCCATTTTATGATCCCTAATTTCATTCTCTAAGGCTCTCTCCTGGACCCTCTTTTCCTTTTATACTCTTTCTCAGTGATCTCATCAGTTTTCATTGATTTAATCATCTCATCTCAATGTAGATGACTCATGGATTATATATTCAGCCTGTTATGGTGAAATCAAGTAAGACACTGAGTAGTCACATCCAGATAACAGTTTTCCTTTAAAGAACTTCTTCAAAATTTTGTTTGTTTATTTGTTTTTAGCAATCCATGAAACTGCAGAAACACATCCTATGCTCTTGGTAGCACAAGGGACCTAAAACCTTGGTATCTACAGTAATTGAGTGTGGAAAAACCGGATTATTTATGGGGTTGAGACATCTGTTAGTACGGATAAAGAGAAAATGAGATAAGGTGATTAGGTGACTTACAAGAGTTAGAACTTAATTTCACAAAATGGTGGATAATTTTTACATTTTATCTTTGTCTTATTGCCATCTTCTTTTTGAGGATAGTATCCCTATATCACCTTGATAATCTTATAATGATTATATAATTATTAGCAAGTAGATGGCAAGCTCAAGAACTCATTTACTTAGTTGCTTAGAATATGGAATTGAACAAAAATTCAGACTGAAAATAGTAAATTCTTTCCCATTTGTATCTTATTATAGTAACTCAGATGTATTATTATATTAATTTTTTAGTAATTAATAGATTTAGCATTGTATAATTAAACTTTCACTATTCATGTGCTCTGATGAGAAATTTTGTATGAAAGGGAGAGACATTGTTATTACAGGATTAGGACTGTCCTTTCAAGGGCATAGACTGATCTGATATAAATCATAAAAAGGGAAAACTTTCTTAGGTCTGCTTAATTTTTTTTTTTCCTGAGTCTGGGGTTAAGTGACTTGCCCAGGGTCACACAGCTAGGAAATGTTAAGTGTCTGAGATCAGATTTGAACTCAGGTCCTCCTGAATTCAAGGCTGATGCTCTATCCACTGTGCCACCTAGCTGCCCCCAGCTCTGCTTAATTCAAGGCAAGAGTCACAGTTAACAGTCAATTATTGAGCAAAGTTCAACATTATTCACAGGGTTTAATAGTCAGGCTTGGAATCAACTACATGGGAAAATTTCTCATCTTTTTTTTTTTTTTTTTTAAGAAAAGTGGGAAACTGAGTCAAGAGATTTGCTTGTGCAAAGCTAGTCCCTCAACTTTTCCCAGGAATAGATATCCACCTGAAGCAGTTCTCAGCCTACACTCCCTTTGAGCAATACATGACATTTCCCTGGAATGGTGGATGACTGGCTTTATTACAGTTCAGACAACCACACACACACACACACACACACACACACACACACACAAACACACACACACAACTAAAAACAATAGTAAATTACAGTCCCATGAGATTTTACAACAAATGGCAAATTTGCACTAATTACAACTCATGATTAAATTATTGTTATTATCATTTTTTCATTAGTACAATAATGAAAACAATGAGCAAATATAGGGGTCGATACGGTGGAGCTCACCTAAACACTCCCAGATTTCCTTCCAACCAATTTTAAATAATGCCTCAAAACAAATTCTTCAGTGGTATAAATCATAAAAGGATGGGATGAAATAATTTCTCAGGCCAAAACAACTTAGAAGGTCAGCAGAAAAAAAATGTGTTGCACCAGGGTGAAAGTAGAACACACTACAGCACAGACAAGGCCCAGGCAAGCCAACAGCAGGCCTTGGGAGAAGCGGCTTCTGGAGTTCTTGGCCCACAAGTGATAAGAAAGTCAGATAGCTGGTCAAAAGTGATCCCTTTGTTGGTACTTAATGCAATATCATTGTGTATACACAAATCTAGGTCCCAATTCTGAGGCAAGGAAGGGTACTAGTACATCAAAACTTGCAGCCATGGTAGATCAAGGAAGCTCTTCACAGTTTCACAGTGGAAAGAAGTGCTTATGGTCACTCATAGACCCTAGCACAGGCCAGGAGAGTAATAAAAATACCTCTCCTTAAATCATACTATCTTGGAAGAACTGAAAACTTATAGACCCCTGGAACTAGTTCTTAAAATAGCTTCACACACACAAAAAACTGAGGTTTAGCACAGTTAACCCGCCATCTGAGGATCACAGTTAAAAGTCAATAAATAGTTTGAGAAAATGAGCAAATAATTAAAAAAGAACTGATTATAGAAAGTTACTATGGTGATTAGGAAGATCAAAACAGAAAGAACAAATTAGAGCAGATCAAAACAAGGAAGATCAGAAGAAAATAACAAAATCAAAATAGCTACCAAAAAAAAAGTCTCAAAGAAAAATGTGAGTCAGTCTCAGGACCAGAAAGAATTCCTAGAAGAGCTCCAGAAATATTTTCAAAATAAAGAAGGTAAGGGAAAAATTAGGAAAATAAATGACAGCAGTGCAATACAATTATGGGTGGGGGGAAGAGTCAACATCTTGGTAAGCTAAAGGAAGCACACACACACACACACACACACACACACACACACACACACACACACACAAACACACAAATGAATAAAATAATACCTTAAAAAATTAGACCAAATGGTAAAAGAGGCACTGACATCTATTGAAGAGAAGAACTTCAAAAGCAGAATTGGCCAATTGGAAAAAGTTGTACAAAAGTTCACTGAAGAAAACAATATCTTAAGGAGAATTGGCCAAGTGGAAAAAGAGGTACAAAAGCTCCCTAAAGAAAATAATTCCTTAAAAATTAGAATTGGGCAAATGGAAGATAAAGATTCCATGAGAAATCTAGAAACAGTAAAAACACAATCAAAAGAATGAAGAAAAAAAATAGAAGAAAATGTTGGAAGAATAACTAATTTGGAAATAGATCCAGGAGAGACAATTTAAGAATTATTGGGCTACTTGAAAATTATGATTTAAAAAAAAAACAAAAAAAAACCACTACCTTTCATCTTCCAAGAAATTATCAAGAGAAATAACCCTGTTATTCCCAACCAGAAGGTAAAACAGAAATTGAAAGAATACATCAATCACTGCCTGAAAGAGATCCCAAAATGAAAACTCCAAGAAATAGTCAAATTTCAGAGCTACCAGGTCAAGGAGAAAATATTGCAGTCAGAAAGAAACAATTCAAATATTGTGGAGTCATAGGATAATAATAGATTTAGAAGCTTCTACATTAAAATATTAAAATATTATATTCCTGAAGACAAAGCATTTAGTATTATAACTGATAATAACCTCTCCAATAAAACTGAGTATAATCCATTAAATGAAAAATATGGATTTTCAATTATATAGAGAATTTTCAAAATTTTCTGATGAAAAGACCAGAGGCAAACAGAAAATTTGACTTTCAAATAGAAGACTCAAGAGAAACATAAAAAGGTAAATCAGAAAGAGAAATAGTTAAGGGATTTAATAAGGTTAAACTGTTTATATTCCTTATGAAAAATTGTTACAATTCTATATGGGAAGATGATACTTGTAACTCCTAAGAACTTTCTCATTATTAGGGAGTTAGGAAGAATATACATAGACAAGAAGGCACAAGGGTGAGCAGAATATGATAAGATGATATCTAAAAAAAGTAAAATTAATAGGTGAGAAATTGGAATACACTGGGAAGAGAGGGAAAAGGAAAGACAAATGGGGTCAGTTATCTCATATAAAAGAGGTATAAAAGAGCTTTTATAGTGGAGGTAGAAATGGGGAAGGGGTGTTGAGCAGAGCATTTGAACCTAACAATCATGGGATTGGCTCAAAGAGGGAATACATATACATTCAGTTGTGTATAGAAATCTACTTTATCTTATAGAAAAGTAGAAGGAGAATGGGGAGGATATTGATAGAAGCTATCTATAGTTACATTAAAAATTCTTTAAATATTTATTGATTAGAGAAATGCAAATTAAAACAATTTTGAGGTATCATCTCATACCTATCAGATTGGCTAATATCTCAGAAAAGAAAAATGACAAATGTTGAAGGAGATATGGGGAAAATGAAGCACTAATGCATTGTTGGCAGAGTTGTGAACTGATTGAACCATTCCGGAGAGCAATTTGGAAATACATCCAAAGTACTGTGCATTCCCTTAGATCCAGAAATATCACAATAATTCTGTATCCCCAAAAGATGAAAAACAAAAATGAAAAGGACTGACAAAAATATTTATAGCAACTCTTTTTTTCATGGCAAAGGCCTGGAAATTTATCATTTGGGGAATGGCCAAACAAGTTGTGATTGTGATGGAATACTAGAATATTATAAGAAATGACAAGGGGCAGCTAGTTGGTGTGGATAGAGCACCAGCCCTGAAATTAGGAAGACCAGAGTTCAAAAATCACTTAACTCTAACTGCCTCAGGAAAGGAAGAAAGAAAAGAAAGAAAGAAGAGAGAGAGAGAAAGACAGAGAGAGAAAAAAGAGAGAGAGAGAGAGAGAGAGAGAGAGAGAGAGAGAGAGAGAGAGAGAGAGAGAGAGAGAGAGAGAGAGAGAGAGAGAGAGAGAGAGAGGAGAGAGAGAGAGAAAGAAAGAAAGAAAGAAAGATAGAAAGAAAGAAAGAAAGAAAGAAAGAAAGAAAGAAAGAAAGAAAGAAAGAAAGAAAGAAAGAAAGAAAGAAAGAAAGAAAGAAAGAAAGAAAGGAAGGAAGGAAGGAAGAAAGAAAGAAAGAAAGAAAGAAAGAGAAAGACAAGCAGGATGCTCTCAGAAAAACTTGGGAAAACTCAGATGAGAAATAAACAGAAGCAGGAGTACAAAATAAACAGAACAAGGAGTACATTGTACATGGTAATAGCAATATTTTGTAGGATAATTAGTTATATATGATTTAATTATTCTCAGCAATATAATGATCCAAGAGAATACCAAAGGACTTAGATGGCATAGTGGATACAGCATTGGCCCTGGAGTTCAAATCCAACCTCAGACACTTACAACTAGCTAGCTCTGTTATCCTGGGCAAGTCACTTGACCCCAATTGTCTTGCCAAAAAGTCAAACCAAACCCATGAAAAAAAAGTTACTATTCGTCAGGAGACATCCATTCAGTATTGTGTTATTCCAAATTATCTCATGCATTTCCAAATTATCTTATGTAGAAAATCATTCATTTTATAATTTTTGGCATTTTAAACTAATGGCATTCAAAACCAATATAGAGTACTTGCATTTACTAATATTTATAAAGTGTTTTGGGTTCCTTCAAAAACACCCCAAAATGAGTCAAATCAATTTCTTTGTATTATAACCAAATCCTCCTTTAATTTTCAGTAATTGCAAGTGTCCTCTTCAGGCCAAACTTGGGACCCAGTGAGAGTCTTATATATATTTAGACCAATCTTTGCATAATTTGAGATTTCTATTCTTAGTCATCCTCTCTGAATGAGAGGCTTCCCTTGATCCCAGGACAAAAAGAATTTCCATATGGGAATAGAAGTTGATTTACTAGGGCTGGAATCTATGGAACCCTCCTCATCTCTAAGGAGGTAACAGGGATGTGGTTCAGGAAGAAGTAGAGGTCTGGAGACAAGTGGTTCTTATCAGAAGAAATCTATTGATAGAAATCTTGCTGGAGCATCCTTGAGTGTTCCTTTGGTTAAGGTCCAGTCACCGCATGGAGACTCAAAGTCTCAATCCCTTTGTGCTATCTGCAAATATTATGGCAGAATAAAGACACCAAGTATGTATATACAGACAATACTTTATTTAGCAATGTATGCAGCTGCAGAAACTAATCAGGTCTCATGCTCTCAAAGGTTTCTACAATTCTTATATAATGGAAGAGAATGAGAAAACAGGATTGTAGGGATTAATATATCTGATAAATAGTATTTTTTTTCCAATCACATGCAAAGATAGTTTTCAACATTCATTTTGTAAGATTTTGTGTTCCAATTTTTTCTCCCTCCCTTTAATCTATCCCCCTCCCAACACAGCAAGTAATTTAATACAGTGATTTGATATATGTGTAATTTTGTAAATATATTTCCACATTAGTTATGTTGGAGACACCTGTTTTCCTATTGGTGACAGGAATTGGAGATTCTGAGGTGAGATGAGGAAATCTTGTGATTTTACCATTTTTCCTATAATCAAAAGCTTAAAAGAAGTGGGAATTGAATTTCACAAAATGGTGGATAAAGGCATAATGAAGTTTCATGGTATTTTTAATGTAAGAAGCAAGAATCTCTCTCCTGAGCCTCAGTTCTGCATTACCAACAACCTTTTAGACATTTTAAACTGGCCATTCTGTAGGCCCTTCAAATTCAACATACTCAGAACAAAACTCATTTTCTTTTCCACAAAGCTCCCCCTTTACCAAATTTCCCTATTTCTGTCAAAGGCTTCGCCATTCTTTCATTCTCATAGGTTTGTAACATCTGTTTTATCTTCAGTTCCTCTTAGTCCAACCCCACATAATGCAATCAGTTGCCAAATATTGCCTTTTGTTTTTATTTTTAAAACCTCTCCCACATCTGGAGATTCCTCTCTTCTCACACAATTAGCTACCTCTTTTGTTTAACTCCTTATTAATGGCTGCCTGACTGACTTCAATGACCTCTCATTCGTTAACTTGATTCAAGTCTTTCTCCTTACCTACCTATCTACCACACAGCTAACAACTTTCCTTGAAGTAAAGTTCTGATGGTGTTATTCTACTCAATAAATTCTAGTGACTCTCTATTGTTTTTAATGATAAAAGATAAAATCCAAATCACGAATAATTAAAGAATTGCAAACTAATATAACTCTGAGATTCTACCTCACAAAGTTGATACAAAATGGGAAATGAGAAATTCTGGAGGGATTGTGGGAAAACAGGCACACTAATGCTATGTTGGTTGAGCCCTGAATTGGGCAAGTCATTTTGGAAAGCAATTTGGAACTGTGCCTCCAAACTGTGCCCCAGTTCATTAAACTGTGCCATATCCCTTGACCTAGTAACATCACAGCTAGACCTATAATCCAAAGAGGTAAAAATCAGAGAAAAAGATCCCACATGAAAAAAATATATATAGCAGCTCTTTTTTGGTAATAGGAAGAAATGGAAATTAAATGTGATGCCCATATTTTAGGGGAAATCAATGAATAAATTATGGTATACAACCAGGATGAAATACTACTATGTCATAAGAAAGGATGCTTTCAGTGAAATCTGGGAAGATTTGTATGAACTGGCACAGAGTAAACTGAACAGAACCAGGTGAATGTTTTATATATTAACAACAATATTATAAAGACAGATTTTGAAAAACTGATCAACATAATGACCAACCATGATTCCAGAGAACAAACAATGAAGCACACTTTCTGACAGGGAGTTGATAAAATCATTATATAGAATGAGACATATTTTGTGAACATGGTAAAAGAGAGAATTTGTTTTTCTTGAGTATACACATTAGTCACAAATGGTTTTAGTTATTTGTTTTTGCAATGGTAAAAGATATGGAAGGAAGGAAAATCATTTTTTTTATTTTGAATAAAACCCATCAAATCAAAATTTTCTATAGAAATCTGGGCAAAAAAAAATCTGTATCAACTTGGTCTTGTCTGGACAGACAGCTTAAATTTATATTTTAATCCTTACAACAACTATATCAGATAAGTGTTATTTAAAGAATAGCAAGCAGACTTAGAAGGAAACTGAGGCTTACCTGCAGTTTATTACACAGCTAATAAATGTCTCAGCTGGTATTTGAACTTGTTGTGACTCCATTTGGAGTATTCTTTTTTGTATTATAGCTTTTGATTGATAAAACATATGCATGGGTAATTTTTCAACATTGACCCTTGCAAAAGTATCTGTTCCAGCTTTTCCTCTCCTTCTCTCTACCCATTCCCCTAGATGGTAGGCAGTCCCACACATGTTAAATATGTTAAAGTCTATGTTAAATACAATATGTGTATACATATTTATACAGTTGTCTTGCTACACAAGATTTAGAAATCCAAGATTCTGGATTTAGAAAGAAGGTAAAAAGAACCTGGAAAGAAAAACAAAAATGCAAGCAAACAATAACAGAAAGAGTGTAAATGCTATCTTGTGGTCCACACTCATTTCCCATTGTTTTTTCTCTGGGTGTAGCTGGTTCTGTTCATCACTGATCAGTTGGAACTGATTTGGATCCTCTCATTGCCGAAGATAGCCACTTCCATCAGAATTGATACTCATATAGTATTGTTGTTGAAGTGTATAATGATCTCCTACTTCTGCTCATTTCACTTAGCATTAATTCATGCAAGTCTCTCCAAGCTTCTCTGAATTCATCTTGCTGGTCATTTCTTATAGAACAATAATATTCCATAACATTCAAATGCCATAATTTACCCAACCATTCTCCATTTGATGGGCATCCCTTCAGTTTCCAGTTTCTTGCCACTGCAAAGAGGGCTGCCACAAACATTTTTGCATGTACAGGTCCCTTTCCCTCCTTTATGATCTCTTTGGGATATAAACCCAGTAGTAGCACTGCTGGGTCAAAGAGTATGCACAATTTGACAATTTTTTGAGCATAATTCCAGATTGCTCTCCAGAATGGTTGGATTCTTTCACAACTCCACCAACAATGCATCAGTGTCCCAGTTTCCCCACATCCCCTTCAACATTCATCATTATTTTTTCCTGTCATCTTAGCCAATCTGAGAGGTATGTAGTGGTATCTCAGAGTTGTCTTAATTTGCATTTCACTGATCAATAATGATTTGGAACACTCTTTCATATGGGTAGAAATAGTTTCAATTTCATCATCTGAAAATTGTCTCCTTTGACCATTTATCAGTTGGAGAATGGCTTGATTTCTTATAAATTTGAGTCAATTCTCTATATATTTTGGAAATGAGGCCTTTATCAGAACCCATTTGGCGTATTCTTGGTAAAGACATGACAGTGGTTTGCCATTTCCTTCCCCAGTTTATTTTACAGATGAGGAAACTGGGGTAAACAATGTTAAGTGACTTGCTCAAGTTCACAGAAATAGTAAGTATCTGAGGCCAGATTTGAATTCAGGAAAATGAGTCTTCCTGACTTCAGGTCTGGCACATTACCACCCATCTGCTCTGGGATTGATCTGCAAGTCTTTGGAGTCATTGGAATCCAAAAACTCTTGTGGAACATTGGTTTCAGACTAATTTTACCCAATCAGATTGCAGGAAATGTAAATCACTAACTTTTTTTTTTTTTTTTTTTTAATGTCACAGAATCCCTTTAATTAACAGCTTTTCATAAAATTGATTTTAAAAAATACTTTTTTGTTTTCCCAGCTTCTAGAATACACTAAATATTTAGCAAATGCTTTTTGAATAAATTACTTTTAAAAGAGGCTTTTCAATTCCCAATTTCTCTTCTTGAATTCTTTGGGGAAATTGGCCTTCTATATTTAATAGACACGAGACATCACATGACCATTGGCTGTATTTTATAAATCTCAAATGATGACTTAAAAATTTTTCTAGAAGCATGAATGAGGTTCAGAGTATCCAGTAATTCTCTAGAGACAGTCAATGTTTTTTGTTAATAGTGAACATGAATCATTAAGGCACCGAAAATTAATGTGATAAATTAAATGTGATTTCAACTCAGGACACATAGGATCATTGATTTAGGGATGGAAAGGAAAGACCTTGGAGGATTTGTAGCCCATTTCACAAATGAAGGACATTAAAGGTATTCTAGTCCAAAATGAGGCAGAGACAGTATCAAAGATTTAACCAAGATTACACAGTGAGAGAAATGGGATTTGAATCCAAGCCTACTGATTAGAAATGCTTAACTTTGTTTTGTTTTTTTTTTTTTTCTCCTCCATACACACTAACTCCAAGACCAAGTTTTAGAGGACACTAACAGGTACTCCATAGTCCAGACTCAGAAAAAACAATCAAATCTTTTCTCTGCTAGGAAAAAAAAAATCACTGAATAGAAATGTATAAAAAATATCAAATTTCTTATCTTTGACAATGAGGAGTTTGGAGTTTACTTCTAAGATCACTTCTAAATCCAAATGTATTAATCTATAAATTTTATTTTGTGTGTAATTCTGGCCTGGGATTTCAGAAATGTGGAGAATATCTTTTAATAATGGACATCATCAGCTGGAAAATGCTAACGCCATTCAGCGAAATAATTATGAAGAATGAATGCCGATAGATGAAGACTATTTTCATTTGTTTTTGCCTTTTGTTCTGCTTCTTTTGTCACAACGTGTCAGAAATATGTTTACATGATTGTACACATATAACCTCTATCATTATTACATACTCTCTTGGAGAGGGGGGATAAGTGGGATAAAAAAATTGAAACTCAAAAATCTTTCAAACGTTGACAACTGTCTTTACATGTAATTGAAAAAAAAAATACTACTTACCAAAATGAAAATCAAAATAATTTTTAAAAATTCAACAGTTGGGGCAGCTAGGAGGTGCAGTGGATAGAGCATCAGTCCTGAGGTCAGGAGGACTTGAGTTCAAATTTGAACTCAGACACTTAACAAGTCCTGGGTGTGTGACCCTGGGCAAGTCACTTAACCCCAACAGACTCGGCAAAACAAAAACAAAAACAAAACAAAACAAAAAAAACAGCCAACAGTGGACATCAGCAACTATTCTGCAATTTACAGAGAAAGCATTGCGTGGACAGGGGGAATGAGTGGCCCAGAATCAAGCACCGTGCAAAATTTGCTATTCAGACTCGCGGTTGGAGGATTCTCAGCCTAGTTGGAGACTGACCTGGCCACCCCCCCCCCCCCCACTAGTCTCATACTTCCTGAAGTTCCCTGGTGGACATTGTTTAGAACAAAGGCGTGGGAAGTGTATTCTTGGAGGTTAAAGGCCAGGCCCTCAGGATCCACAGGACACTTCGGAAGAGAGCCTAGGTGAACTAGCAGCAGCTAATCTTGAGCACATCTTTGGGAGTAAAAGGCCACTGCCTCAGGATCCACAAGACACTTCAAGAGAGAGCCAAGGTAATGGGGCAGCAGGTAATCATATGGCTGCCATCGAGGCCCTGATATCGGGGTCAAAGGATCTGTAAGAGATTTCTGGGAAGATGCAAGGAAGGGGAGTACAGAGGGCGGCACCTCAAGTTGCTGCATGGGGAGGGGGCATTCGTGGACTTTTAAGACAGATTGAAGGGACCTCAAGAGGGGCGGGGCAGCAGAATCTGGTGTTCTAAGGTTCCCTCCTCCGCGTGTGTGCTGGGCTGGGGCTACCCTTAGAGTCCAACACTGGGATCCCAAGGCTCGCTCCTCCACTTATGTACGTGGGGTGGGAGTACCCCTAGAGTCCAAGACTGGGGTCCCAAGACGCACTGTGTACGTGGAGTGCCTGAGAGTGAAAGACTGGGTCCCAAGACTCGCTCCTCCGCGAGTGTACGTGGGGTGGGGGTACTCCGAGAGTCAAGGGTGAGGCTCTCTGAACTCCCAAGAGTTGGAGAGGGGAGCAGACAGTGCCTGGGGTCACATCAGACCGACAGTACCTCAGGAGGTCAAAGTTTAAGTTATCAGCATCTCCCCGAAATATCGGAAATTTCCGGGGCTGAGGGTGGGCACCCCGGGACTACCGAGTTAGGGGAGGGGGCCGCAAGCCTGACTCCACCCCCATGAAGGCCGGGTGGGTGGGAAAGCCCTGACCCCACCCCTGTTCTAGCGAGCCCGGACTAGTGAGAGAAACAAAAGTGAAAGGAACCGTTTCCCAACTCTACTCATCCCGGAGCCAGGAACTTAGAAGGAGGTGGCGCTAAGTCGGCCCGCCCCCACTCGGGGGCAACCACTTTGTGACTTCACCCCCTTCTCAACCACTCCGCAGCCCCCTCCCACGCCATTCCGCCTCGACCAGTCCGCGTGCCAGCTCGTGTGCCCCTCCGCGCCCGCCACTGCCACCTCGCTCCCATCTTTCGGCTCTTCCCCTCCCTCCAGGGCTGGGACTGCCCCCGGGGCTAGAACCCGGCGCCTCCCCCTCCGCGTCCGCGTCCCTCCGCCTGCCCCCGTGGGGCTGGTGCTGCCGCCGCTGCCGCCACCGCCGTGCCCCAGCACATGTCCAGTCTCGGCGGGAGCCACGGGCACCGCAGCACCACCTCTGGCACCAGGCCCTGCTGCCCTCTAGCCCGCTCTCGACGGCAGGATGCTGTGCTTCCTCAAAGGCATGGCCTTCGTCCCCTTCCTCCTGGTGACCTGGTCCTCTGCCGCCTTCATCATCTCCTATGTGGTAGCTGTGGTCTTTGGACACGTCAACCCCTTCCTGCCATACATCAGGTAAGGGAGGTCCCACTCTATTTCGGGGAGCGTATCCATTTATACAAGGTGGGACAGGTTAAAAAAAAAAAAGGGTCAAAGCCATAGAGAGTGCTGATGTTAGGGGCAAGGTGGAGCTGGCTTCAAATCTTCTTCCCTCAACCTTGCTCTCTGTGAGGCAAAGTTACTTTAATGGCACTGAGTCTCAGTTTCCTCTTCTGTAAAATGTGGCGTCCAGGTGATGTCCAGGGACCCTTCAGTTTCTTCATCTGTTACATTTGGGGACTGGACGAGTGACCTCCCAGATTCCTAATTGCTCAAAGTCTGAGACATTGAGGACAGTGGTTCAGAAAAGTTTTGTCCAAGTTTTCTTTGGACACTTCATCCTCTTCCTTCCATATATCTAAGAAAGGTCCCAGTCTATTTTGGGAAACATCTCCATTTATATAGGGTAGGACAGGTTTAAAAAAAAAAAAAAAAAAAAAAGGACCAAAGCCACAGAGAGGGCTGAACTTCCAAGGTTCCTAACTGTTCTAAGTCTGTGACATTGAGGAGAGTGGTTCAGAAAAGTTTTGTTCAAGTTTTCTGTGGTCTTTGGACACATCGACACATCTACCCCTTCCTTCCATAAATCAAGTAAAGAAGGTCCCAGTCTATTTTGGGAAACATCTCCATTTATATAGGGTAAGACAGGTTTAAAAAAAAAAAAAAAAAAAAAGGATCAAAGCCACAGAGAGGGCTGAACTTCCAAGGTTCCTAACCTTGGTTCCTAAGTCTGTGACAGCAAGGAGAGTGGTTCAGAAAAGTTTTGTCACCTTGGACAAATCTGTTTCTTCATCTATAAAATGTGGGGCCTAAATGCTCAAAGTCTATGAAAGTGGTTCAGAAAGCTTTGGTAATCTTGGTCTGTTCATCTCCTCTACACTTCATTTTCCTCATCTGTAAAGTGTGGTAATTGCTCTAGGTGATGCAAAAGGCTCCTAGATTTCCTCCAGAACCCTGAAATTACATTTAAACTGAATGTTTAAGGATACTGAGCAGTTTTGTTCATTTTCAAAAAGAGAAGGGGAGTAGAATAAAGTGGGATTAATTATTAGCAGATAGGATCATAATATTTTGGCTGATCAGAACTATTTTGATAAGTGATGAAATGATTATGCTTTGAACTTTTTTTACTAGAGCTTTGAAAGAAAAAAAAAGAGGTAGATTCTCCATCAATCCATATCTTTCAGGCCTAAACACATGTCCTTCCCAAAGTCAGAGGATCTAGAAGAGAGCCCATTATGTCTCACTCCCCCAAAACCTTTGTCCTAAACTTTTCTATATCTATTGGGGGAGGGTACCTTCATTCTCTTGTCACCAAGTTTTCTATTATAGCCTCAAAACTTCTTTCATAGATTACAGCAATGGCCTACTATTCATGTACCCTTTTCCAGGATTTTCTTCCTATTCTCTTCTCCACTGAGCAGATCTCTTCAGAAGAGTGGAGAGCTGTTTTTGAAGACCCAGGTCTTACTAAATTCAACTTCTGCTTGGGACTCATTCTTTTCACTAGCTTTGAGGGAAAACACTGAATTTCCTTTGGCTCCAGTTTCTTTATTTGTAAATGAACCTTGATTGATTTCTGAATCTTCTTTTTATCCTCTTCACCTCGAAAATCTTCAATGGCTCCCATTTGATTTTAGAATAAAATGCAAAATCTGTTTGGCTATCTTTTCAGTTTCCTGAGTAAAATTTTTGCTATGTTTGTTATATAAGTGTTGGGGATTCCAAGGAAGGCAAAAGCTGTCTTTGCCTACAAATAGCTGATTTGTGAATGGAGAGATTAATTAGTCAGGAAAATACAGAAGACCCAAGGTAATCTCCTAGGGAAAGAGATTGGGAATGGGCTGGTGCCTTCCGTACAGATAGAATTTGAGGTCAGCTTTGAAGGAAGCCTTGGGAAGCTAGGAAGCAGAGGCCAAATTGTCCCTCTGTGATCTTTCCAGTACGACATTTCATGTGCTATTACATAGATGGTTCCTCAGGCCTGAAATGTCCTCTCTCCTTATCTTCACTTCTTGGAATCCTTGGCTCTCTTCAAAACATAGCTCAAAAACAAGCCCCCAGCTGTTAACACTCTCTCTCCCTTGTAATAGCTTTGCATTCAGTTAA
Organism: Sminthopsis crassicaudata; assembly: GCF_048593235.1. NCBI lineage: Eukaryota > Metazoa > Chordata > Mammalia > Dasyuromorphia > Dasyuridae > Sminthopsis > Sminthopsis crassicaudata. The sequence goes on from NC_133621.1 coordinate 288,932,130, forward strand.
TTTTCTGGGTAGATTTTTAGACTCCCAGAGAATCAGAATTGTTTTGAGTCCCCAGCTCTTTGCCTAGTGCCAGCACACAGTAGGTGTGGATTGAGTTACTACCTCTGAATTTGTAGCAATTTGTTTTCTCTGGTCAGATTAAAAACAAAACAAAATTGCTTTTTTTTTTTTTTTTTTTTTTTTTTCTTGTTACTTTATCCCTACCTAGAGTGCATGCTCCTTGAGAACAGGGATCAGGTTTTATTCTTTTTTGTTTTCCCTTTCTTATTATAGTAGTTGGTGTATAATAGTCATTGAAGCAAGACGGGAAGGCAGCACAGTTCAGTCTTAAAACTGTAGAAATAAACTAAACTTGGAGAAGTTTTCCTATCATAGTTCATAGCCAGAAGGAACTTCATTTTTACAGGTGTGGGAAGTCATACAGGTGGTGCCAAAAAAAAAAGGATTTGGATCTCAGCCAGGGTCAGAGAACTGAAGCTGGCAGAAACCTTAGAGAATATCAGGTACAACTTCTTCACTTGACAGAAAAACGGAGGCTCAGCAAGGTGAATAATGGTATATAATGCTTTATTTTAGGGGTTTACCATGACCCTGTGTTATATGCAGATAAAGGCATTATAAGTCCTATTGCTACTGATTGACCTAGGGACAAGTGATCTCTTCTGTTTTGTAGGAAAATAAACTGATCTCTCTGGATTTGTGCTTCCTCATGGGTTAAAAAAGAGGGTATTTTCAGAAGGGCTTCAGATTTATTTTCCAGCTCTAGACCTATGTTCTGAATTCATATCCTTCCTGTGATACTTACTACCTGGATGACCACAAGCATGTCAGAGCACTTTCCAAACACTTAGGTTTCTCATTTTTAGAAGGGATTGGAATACATGACTTCTGATGTCCCTGTAACCTTAACTGACCTCATCTCCCTGGGCAGCCTCAGTTTCTTCATCTATAAAGTAGGTTAGTCTAGATGGCTTCTGAGGTTCCATTTTGGTTGTAGATCTATGACCTTAAGTGACTTCATTTCTTTATGTTTCAGTTTCTTTGTCTGTAAAGTAGGTTAGACTACGTGGGTTTTGAGCTTCTATCTTGATTCTAAATCTATGATCTTAAGTGCCTTCACTTTTCCGGGCTTTACTTCCCACATTTGTACAGTAGTAGGTTAGACTAGAGGGCTTCTGAGATCCCTTTTGGGTTCCAGATCTATGACCTTCTTTATCTGTAAAGTGGGTTAGTCTCTGAGGTCCTTCCTGATCTATAAGCCTAAGTCACATTTTCCTGGCCCTCAGTTTCCTCATTTGTAAAGTGAGTTGGACTAGGTAGCTTGTAAGGTTCCTTTCAGCTCTAGACCTGAAATCCATTTTCCTCAAGATTTTGACCTATTTCTCTAGTTTTATGAATGAAATCTACTGCCTTCTCCTCCTCTGGGGCTTTTCTCCCTATTAGGGAGAATTATCAGGGAATTATAAATATTTAAGGTGCATGGAGTTGAGAAAAGTAAGAAGGGGCTCACAGACAGTATTGTGTGTGCCAGACAGTTATATGGCATTGATTCTGAAATGCTTTATGTGCATCAGAGGATCATGAATTTAGATTAAAGGTTGGATGAGACTTCTTAGGCCATCTGGCTTAATCCCATTTTACTGTTGAGGAAACTGAAATAAAGTGATTTAGGGTTATAGATTTGAGAGGACTGTGGATTATAGCTGTAGAGTTGAAAGGAATCTTAAAATCACCCAGTCCAACTCACTTTACAGATGAGTAAACTGAGGCTACAGGGGAATTAAGTGATTGCCCAGAGTTTCCTACCTCTTCTTGACTCCCAGTTCTAAGATTCTAGTCACTTTATTTATCTACTGGATCTCTGAAGAGCAGATCACTCCATTTCCTTAGTTTTTGAATACATGAAAGAAAGATTGAATGAAGATGCATTTTGTTAAGTGCTTAGTCTGTGTGAATTGAGATGCTACAAATACACAAGCTAGGCCATTTCTGTTCTCAAAAAACTTATATCTTTCTTTTTTTAATGATAGATTTTAAAACATTCACAGATAAGAACATTTCAACATACAAATAATGGAATTAGAGAATAGAACATAAAACTATGAACTTCTGTTATCAAGATTTTTAAAGTGCATGTTAAATTTAATAGATTAGTAACAAATTACTTATCTGAAAAGGCCCTTTTAACTAATGGGGAGATAATAGGAGATTGAGAACCAGGGAAGAGATTTGGATTTGAGGTAACCATTGATGAATGGACCCAGAGCCTTTGGGACTCACTTAGAAGTGAGTTGGCTCTAAGGATGGTTATCTAGCCTTAGGCCTTCCTGAAGAGATCTAAATTTAGCTTGGGATCTGGTCCAGGTCCAGGTGAAATTTGCATTTGATCCTTTGCTTTTCTCCATTCTGAATTTCTTCCTGCCTTGATCCTCCTGAGCTCAAATCTTCTGTCTTTTCCCTATTACTATGTGTTTGATACAAGAATTTTATGGGGCTTTTCACATATTTTTGATCCCAGGAGGGAGGTAGGGACCCTTAGAGTGCAATCTAGTGCAACCCCTCCATTTTATGGAGGGGGAAAACAAAGCCCTTGTAATAAATGAAACCAACAGAATTTGAACTGGGACACCATCTCTAACAGAATGTAGACAATATGTTTCTTTATAAAGTTTTCTGGAGATGTCGTTGGTCATTGAATTGATCAGAGTTCTGAAGTCTTTCAGAGTTATTTTTCTTTACGATGCTGTTGTCCTCTTGTTCTCTGTTCTCTTAGTTCTGCTCAGTTTACTCTGGATCAATTCATGCTATCCAGGACTTTCTGCAGTCATCTCTTTCATTATGTCTTAAAATTGCAATAAAATTTTATTACATTTTATATGCCATGATGTATTCCTTAATTGATGGGGACAACACCTGCCCTCCTCCACTTTCTTAATCCCTGCCTTCAGGATCAGGAAGTTAAATATGTTTTTCTTGCTACTATAGCCTTCCTGGTCTTAATACTTCCCCAGTGTTTCCTTGTTTGATATATTTATACATAAAACTCCTTGCATGCCTGTGTGTATGTGTGTGTGTTTATGTAAAACCTTCCTTTGTCCATTTCATGGAAGAGTGAGGTTCTTTTGATACAATCTGTCTCACACCTCTTCCTCTATTTCAAGATTTCCTCTTACTTATAGTAGAAGTTGCCATGTCTTGTATCCTCCTTGCAGTTCTTTGATACTTGAACTGCTTCTTTCTGGAGGCTTGCAGCCTTTTTTCTTTTGATATAAGGAGCTCTGAATTTTGCTTCAAAAATTTCTGGGTTTTTCCCCCCTTTAGGGAATAGAGTCTTTCTATCTTCACTCTGCTCTTTGGACCTAATAGTTTTGGGCAGTTTTGATTTATGATTTCTCCAGTATCCAAGTCTCTTTTAAGTTTTAATTTTCATGAATTCAATGATTTTTAAATGTTTTTTTCTTTGACTTATTTTCCAAGGTTGTTATAAGATATCTTATATTAAATGTTCAATCCTTTGATTTTTAAAGTAAAATTTCTTACTATTTTGTGACTTCCTTGATTTCTTTTTCATCTATTTTAGTTTTCAGGGAGATGATTTCTTGGGTAAGATTTTTCCACTTTCTCTTTTAAGTTATTCCCTTTAAGTTTCCTTTAGAGCTTTTATTTATTTATTCACTTGTTTCCATCTCTTGCTTTATTTCTCCTTAGGTTTTCATGTTGTCCTTGTGGAAAATTTTTTCCCCCTTGAATCTGTTTGTAGTTGTTATGTGGTTACTTTCTCTTTTTGCTTTGATTCATTTCTTTAGTCTTAGCTCTTAGGGCTTGATGCCAGAGCTGGAATCCATTTCCTGATTCACTTTTTTGGTCCATTATATTTGGTCTCATTCTGTGTCTGGGTTCTTGACTTCAGCCTCCCAGGGCATCCCCTTTCCACCTCTGAGGCTTAGAATGCTGAATTTACAGGGTCATATCTGGCATCTCTGGACAGAATGTTAGGGGCTCACCCAATCTGAGTGCTGCTATGTCCACACTTATCATTAATGCTACTCAAGATCCTGCCCTCCCTCTGTGGTTTATATGCACCCTGGAGTTTTCTGAGAGCTATTTCTTATTGCTTCAGGACAGAGAGCCCTAGAGGAAACGTATTTTTAGCCCTTCTCCAGTCATGCTTGGAGGCTACAGGCTTCTTTGCTTATGCTTTTGATGATTTTTCAAATGGTCCCCATTTCTGTTGCCAGCAGGCTAATGATTGACCTGGTGTGGAATAAATCACTTTCTGTAGTTTCTTTTTTTTCCCTTGGCTAAAGTAAGTGTCAGGGAACTGGTTAGTCAGACTTCATACAAGTAGTTATCTATCTTAGTATTATTCCCCATTTAGGTGACCAGTTTCTATATTGGCCAGAAGTAAGGAACTTATGTTCTATTAGAAGGAGATAACATATGTAGGAGAGTGATGGCCAAGGGAAGATGTTTTAATCTGGAGAACAGGATTGGAATAAACAGCTCCTCAGTTTCCTTCCAGCACCAGATCTCTGATCCTATGGTTTCACCCTTTTGGGTGCTCTTATCTCCTGAAATCAAACTCAACTCCTACCTCCTCTACTGTATACAAGAATAATTCATTACTCATTGACCAAGCTGATGACAGAACCCGTCCAGACTTTTCTAAGATAGTTCTCTGAAACTGTCTCAAGTAGTCACTTAATAAATGATTGATTGGTTGTGAGTTAGCCAATAGTCAGCCAATAAGTTCCCTACTTGATTCCATTTTACTTAAGCTTCTACAAGGTGTTACAGGTATTAATACTTAACACTCCTATTTTATAGGTGAGGAAACTGAGTCTCAGAGATATGATGTGACTTCCCCAGAATCATCTAACCAGTAAGAGTGAGGAGGCAGGGTTTGAACCAAGTTTTTTCTCAATATTGGAGACCAGGGAGCTCATGGCTTAACTTAATCCAATACTCTTTATATGTTTATTACTTCTTAATACTTAACTACATGGTACAACCTCTGATTTATTTATTTTTTGCCTTGAACCCTAAATATTGGAATTGGATCAAATGCTGCAGCATCTATGTTGAGAATACATTAACAGGAGAATATCAAACCGAAACCAGAGCTTGAAAAACTGAAGAGTAGACCCATGATTTCATGGATATAGGCAAGTCCCAAGCCAAGTTATAATTATAGTTACCAATTCATTTTTTCTCTAAAACTTAGAATCTTTTTGTTTATTTAATTTTTTAATTAATTAATTTTTGAAACTTAGAATCTTTTTTTTTTTCTTTTTCTTTTTTTGCTGAGGCAATTTGGTTTAAGTGACTTTCCCAGGGTCACACAGCTAGAAAGTGTTATGTGTCTGAAGTCAGATTTGAACTCAGGTCCTCCTGACTTCAGAACTGGTACTCTATCCACTGTGCCACCTAGCTGCCTGAAACTTAGAATCTTAGAGCATGGAGAAGTTAAATCAGAAAATCATAAGATTTAGAAGTACAGAAGGAATTTAAGATGAGGAAATGAAAACCCCCCCAAAAAAATTTAGAAGAAACATGCAAGAACAAACTTACTAATATCTCAGTTATAAGAATTATTTCTTAATTGACAGAGATAAGCAACCTTCTCACTTGCTTGTGTTCTCTCTCCTTGTCTGTGTTTCTCTTTTTATGATAATATGGATATGATAAATATGATAATTATTAAAGTAATCTTATTAATACATTTATTTTGGGCTAGTTAGGTGGCACAGTAGATACTGTACTGACCTTGGAGTCAGGAGGATCTAACTTCAAATTTGGTCACAGATATATGTTAGATGTGTGACCCTGGGCAAGTCACTTCCCTCTGTTTGCCTCAGTTTCCTCATCTGTCAAAGGAGTTGGAGAAGGCGAACCAATCTGGTATCTTTGTCAAGAAAACTCCAAATGTGATGATGGTAGAGTTGGACACTATTGAAGTGATTCAACAACATCAACAGCATTTATGAAGCACCTACTCTGTGCCAAGCTTTATGCTAGCCTCCAGGGATGCAGACAATAAGAAAACCTTACTGCCTTTACTTAAGAGGCTTAAATTCCAATGGGGTTATGCAGATGTATACAGTAGCTGTGACTAGCAAGGGAACTTGAGTCTAGGCAGACATAAGGATTATGAATAGAGCAATAGAGAAGTTCAAATTGCTTGGCAAATATTTTTCATTCATTGCTCCTCATCAGGAACAAGCACTGGATTACTGTTTCCAGATCTGGAAGGAGAGATGGGAAACTTGGGCTGATTGGTATCTTAGTGGACAGCCAAATGGAAGTAATGAAGTGTGGTCTTAAAACTCCATTCACAAGAGTCTATTTTAATGAGTATTTCCATAATTTTAGGCAATCTATCTTTCAATCTGGCTTCTTTCAAATGGAGCATCCACTTACATATTTTCATTTTCTCTCCTTATTGTTTAAAAAAAAATCATCCCTCAATCCCTTAAGAATTTTGAAATCCTAGAATCTCCAAGTTGGAAGGGATCTTGGAGCTCATCTCATCTAATCAGTACCTGCATAGAAATTCCCTTGACAATAGCTTCCTGTTTGGAGAAACATAAGATCTTGGTATTTCTGAAAATTTGATTCCTTTTGCCTTTAATTTCTTTAATTGAAAACTTACATTTATTGAGTATTTTCTTGAGACATGATTCCAAAGATCTTTATATAGTTGTCATATTTGATTGCTGTGTCTGGGATGAGAGCCAAAGTTCTGATTAAATCAGACTAATTAGATTATCTCTGATGCGCCTAACTCTATACTTATTATTAAAAACCATACAATATGCTGAGCCTCAAGTTTCAATTACCTAATGGAGTTGGTCAAAAGCATGTGATAATCTTTTCAACAACCCTATGCCCCAGTACAAGAATATGCTATTGTCACTGTATTAGCTCAACCAATAGAAATCTAGGGGAAGGGGTGAAAATTGAAAAAGAGGACCTCCAACTGTTATATGCCTGAACCATAAAACTCATCAACCAAAAGAAAGGCAGAACAATTTACTAAGCTTAGCTAGGAAATGTTGTTTCTTAACACCTATGAATACAGGAACTCTTGCTTCTCCATGTTTAGTTTTCTTCTGTCTCATGGAATCTCATGTTAAGTGTAAATTAGCATTAAACTCATAGAATTATATAGATCTGATATCTGGATTGTCTTATATCAAGACTGTCTTAAATTTTTCTTTTGCTAGTTCTATTCTTTTAGTTAGTTTAAGAAACTTTCTTCCATTCTTTTGCAGATTCTAGACGATTGTCTGGATCATTTAGAGAGAGAAATCATTAAATGATTTGCCAATGATCACAACAGCCCGGACTTGGAATTTTTGGGTTTTTCTTATTGGAAGTTAGCTCTGTTTCTTCTCAGCATCTCATATTAGTGATCATTAAAAGATGAACAGATTCAGAAAAGGTGAGACAAATTCTTAAATGCCAGATAGATATAGATAATAAATAGGTCATTATGAGAAGATAGGAACATCTCTTATCTACGAAGGAGTTTTCACATGGACCTGACTTTTAGGCCTTGATTTCCTCATCTGTAAAATGGGAGAGTTTGACTAGGTTCATTTCAGTCTGAAAATTCTACGAGTCAATGAAATTTGGACCAACATCCTGAGAGTCTCATAATCCAAAGACATAGTGTCCTTTTTTCTTTCTTTGGCCAGACATGTTTTAACTGTACTGTTTGAAAGTTGCTTCATTCTTGTGTATATGAGATAACATGAAGTATATTTTGGCTTAGCCTCATAAATTTGTTCAGTAATAAGAAAGGGAAGGATGTTACAGGAACTACTTGGAACTTTTCAGCCTCAGCCAAACTAATAGAAATGTAAATACAGGAAATGTGCAAATAAACTGAATTCTTGGTATCACTAATTCACTCTTTAAAAAAAAAAAAGCCAGATTTTATTGATATCCTTTGTTTTTACATTCCCTAGATTTCCCTCGGTATCTCTTCTCTTCCATCTTTGATTTTTTTTTTTTTAAGAGGAAGAGAAAAACTCCAGCGAAACTAGTCATCACACACACACACACACACACACACACACACACACACACACACACACACACACAAAATCTGAAGTGTTTCAGATCTATGATCTCCCTTCCTGACTTTGGATAAAAACAAGCTTGTACAGCTTCACCTTTCTTTTCATCCATCCATCTATCATCATCATCACCATCACTTTTACCTGCCTTCTTTCAGTCTTTTTGGCTGCACTTTAAAATATCCATATAAAACAGATACAATAATCAGGCAGTCCACATGAATGTTTTGAGATCACAGCATTCAAGAAAGTAATCTGCCGGCACAAAGGCCTTATATGGCTCTGTTCTGGATTATTGCAGTCATCTCCAAATTGGTCTCCCTGTATTCTCTCTCTCCTGGCTCTAGTCCATCTTCCAAGGGAAAGGTGAAGGGAACAGACCTGTGAATTCATTAATATAGGGAACTCTTTGGGAAAGAAACTCCCTCTGATGATATAGATTGGCATCTCCTCTGCAAATTAGTGTTGGACAGTTGTGTGGACCCCTGAGAAGTCAAGAGACCTGCTCAAGTCTTTCTGGTCATACTATCTCTCATCCTCCAAACAAAAAAAAGATCTGACCATTTTACTTCATTCTTAAGAAGCTATGGAGGCTTCATGTTGCTCATAGGATCAAATACCAGTAATTTCTTTCCAGTCTAATCTTACCTTACTCTTCACTCACTAACTATGCAAACATACACAGTGATCTTAGATAAGGCTCAGAGTTCAAACCTGGATTCTTAACTTTTACTAGCAGTGTGAGCCTAGACAAGTCACTTAATATCTCAGTCTCAACTTCCTCATCTGTAAAATGGGGATTCTGATAGCACATACATCATAAGATTGCAAAAATGTGTAAAATCCTTTATGATACTTATAGGACTCTATAATGATTGGTTTGTCGCTACCTTCCTTAAAGTCTTAAAAGGAAGGCTTTATTTCTTAATTTACTCCTGATATCATTGTTTACCTAGCTATTTTTTATGTTTCCCCCCAGTTATTTGTAAAAACAATTTAGAATTTTTTTGAGTTCCAAATTCTGTCCTTCCCTCCCTTTTCTTCCCCTCTCATATATATGAGCAAATTATTTCATATATATTATATACGTTACTCAGTTATTTTTGAACTCAAGATAAGTTCCAATAGCTTCCATACACAGATAATAAATGTGGGCAATTAGGTGGTGCAGTGAATCAGGAAGAGCTAAGTTGAAATCCAGCTTTAGATACTTAATTAGTTGTATGACCCTGGACAAGTCATTTACCCTTTTTACCTCAGTTTCCTCTTCTGCAAAATGAGGTAGAGAAGAAAATGATAAACCACTCCAGTATCTTTGCCAAGAAAACCCTAAATGAGGATTACAGAGAGTCAGATAACAGAAATGACTTAGCAAGATGCCAAGTACCAGAGATACAAATTAAAAACAGTCCCTGCTCTCAAGAAGCCTGCATTCTAATGGAGTAGATTATAGATCGGGTAGAAAGTTTTGGCTTCATTACAGAGAGAAACTACTGTCCTTGGGCTTCAGCAATAAAGCATCTCTAGTATAATTTCTTCTTCTTCTTTTTTTTAAAGATAACATATTTTTTAAAAAGCTTTTCATTTTTTCAAATATGTGCAAAAAGAGTTTTCAACATCGCAAAATCTTGTGTGCTGAATTTTTTCCCCTCCTTTTCTCCTCTTCCCCTTCCCTAGACATTAAGCAATCTTGTAAACATATTTACATTCTAATGACTTTTCCACTGATAAAACCTTATCTTTTTTAGTGTTGGATCTAAGATTTAGATAATGAGACTTTGCTTTTCTGAGTCTCTCTTAGCAGGTAACTGCAGGGGGGGAGGAACAGGTGGGTGGAGGGAAGGAGAGAGCATGAGTGAGTATCACAGTACCAAGGTGGCAGAGGAATCAGTTTCCATCCTTCCTCCCACCCCACGTGCATTCTGTTCTCTCAACCCTGTTTCCAGGTTGTTCCTTGACATATATCAAATCAAGTCATAAGTCTTTATCTTGCTTTTTCTATGGAACCTGGCACAGCAAAGCCTGGGAATATAAATACAAAAATGAAATGGTTCTTCCTCCAAAAGAGTTTACATATTAACCAAAGAGAACAAGTCCATCAGAATACATATAAAATGAATGCAAGACAGTTTTGTATGGGAGAATACTAACTATGGGGAAAACCATGAACATTTCACATGATTCAGTTGAATTTTGAAGGAAATCATACTCTTAAGGGCTTAGATCAGGGCTGCTTAAATTTTTTTCTACTGGTGACCCCTTTCTGCTCAATAAATTTTTATGCAATTTTGGGTATGTAGGTATATAAAATAGATATACAAATCAAACAGTTACTGATAATTTCACGTTCCCTGTATTCATTCATTATGGAAATATGGGGCCATAAACCACAATTTAAGAAGCTGGGCTTAAATGAGGAGAGAGTATATTTTATGCTTTTCTTTCATTTTTTGGAAGTAATGGGGTAAATTACTTGTCCAGGGTCACATTTCTTGTAAGTGTCTGAGGCCACATTTTAACTCAGGTGTTCTTGATTTTCACCCTAATTCTCTTTCTACCAAGTCACCAAGTTTGACATGAACAGTATCTTGTACTAATAGGTATAAAGGCCATTGAGTCCAGTAAGATATTGAACAAACAGAAGAGCCACAGGCTTCATTTTGAAATGTCTCCATCTCTACTTACATTTTATGTACCTTCTTTCTGGGCCACCTAGGTAGCGAATTGGATAGAGTGCAGGGTCTTGAGTCAGGAATCTAACCTCAGACACTTAGTAGCTATGTGACCCCGGACAAGTAACTTAATCTCTATTTGCCTCAGTTTCCTCATATGTAAAATGGGGATAGTAATAATATCTCCCACAGTTGTGAGGATCAAATGAGAATAAAAGTAAATTGCTTAATGTAGTGTCTGGCATTTATAAGTGCTATGTAAATATTAACTATTTATTGTTATTGTAATTGCTAGTAATAGAAATAGGGACTGGGTCTTGTGATTTCAGTGGTATAGAGAATGCCCAGTGAGGAAATACCCATCTCCCAATACAGATGAGCAATGTGCTCTGCATAATTCCATCTTAAAGAATCACCAAAAGGTTAAGTGACTTGACCAGGATTACACAAGATAATTTGTGTGAGAAATGGCACTGGGACTCAGTCTTTGTGGCTTCAAAGCTAGCTATCTCTACCATCTAGCCTCCATCCATATGGAAACTGGAAAAAAAAAAAAAGAAATAAAAAATCTGGATTTCCCCAGGAATTGCATTTTGAGGCTATGAAATTCTTGGTTTATTGTTCAATGGATGTAAGAACCCACATCTGTAGAAAAATCCAATCTTTGTCTACTTTCCAACTGTACACTTTCTTACCAGCAGCCTCTCAACCACAAATGAAAGTCTTCCTTCCTGGCCTCCTCTGCTTCCTTCCCCTCTTCTTCTATGGAAACTTAATATTCCACCTGCTCTTTCTCTTCCCTTTTCCCCTCCATTAACTTCTTGCTATGTCCTCTTTTACCTCAGGCTGTTTCTCCTAATGGATGGAAAGATGGCACTGGCTGCTCTAGCTGATGTTGCTCATCACTGACTTTTTACTGCTTTCGAACCAAATAAGTCATGCATGAATGCCTTTGGCCACCTCCAGAGTGATCCTAATGGTCCAATCTAGAGGGAATGGGGGCTCCAAGGTACTAGCTACTGCTTCCTGCCCAGTCCTGATTCCAATACTTTTCTTTAATCATGATAACTGGAAACATTCAGCAGTCCTATATGAGGCTAGAGCCCAGTGATAGGTGCTTGAGTGAAGGAAGAGGTTTAAATAAATCTTACCTAATCTTTCCAACTCATTCATAAATATGAATATATGATATTTATAGAATAGAAACAAAAACACATATGAAGATCATGAATTACTCAAAACAAAATTGGATTAGCTATATACAAAAGTTGTATTTTATTTTTTTCTCAATGTTTTATTTTTCCAAATGGATGTAAAGATAGTTTTCAACATTCATTTTTGTAAGACTGTTCCAAATTTTTCTCCCTCCCTTGTCTCTCCCCCCACCCAAGACAGCAAGCAATCTGATATTGGTTAACTATATGTAGTCATTTTAAACATTTCCATATTTGTCATGTTGTGTAAGAAAATCAGTCCCAAAGGGGGAAAAAAAAAAAACAAAAAACATGAGAAAGAAAATAAATAAATAAACAAACAAACAAACAAACCAAAAGGTGAAAATGTTATGCCTTGATCCACACTTGGTCTCCATAGTTTTCTCTCTGGAGATGGATGGCATTTTCCATCCCTATTGGAATCGTCTTGAATTACCACATTGTTGAGAAGTCCATTACAGTTGGTCATCACATAACTTTGTTGTTATGTATAGTGTTTTCTTGGTTCTCTTTTTAGTCCGTATCAGTTCATGTCAGTCTTTTAAAAAAAATTAATAGGATTTTATTTTTCCAAATATATTTTTGTATTCATTTTTGTGTTCTAAACTTTTCTCCCTTCCTTCCTGATCTCTCTCCTCCCCAATACAACAAGCAATGGTTAAATATGTGCAATTTTTTTAAACGTATTTTCATATTGTAGTAAGAAAAATCAGACCAAAAGGGGAAAAAAAAAAACAAGAAGAAAAACCAACCAAACAAAAAGCTAAAAATACTATGCTTTGATCCATATTCAGTTTCTGTAGTTCTCTCTTGGGATGTGATTGGCATTTTTCATCCCAAGTCTATTTGAATTGCCTTGAATCATTGCATTATTGAGAAGAACCAAGTCCATCACATAATCTTGTTGCTACTGTGTAAGTGTTCTCCTGGTTCTGCTTGCTTCACCCCGCATCACCTCATATAAGTTTTTGTAAGCTTTTCTGAAATCACTCTGCTCATCATTTTTTATAAGAACAATATTCCATTACATTCATAAGCCATAACTTATTCAGACATTCTCCAAGTGATGGACATCCACTCAATTTCCAGTTCCTTATAGGCAACTTTTATTTATTTTTTATAAAGTTTTTTTATTTTCAAAACATATGCATGGATAATTTTTCAACATTGACCTTTGCAAAATCTTGTGTTCCAAATTTTCTCCTCCTTTCCCCCACCCTTTCCCTAGATGCCAGGTAATCCAATATATGTTAAACGTGTTAAAATATATATTAAATCTAATATATGTATATATATTTATACAATTATCTTGCTGCACAAGAAAAATCAGATCAAAAAGAGAAAACAATTAGAAAGAAAATAAAATAAAAGCAAACAACAAAAAAAAAGTGAAAATACTATGTGGTGATTCACATTTGATTACCACAGTACTCACTCTAAGTGCAGATGGCTCTCTTCATCACAAAATTATTGGAACAATAGGTAAAACTTTTAAAAGAATTCACAGATAGAAAGGTTGCCTCTTCAGAATGAATGAGGGACTAAATAAAGCATTTATTAATTGCTTAGTAGATACAAAGAAATTTTCTTATTGTTGGGGATACACATAAAAAAACAAGACAGTTCCTGCTCTCAAAGAGCTGACTTGTTAATGGGATAGATATCAGCTTCAAGTCAGATCAAAAGGTTCCATAACCCTCAAGGTATGGCAAACAGCAAATCAAGTGGACTACTTCATATTTAATGGTCATTGTCTTTGGAGAAGGAAATAGTCAAGCTCTTCATTGTCTTTATGAAGAAAACTCCATGGAAATTATACCCAAAGGGCTATAAAACTTTGCATACTTTTTGATTCAGTAATACCACTAATAATTCTATATTCCAGAAATTTAAAAAAAGGATACCTCTCAATTGGGGAATGGCTGAACAAGATGTGGCTTATGATTATGATGGAATACTATTGTCCCTATAAGAAGTGACAAGCAGGATGAGTTCACAAAAACCTAGAAAGACTTATATAAACTGATGTAAATTGTCAACCTTTTTTTTCCCCCCAGTGTTTGGTCTAAGAAAGATAAAACTGTTAAGTTGTATCCTTGGCTTTATTTCTTCTAAGTAAGTGGACATGTTTATGTGGGAGCACACTTAGAACTGAGGTCAAGGTGGGCATAGGAAGCAGGGGTTATAAAGACAAAAAAATCACTGTGGGGTAGTTATCTCCTAATGGTCTTAGCAGGTGAAATTTGAGCTGGGTTGTTCTGATATGAATCATATCTTAACATATCTGGGGAAGCTCTGGATTCAGTTTGCCAATACTGCAAGAAACTTCTGATACGCCCTGCAAGGGAATGCTCAGTTTTATCTGATTCCCAGGTCAGTCTGGACAAATCAAGGTGATTAGTAAAAGTACCAATCATTCCATTTTCACAAAAGTGAAGTAGGCAGAACCAGGACAACATTGTACACAGTGATAGTTGACCATCATCAGCTATAAATGACTTAACTTTTATCAGCAACATAATGACCTAAGACAGTCTCAAAAGACTCATGATACTTCCAGAGAGAGAACCAATAATGTTTGAATACAGAGTAAAGCATGTTATTTTTCATTTTCTTTTTCCCCCTACCCTCTCTTCCTTCATCCTTTCCTTTATTCCTTCTTTCATTCCATCTTTACTCCCTTTCTCCCTCCTTGCTCTCTGTCTCTTTCTCTGTCTCTGTCTCTCTCGTTGTCTTCCACAAAATGACTGACAAGGAAATGTTTTTACATGATTGCATGTATAAATTGTTTACCCTCTCAGAGATGGGGGAGGAGAGGGATAAATTTTGGAACTCAAAATGTTAAAATATACATATATATATATATATATATATATATATATATATATATATATATATATATATATATATATATATATATATATATATATATATCTTTTACATGTAACTGGGGAAAAAGTAAAATATTTTTAAAGAAAGAAAACTTCAGAGATAGTATTGATGTGCTATGGGCCACAGGACCACAAAGAATGGTATGATGTAATGGCTGAATTTGACAATAACAACTTTTTGATACCAGAATGTCTTGGGTTCAAGTCCTACCAAATATTAGCAGTGTGACCCTGGGCCCTGGCAATATTAAGGAAGGCTTCATAGAAGAAGTGGTCCTTTAATAAGTCCTTGAAAGATGTCTAGACATTCAGCCGTAGAGTACTCAGCCATCACCTTGTTGAATATCTATGAAATATGGGCACTTGTGTCATTAAGTTAGCCACATTGTGTTTTTTTCATATTCTAAAAAGGGATCCTATTTAGAAAAGAAAGCTAGGAATATAAACCATAAAATTCCTCCTTTGGTCATTTATTTTTTAATAGTGTTTTATTTTTCCAAATATATGTAAAAATAATTTGTAAGACTGTTCCAAAATTTTCTCCCTTCCTCCCATGCTTCCCCTCTCTTTGAAACAGCAAGCAATCTGATATAGGTTAGATATATATAATTTTTTAAGCATATTTCCATATTTGTCATGTTGTGCAAGAAAAACCAGATCAGAAAGGGAAAAACCATGAGAAGGAAAAAAAATTAGCAACCAACCACCACCAAAAAGGTAAAAATACTATAGTTTAGTCCACATTGTCTCCATAGTTCTCTCTCTGGATGCAGATGGCATTAAGAAGGCTAGCTCAGAGTTGAGGTATGTGCTGTGAGAAAGAATTTTAAATTATTTGGTTTGCACTTAAAATATGAAAAGTTCAAAGGATTCAAAGGACTTTATTCTCCCATTCTGGATCCTTGCCTAAGAGAAAGCATTAGGTGAAATCTTGAAAGGTTTTTGAGTGTGACTTTTTAGAAATTGCCAGGTTTTCATTACTTAAGTATTTCCAAACTGTTTCTAAATGTAGAAACACTCCCAGTTGGTCCAAGGGTTTCACTCAGAAGGGGTGGCCCCCCGCTGTTATTTGTTTCGTAGCAGCAATATATTTTCAAGAAGAGAACAGACTGAACTTTTATTCAGTAAATGGTTTATTGAAAACTCAATACTGAACATCACAACAGTTAAATGTGCCATGTAACTGCCTAGATTTAATTCATTTTTTTTTTTTTTTTTTTGGTGAGACAATTGGGGTTAACTGACTTGCCCCAGGATCAATACTACTAGTAAATGTTAAGTGAGGCTGCATAAACTCAGGTTCTCCTGACTTCAGAGCTGTTGCTCTGTCCATTGTGCCATCTAACTGCCCTGATTTAATTCATGTCAGTGCATAAAATAGCCTAATAATTTTTTAGACCTTCACTCTTAATGTCTTCAATGGAATTTTTTGGTTGATTCTCCTTTACCTTTGGTGCAGAGATTAGAGAGCCAAACTTGGGGACAGTAAGCTGTTCAGTCATTTCAATTGAATTCAATTTTTCTTTTTTCTTTTTTTTTTTGAGGCTGGGGTTAAGTGACTTGCCCAGGGTCACACAGCTAGGAAGTGTTAAGTGTCTGAGACCAGATTTGAACACGGGCCCTGAATTCAGGGCTGATGCTCTATCCACTGCGCCACCTAGCTGCCCCAAATTCAACTTTTCACGATACCATTTGGGATTTTATTGGCAGCAACATTGGAGTAGTTTGTCATTTTTTTCTCTAACTCATTTTACAGATGAGGAAACTGAGGCAAATAGTATGAAGTGACATACCTTAGCGTCACACAAATAATAATTATCTGAGCCTGGATTTGAGTTCAGAAAGAGGAAGGCTGGAGGAATCCAGCCTCTGAGCCTGACACTTTTATCTATTATACCACCTAGCCCCAGGTACTAAAAAATGCTTTTAATTAGACTGATAGTCTTGAGAACAACAGGATAAAAGTGTTATTATGGTTAGTGTTATGGTTGACAATGTCAGTCACTATTACAGAAAATATAACAATGATAATATTATGTCCTGGAGCTTGAGGTTTGTATATATTGATTCTTTTCAAACCCATTTGGGGAAAACAAAAAGTGAATCTGTGTATGAAACAAAAATGAAATGTGTTTAAATGAAACACAGCCAAACGTTAGACTCCCTGAATGTCTGTGACCCTTGAAGAAACAGAGCAGGCCAATCAATCAAGTCTCTGAATAAACTAAACAACTTTCTGTAAAAGAACCCAGGTCCTTCTTCTTGGGAATTTTGAGTAAAAAAAAAAAAAAAAAAAAAAAAAAAAATCTGTGATAATTCTTTTCTTTTTGTAGTGACACAGGAACAACACCTCCTGAGAGTGGTATCTTTGGATTCATGATCAACTTTTCCGCATTTCTTGGTATGTAGAACCAATTGATTTTATTTTTATCAATTAACAAACAAATCACTTCTTTCTTTAACTTCCTCACCCTGCTCTCACAGGGAAGAAAAAAGTAAAACATAAACCTTGACAAATACACAATCGAATAAGCACACACCCACCTTGCTGGTATGACTAGTTGGAATTTAAAAAAATAATAAAAAATTAAGTGACCTATCGTTTACTGATTATGGAAGCCTGGACAAATTTTTAGAAAATACTTCAGTGAAAAAAATCTGCATTTGCAAATAGTTTTGCTATACTTTAAAAATAAGGAAATGCTTTTATAAAAAGACTGGTAAATAATTAATAAGAAACATTTCTGACTTTCCAGAAGTATTTGCCACTGGGTTCCTTTACAAAGACTAGCTCACAGTTAGCTAGTGATTTAAGGTTTGCAGAGGTTTATAATTTGCTCCTTAAAAAGTAACACCCCTATATGTCTTTGGAAAATTAGGCTTAATTTTTTTTTCTTGATTTCTGTTTAACATAGAGAGAAGTAGTGGGAGCTGGTGGATTCTGTTTCAGAAGGCACTGGGTTTTCATCAATGCTTGGGACATTCTCCCTTCCTTGTCTTTGCCTTCTGGCTTCCCTTGCTTCCTTCTCATCCCGGTTAAAATCTCCCCTGCTTTCAGAAATCTTTCCCAGTCTTTCTCCTTCATAGCGACTTCTTTGTGCAAGTACAACTCTCCTGAATTTTTCTTATACACAAATCTTGTCCTCCTCTATTAGACTGTCATCAGACTTGCCTTTCTTTCACACTTAGCACTGTGCCTAGCATATGGTCAGTGCTTAATAAATGCTGATTGATTAACTTACTTTTTTTTAATTCTCCAGGATTCCAGACAACTGGACTATTATATTTAGTTCATCACATGTTCCATCAGAATCAGAACTTAGAATTGTCTAGATTTGGAAGTGACTTTGGAGGCTGTCTAGAGCTAGAAGGAAAGCCAACTGATCTCAGTTTCTAATTTTGCAGAGGAGGAAATTTGAAGCAGGAAAGTGTTATGTCCAAGGACCTCAGAGACCCTCCCCACCTTTTCTTTTTTAAAAAGTACAGATGAGGAAACTGAGACTCTCAGGAAGTTAAGTGACTTGACCAATATCATAACAAATATTAACAGGATTTTAATCCAGGTCCTCTGGCATCCACAGTTAGGGGTCTTTCTGTTGTACTGCTAGTTCCTTTTCCAGCAAAGGAAACTTCTGGCAGTGTAGAAAAGGTCCTGGGTTCTCAAATAAACACAAGTCTTGGCAAGTTCTCTCCAGTTGGAAAGGTGTCAGATACAGTTGATTGTGTACGTGCTATTGAGGAACAACTCTGCTCCTTTTGGAGGATGTCAGCACCCAGAAGGTTGGTCTCCACAGGATGTCTTTTTTTTTTTTTTTTTGGCCAAAGTAACACAGAAAGCCCCAGAGGAAGCGAGACTTGTGCTGGCAGGCTCTCTCTCACCTGATGATGTCTGGAAATATTTATCACATATCTGGAAGTCTAGACTATGATACTTAAGGATTTTGCCACCAACATATGGGGGGAGCTTGGGTAGCACAGTGGAAGGATCCCTGATGTAGCATCAGAAGTCCTGGTCTGGATTCTGCCTGCTTTCCTATGGGGAGAGGAAAATTTGTCTCATGTTTACTACCAGGTGATCATATTGAAGTTTAGAATCTCTCTGGGATTCAGTGGCTTCATCTCTAAAAGGAGAGCCAGGAGATCCTCTGATTTGTTTGTAAACAGAAAAAGAAAAAGGAGTACATTTTAGTGTTCACATCAAAACAGAAAACAGATGCCTGTATATGTATTCCTGAATGTCTTATTATGTGCAGCTTTCCTTTTTTCAAAGGTATATAATCAGTTCAACATGTTATTTTCAACACTGCTGCTCATCTGTATTTCCATTTCAGTGTTTTCTGGTTGCTTCTGGTATAGTTGATTGTTTGATTGTTTCAAAGATACCCTCTCTCCTTCCTCTCTCCCTCCTTCTCTCCCTTCTTTCTTCCTTCCCTCCTCCCCTCTCTCTTCCTTCCTTCCTTCTTTCCTTCCTTCCTCCCTCCCTCCTTCCCTCCCTTTCTCTCTCCCTCTTTTCCTTCCTTCCTTTCCTTCTCTCTTCTCTTCTCTTCTCTTCTCTTCTCTTCTCTTCTCTTCTCTTCTCTTCTCTTCTCTTCTCTTCTCTTCTCTTCTCTTCTCTTCTCTTCTTCCTCCATGATCACTAGACGTTTTCCCCTCCAAATTCCCCCCAAATCAGAAAAAAAGATAGACAAATCTCTTTTATGAAATATGAATAGTCCTGTTAAATAAGGCATTGAACTTGGAGGCAGGAAGATCTGGGTTTGGAATCCTTACTCAGGTCCTTACTAATTGTTTAACTCTCAGCAATTTCCCTTCCCTCAGTTTCTTTATCAATAGAATAGGGATGATAATAATTTCTACTTCCCAGGATTATTGGGCCAATAAAGTGAGATGATATTATTAAAGTGCTTTGTGAGTCTCAAAACACTATATAATACAATTTATAATAATAATAATAGTAATTATTATTATTATTATTGCTGTTGATAATATAAAGGGAGTCCAAGAGTTGTTTACTTGGACAAATCTCTCCCAGCTTCTGAGTTCCTTTGATCCCATGAATTTCAAAACTTCTAATTCTTGGTTGTTGGTCACAATCCTGCCCTCTGCTGGATAAACAAGAAAACAATGGTTACTGGATGGGAAAACTTGGCATTTTTTCATTCTCCAAGCCTGCATCCCAAGTAGCTGAGAGAGCAGTCTTCCTGTTCACATGTTCCTTCATTAACCACATTAACTGTGTGTTGACAATTCATTTCAATTGCCTGTTTTGTGGCTCATTTCTTCTTTCCCGTTTGTCTTTCTTGAAGAAGGGAATTGTTGTCTTTCCCTTGCTCAACCCCTCTAAGGTTGGAGCATTGAGGCATTTGTATATACAGCAGCCTTTTGTAAAGAAGATTTTATAAATATTAGGTTCCTAGAGGCAGTGTATTACAGTAGAAAATAAACCTGATAGAAATCAAGAACCCGGTTTCAAATCCCATTTCTGAAACTCGCTGCCTGTGTCACTACTAAGTCACTCACTGTCTGAGATTCCCTCATCTCTAGGTCCATGATCCTTTAGTTTCCATCACAAGTCTATTGGAATTGCCTTGAATTAGATCTGTTTTTAAAGGATATGTAAAGAAATTTGTGGAGACATCATGATGGCACAGCTGAGCTTAAGAGGGCCAATTTTGAAGTCAGAGGATCTAAATTCAAATTCTCCTTCTGCCATTTGGCTACCTTGTATGACCTTGAGCAGGTTACTGCACCATAAAGGGACCTCCTTTTTTGTTTGTTTAACTGATAAATGAGAAAGTTGGACCTATGGCCCCCAAGGTCTCTCCTAGTTTTGAGATCTTCTGGTCCATAAAATGATGAGGTTGGCTATTAAATGGCCATTGAGGGACAAAATAACCAATCCATGTATATTTCACATGGAGTTATCTGATTATTCTTTTAAATCCTACTCACTCTGGTCTGGTTATTGAATGGTCTATAACATCCCTTGACTCAAGCTCTTATTATTTAGGTTTTGTTGGTTTAGAATGAGTGTAAATAGCAGTTGAATTGCTTTGGGGATCTTCCCATTCCTGGACTGATATTTTTTTCAAGATAAATTAAGCCATCTATTGTTACTTAGTCCTTAGCCACTGAATGGGTTATCTCAGACAAACTGAGACCTGGGAAAGAACTTAATTGAGGAAATCCAGGCCCATGCATCCTCTGCATCCCTACCCTTCTCTAGTCATTGACTTTTATCTTACCACTAAACTGGGGAATGAATGAGGCTGTTGATTTTTCACATCTCTGCCTGTGAAATTCTTAAATTCTTAAATCCTTCCTCATCCTCCCACATCTTTGGTCCTTTTTGAAACATGAAGGATGAACAATAAATTTGGACTATTGTAACAGTCTGCTTGGGAGAAGAGTCTGCCTGCCTCAAGTCTCTACTGCAATCCATGCTCCATTCAGCCACTAAACTAAAGGTAAAGTAAGCACCAGGAGTGGTAAGGTGAAGGAAAGTCACAAAGGCAGTAGATTGTAAAAGAATATTATATAAAATTACAGTTCAGTCTACGTGAAGCAATCAAGCCAGGCCTTCATCCCAGGATTTAAAGGTTTGCTAGTTTATTTTGTAAATAGCTCACTGGAATTAGCAAGGAAAGAGGTTTTAAAACAATTAACAATGGGAAAGACAAGTTCCTTAGTGGAACTCAAGAGTTAATTAGAAGGAAGACACCTTTGAAGGAAATGTCTTGAGGTGCGTGTGCTCACTATTGATTGGCTAAATCCATAGTAGAGTTTAGCAAAGTAACCCCCAAAGGATTTATCAAGGGAAGGGGATTACACCATTGGCTGTGGGCTAATCCTAAAAGGGATTTAGCAAAGATGACACGGTGGACAGATATTTTATTGGGGAAATGTAACCTCTGGGCCTGATGGAATATCTAGGCTTTTAGATTGAATTCTGCAAGTTGGAATTTCTAAAGACCCTTCACCTGGAGTGAGACTGTAATAGAAAGTTTTCTTGAACACTTAAGGCTGAGATGATCCCATCCATGCCTTTCTCTGCTTGCTTTGAAGAGTATTATAATCCTATCAATATTTCAGACTTTCTTTGTAAACAACCACCTAGCTGGCTAACCTGGATTTCATCAAAATAATTTTCCTAAAGCACTAATCATATTTCCCTATTCAAAAAAACTCCAGTGGCTCCCAGATTACCTCCAGGATCTCGTACAAGATGCTTGCTTTGTTGTTCAAAGCTGTTCATAATTTAGTCCTCTCTTTTCCTTTTTACACTCTACTCCCCCACAATGGACACTTTAGTCCAGTGACACAGGCTTGTCTGGGAGTCCCACACACATTTCCTGGCTCTGGGCATTTCTCAGGCCCAGTTTGGAATACTCTCCCTCCTTATTTCTATCCTCTGGCTTAAGTCCCAGATAAAAATCACATATAGCTTGCTTTTATTTAACTTCCTTGCTCACTTTCTCTCCTATTTGATTTGAGTTTTTTGAGGGCACGGACTATCTTTTGCTCCTTTTTATATTTTCAGCATTTAACATAGGCCTGACACATAGTGGATGCTTTATAAGGCAGTCTTATTGTCATCTATCTAGGAGGGTACATTTGTCCTATGCTTTTGGAGGTCAGTAGCTTCAGCATTGATTGATCATCATCTATTGAGAATACTTTACAAATGTTTAGTCCATTACTCTAAGATCTTGTCTTTACACTAGTGTGACACTTATCAACACTGACTAGTTGAATATACCATAGGTCTTTGGCACAGGTCTGTCCTTCATTCCCCAGGCAAGAATGTATTTAGCTGGCCTTAGACCTTAGGAGCTAGATACATTATTTTATTCTGAATAAACACAGTGGTATGAATAACACTTATTGAAAGATTTTGAATTGGGGTCTTACTGTGTTACCAAGATAAATAGTCAAGTAGGAATGTCTGCTTGGATAATAAGGAGGGAAAAACCACTTTCTAAATATAATTTTTTTGATCATTTTAAACCCATTGTGTACTGAAATCTGAAGATTTGCATTTTCCATCTAGCCTTAGATATTTCTCTGTATTTTAAAAATTGATTTTCAAGGTTAAAATGTTTTAAGTCATGGGATTACTCAAGTATCTTTTATTTAAAAAAAATCTTACAATAAAAATGTTTTTTCTTTTCAGGTGCAGCCACTATGTACACAAGATATAAAATTGTGGAGAAGCAAAATCAGACTTCTTATTTCAGTAGTCCAATTATTAACCTGGTGGCATTAGTCCTTGGATTGGTGGGCTGTATTGGAATGGGCATTGTAGCCAATTTTCAGGTAGGGATAACCTAGAACAATAATCTATTTATATACTATTATAATATAACATCTCTATTTAATTGAATGTGTTTCTTGGTGAAAGACATTTGGTGGACAAAAGAAGGCAGGCTCCAAAGTAAAACAAAGCCTGGAAAGATAAGTGGGTAAAATTTGATTATGCCAATTATAGTTCCATTTTCCAAAGAAATGAACAGAAAGCCAAAGTAATTCGGGCTGGAAGGGACCTGTGAAGTCAATTAGAGTGACCCTCTCACTTTACAGATGAGGAAACAGAAGTTCCGGTTAATTGATTTACCCTAGTAGTAAGGATCACAGAGGTAGAATCTGAACCCAAGTCCTCAGGCTTCACAAAGCCTTGCTCTTTTCCACTTTGAACATATTTGCTGTGTGGGTTTCTGGAAATAACCAAGTTTTGCTTTTTGATGTTATTTTTTGTTTTTATTTTTATTATCTTTTTAAAAAATTACTTAAACCTTTTTATTTTCAAAATATATGCATGGACAATTTTTCAACATTGACCCTTGTAAAACTTGTCTTCCAAATTTTCCTTCCCTTCTCCCTCCCCCCTCCCCTAGACAGCAAGCAATTCAATATATATTAAGCATGTGCAATTCTTCTATTCATATTTTCACAGTTTGATAATGTCCTTTAAAAATAAATATATATCTTGCATTTCTGATGTTAGATTTTCCCCCAAAGTATAGTTAGATGGTGACTTTAAAGAGCAATTCATTTGAAATACTCTTTAATTAATTCTAAATAAATAAATAATCTTTATTTGGGGGCAGCAGAATGGTACAGTGAATAAATAGAGCACGGGTGCTGCAGTTGGGAGGACCTGAATTCAAATTCAGTCTCAGACACTTAGTAGCTGTAGGAACCTGCAGAAAATCACTTAATCTTATTGCCCTACTCCCTAAAAATCTTTGTTGATGCCTTTTGTTTTTATATTATTTATTTCTGGTGATATTTTCAATGACTTGTCCAAAGTCACTCAGCCAGAATGTGGTAGGTGTGGGGCTTGAATCCAGACCTTCCTAACTAGCTCAGTGATATTAAAATGAAGACCAGTCATTGCGATTAGCATCTATCTTTGTTCTGTTCATTTACATTATAGCAGGTATTGTAACCAACTCATTTTTCAAGTGATAAGTGATTTTCCAAGGTCGCGGTCAATTAGTGACAATGCTGGAACTATCTAGGATGCAAATCTATTAATTAGGTGAGCCCGCCATTTATAAATCACAATCCAGACATCTACCCATAAACTATAATCTGTGTCAAATGTCGCCAAGGGAACTTATAAATATGAGGCAAGATAATGCTGAGTGCCTTACCATAGTTCCTGGCATACAGTAAGAACTTAATAAATGCCTCTAAGGCTTGCTGTCTGAAGATAACATGTAATTCTTGTTTACTTCCAGTCTAACTTAATTGAAGTCTGGATCATTCCGTGGCTTTCTTCACCTGCTAGTTAAAGACTTAATCTTGCTAAATTGTTTTCATGAAGATCTATAGAAAAGTTGACATGTTAATTTCACTGATCACCCCAAAATTATCTCCTCACTTAACTAACCAGAATGAAAAATGGAGAAAAGTAAATGTAAATAGAAGCAATTTGCTATTGAATCATTTCTGTCATGTATGACTTCTTGACTCCATTTGTGGTTTTCTTGGCAAAGTTACTGGAGTGGTTTGTCATTTCCTTCTCTAGCTTATTTGAGAGATGAGGAAACTGAGGCAAAATAACATTTGGGCAATTAACTTAACCTGTCTGTCTCCATTTTCCTATCTATAAAGGAGGGATAACAATAGCACCCACCTCTTAAGATTGTTGTGAGGATAAATTGAAGTCATAGTTGTAAGTGCTTTAAATTTTTTTTTTTTTTGATAATAGCTTTTTATTTTCAAAATACTTGTAAAGATAGTTTTCAACATTTACCCTTACAAAACCTGAAGTTCAGCTTCTTTCCCCATGATCTGGAAGGAGGAAGAAAGGGGCCATGCATTTGCAGAAAGGAAACCCACAGGCTGCCACATTTCCAAACTCTTGAAAAGTCTCTTAGATTCCTCTCAGGCTTCCTCACTTCAGAAAAGCAATCCCAGAGTTGAAGCTAAAGCTCTCCAGAGAGGTTCAGAAGTCTAGCCAGGCTCTGGAGTGTTCTGGACTCAACTTCTGGGGAATTTAGCAAACCTGGGCCATCACTGACCAGATTTCCATCCTCAGGAAAACACAGAATTGGGGATTGTGATTGTAATCAGCCCTGAGATGTCAGTCTCTCCATGCAGATCTCAAAGCAGTGGCTGACCAGAGGTAGATTAGCAGATAGATTAGCTGATTTCTAGCACAGTTCTAGGCTTGGGGGATCCAGTTAGAGATATTGCTGCTTTTTTTTTTTTTTTTTTTTTTTTTTAACCTTAGTTCATATACTTCTGCTCATGTTTTACTTTGGCCCATGTTTTTTTAAAAATCCACATCCATTATTTTTTATAGTGGAAAATAATCCTTCTGCTTTTGATTTCTTTCAGGTATTTGTCTGGCCAGTCTTTCTTTTTAACAATAAAACATTTTATTGACTTAATAAATTTCTCCCTATAACTCCTCCGCCTTTCAGAGAAACATCTCTTATAACAAATAATTTTTCTTATTTAATCTTTTTTCAGATAATAAAAATCCAATATCTCCTTAATTTCTTTCCATGTCATTGAAAAAAAATACAAAGTCCTTTAAAAAATATTCTTAGTCAAACAAAACAAAGTTTGTGAATTAACCATGTCCTATGTATCTATATGTTTATATGTACATGCATATACACAAACTATCATATGTGTACATGAACACATGTATATACTTATCTACATAAATATTATACACATACTATATGTATGCATGTATGTGTGTGTATACACCCATATGTATTTTCTCTGGGCCTCAGTTTCCTAGATTGTTAAATGGGAAGAATGTCTGTCTACAAATTCTTTAAGACTCCTATCTATGGGGGGTAGCTAAGTGGCTCAGTGGATAGAGCACCAGTCCTGAAACCAGGAGGACCTGAGTTCAAATCTGGCCTTAGACACTCAACATGTCCCAGCTGTGTGATTCTGGGCAAGTCAATTAAACTGAATTACCTCAAGGTGGGGAAAATGACTTCTATCTATGATAGGCAATTCAGTTCACCTCTCTGGGACTCATTTTCCTCATTTGTAAAATGGATGGACTTTTTTTTTTTTAATTTTTTATTATATATATATTTTTATAATATTATCCCTTGTATTCATTTTTCCAAATTATCCCCCCCTTCCTCTATTCCCTCCCCCCGATGACAGGCAATCCCATACATTTTACATGTGTTACAATATAGTCTAGGTACAATACATGTGTGTGAATATCATTTTCTTGTTGCACAATAAACATTAGAATCCGAAGGTACATGCAACCTGGGCAGACAGATATTAGTGCTAACAATTTACATTCACTTCCCAGTGTTTCTTCTCTGGGTGTAGCTACCTCTGTCCATCATTGATCAACTGGAAGTGAGTTGGATCTTCTTTATGTTGAAGATTTCCACCTCCAATGGATGGACTTTTTAAGTCCCTTTCTCTCTCTGAGCCTGATGTAAAGCACCTGGAAAATCTGGCTTTTGATGGAGAATCATTGCTTTGTCCATGCCTTTAATCCATCAGTCTCTTTTCTCTTGGAATGTAAAGCTCTATCTGCCCAAAGTAGTTAATTGTTCATTGTCTCCTTGGCTGTGATCTCTGTGCTTTTCTCTCACCAGGAATTGACTGTTCCAGTGGTCCATGATGGAGGTGCCCTGTTGGCTTTTGTCTGTGGCGTTATGTACATCCTACTTCAGTCTGTCATCTCTTACAAGTCATGCCCACAGTGGAACAGACTTTCTACCTGCCACATAAGGATGGCCATCTCTGCCCTGTCGTGTGCTGCTGTAATTCCCAGTATCCTTTTGCTTGTGGCAGTCTCCACGAAAACTCAGTCTTGACACAGAGGAAAAAATTAGTAGTTAAAACAGGGTCATGCATCATTGCAAACCGTCCCAATTTTATAAAATGGGTGGATGTGTTAGAATGTAGAGAGAGCCCTGGTTCTGGGATCAGAAGCCCCAAGTCCCAGTCCCAGCTTTGATATGCTCATGGGCAAATCCTTTCCCTTCCAACCTCATTGTTCTCTTCTGCACAGTGACAGGATCTAGGTGACCACTAAAGGTCCTTCGTGGTCCTAATCTATGATCCCCCTCTTGACCCTTGTTATGTGACCTCGTTTTACTACCTAGACCTCAGTTTACTCATTTCTAAAATGAAAGGGTAGGACTAGAAATTTCTTTGGGGGCAGCTAGGTGGCGCAGTGGATAGAGCACCAGCCCTGAAGTCAGAAGGACCTGAGTTCAAATCTGGTCTTCCTAGCTGTGTGACCCTGGGCAAGTCACTTAACCCTAATTGACTCAATAACAATAACACTTAACCCCAATTGTCAACAACAACAACAACAACAAAAAAAAAACCAAAAGAAAATCTCTTTGGTCCCTTCTAACTTCAGATCTGTAATCCTAAAAATTGGGACTTCACTTTAGAAGTAGCCCAGGCTTCAGGAAAAAGCAAGTCCTTATTTGAGGATATCTCTGTAGAACTCAGTTAGATTTAAATAATCATTGGGGGGGAGGCAATTGGTCAAGGAATGGAGATTTAGGGCTGGTGAAAGGAAGAAGGCAGGGAAACCAAGAATTCTTTGCTTTCTACTCTCATTCATGAAGGATCATTTTTATGAATAGGTCATTTTTCTTTGTAGCACAATATCAATATTTGGTGGTTCTCCTTGGTGAGAGTCACCAAATATTGATATTGTACTTAAGACATTAGCTCAATTAAACTCTCAGCCCTAAAGCTCTTTTATCAGTTATTTTTGTCAAGCATTGGGACTTTAGTTACAATGTATATAATGTTTATTATTGCATATTTATTATTAGTTATAATGTACATTTATTATTAGTTATAATGTTTATAATAGTTTACGTGAGTTAAAGTGACTTGAAGTTTTAGAGGGCAGCATGGTTTGGTATAAGAAGTGTCAGATTTAGAGGCTAGATGTGTCCTTGCTTCATATCCTTGCTCTATCTTGGAAACCTTGGCCAAGTGTGGACTTCAGTTTCCTCTGCTGCAAAGTAGTAAGTGAGGCTCTTTGACGCAGAGCTGTAAGGAAGCCCACATGCCTTCTATTTTTGCATATGAGGAAATGGAGCGTTTCTGGGTCTAAGGTTGCTCAGGTTCTGGGTCCAGGTGTTCCTTATTCCAAGTCCAGCCCTCTTCCCACTATACTGCCTTTCAGAAAACTATACCATTTGATCCCAGATGGTCTCTCATGCAAATATTAACATAGCCTGATTATTTTTGGTTTCTAAGATAAGCTCAGACATGTTCTAGATGGCATGGCTAATGATGACTATTTGCAGGTAATTTGTTAAAATAGCCAAGATATTTGCCTTTTGTGGCCACCAGTGGGGGAAATGAAAACAATGAAGGGGATTTTTATGAAATCATCTGCATCTGGCTGTGTAGAACTTTCTAAGAACTGAAGGTGAGGAATCAAAAAAAAATTGCCATCTTTCAAAACATCTCTTAAAGCTGTAGTATAGAAAACTGCTGAATCTCAAGCAAAAGGAGGAACTTGAGGGAGAGTTTGGAGAAAAATGGCAGCTGGATTGGTAGGAGATGGTTGATTACTGGAAGAGGTGGTTCAATTGAGTAAGATTCAAGGGAGAGAATGGGTCACGTGCTTGGGCATCCCATGACCGAGTCTCTGCAAAAGGCATGGGAAAGACCGAAAATGAAGAAGAGTTTTGGTTCCTTTTTTTTTTCTTGGGTGGAACCTTGACAATGGACTTTCTGACTCTGCTTAATCTTGGTTGAGAGAAGACAAGCTTGTCTTAAGGGCACAACACATCAGCACATCCTTACTGTCTCGGTTCTCTTGTCTATTGAGTTCATGGAGTAATAAGCTAATAATAATTTTTTCCCAGAATGTTCCTTTTTAATATTTTTGGCTGGTTTTGAACACAACATTTAGAGATCATGGATCACAGTCATTCATAGTAGGAAAGGTCCTTGGAAAGCTTCTAATCTTTGTAGCACAATAGCAATATTTGGTGTATTTGGTGTATCTCACTGAGAATCCCTGCTTTGAGATCCTCAGAAAGCTAGCACCCAAGCTTTGCTTGAAGACCTTAAGTAAAGAAGAACCCATTATCTCTCTGTAGGATAACTAATTGTTGCATAATTTACAGATAGGAAAATCCTCATCTGTAAAGTGAAGCAGCTAAGTGGCCCAGTGCTTAGAGTTCTAGGTCTGAAGTCTATAACCCAGACTCAGAGATTAGCCATGTGATGCTGGGTGAATCATTAAATCCTCTTTGACTCAGTTTCTCCATTTGTAAAATGAGCTGGAGAAGGAAATGGCAAACCAATCCAGTATCTGCCAAATGACCTCAAATGGGGTCAAAAAGAGTTGGACAGGACTCAAATGACTGAACTACAAATAGGGAGGAAGTTGGGGGGAAGGGACCACTAAGGTTCCTTCCAGCTCACAGTCTGGAATTCTATCAGTCCTGGAATTCTAATTCTGCTAGACTAAGTAGATCAAGACTAATTGCTCTTCCACATGACCAGTTCAAAGACTCCCATTATTGTACCACTCTTTGCCCCCAGTCTTCTCTACATTAGTCATCCCCATTTCATTCAGCTAACCTTTTTTATTAAAGCCTTTTTATTTTCAAAACATATGCATAGATAATTTTCAACATTCATCTTTGCAAAGCCTTGTATTACAAATTTTCTCCCTTCTCCCCACCTCTCCCCTAGATTACAAGTAATCTAATGTGTTAAACATGTGCAGTTCTTCTGTACATATTTTCCCAATTATCATTCAGCTAATATTTTGTAGCCTGGTAGGTGTTATAGTGGACGGAGAAATGAGCCTAGGGTCCAAAATAACCCATTTGAATCTAGCTTTATACACTTAACTAGGTATATTTCTGAGCAAATTTAATATGTTTGTCTTAGTATCTTTATCTGTAAAGTAGGTATATCAATAGCACCTATGTACATTTAGGACATTAATATGTGAGTAAGAGACATTTATTGGGGCTAAAAGACATAAGACTTTCAAATGAAATGTAGCATGATCTAGTAAAAAGAATTGTTTCATTTAGATTCAGGATGGCTGGGGTTTGAAGCTGTTTGACCCTGAGGAGGAGGATATTTAAACTCTCTCATCCTCATTTTTCTGGACTGAACAACAAGGTTATCAGGAGACTTAATCTATCCTTAATGAGAGAGTGTATGTAGATCAATTTGCAAGCATAATATAAATGAGATCTGCTATTTTAAGGCACTGTGGATAAGGCTCTGGGCCTAGAATTAGGAAGACTCATTTCTAAATTCAAATTTGGACTCAGACACTAGTTGAGTGACCCTGATCAAGTAATTTTACTCTCTTTGCCTCAGTTTCCCTATCTAGAAAATGAGCTGGAGAAGGAAGTGGCAAACCACTCCACTATCTTTGCCAAGAACACCTCAAATCAGACAGGACTGAAAAACTATTACACAAAATAAAAGTCTTGACCCACGTCCATCAATTTAATCACTAAACCACTGTCTCGTGAGGTTAAATGACCCATTTAAGGTGATCCAGGTTATTAAATAGCATATTTGAATCCAGATCTTATTTGACATCATATTCCTTCTCTTCTGCACCGAGAATGCCTCTAGTTGAAAATGGTAGCCATGTCTAAACCTAACCAGGATGGCTTTATTTCCAAAGAATTAAATGCTTACCTGTTCTCTCCTTTCTCCTTCTAATGTGTCTAAAATAAAGGTATTCTGATCCCCATCCCACTGATTAGGAATCTGAACCACAAAGAAGCAGAGAAACTTTCTAAAAGTTGTACAATTAGGATTTTGATTTATGCTTAAAAAAAAAAATACCTTGTCAGTCTTAGTATGTGCCATCCTTAAACCATTTCCTTTTTCCCTTCCCCACTGAGCTTTCTTTTAAAACAAAAACAATTCATTTACTTTAAGAAGATTTTTAAGTGAGAAAATTAATAAAAACTAAGGAAAGCAAAGATTTAAAAATAACAATGAGAAACTTTTCAATAAACAACAAAAATTTTAAGACCATCTCAACCTTTAATAGAATTATCCATGGTTCTTAAGTCTAGTCCTTTTTCTACACTATTGATTTGGGGAGATAGGTGCTGGACTTTACAAAGGTTCCATTGAGGAGTGGGAAGGGTCTCATACTGCATAGGACTGTAGAAATAGGTACTGTTTACATAATACCAGAAACAGTAAGGTTAAAAAAAGAAAAAAAAATTTAAGAAAAAATAAAGTTACTGATGACTCCCTAGAAGCATTTTTGGTATCTGTTTGCCAGGAGAGAGTTGAAGGTGTGAAAGGATAATTAATATCATTATTATCTAGGATGTAGTAGATTCAGGAAACCTAGGGCTTCTCATGTCAAATCCAGCAGATTTTCTATTTTTCAGGAGCTAGATAAATAAAAGAATTTTACATATTAAAAGTTTTCTGCAAATAATCAGAAAAGATAGTTACTGGGATAGTCTGTATATTTTTTGTTTTCAGTTGTCAGTTATCATTTATTAAAGCTAGACAAAATCAGTATAACCCAAATGCTGTCCTATGAATCTTCCAGAACTCTTGGGAGACTAATTTGAGTTGCTTATTTTTTTCCCAGTTTTCTTTTTGTTTTCTTCCCCAATAGTATTTTATTTTTTCCAAATACATGTAATGATAGTTTTCAACATTCATTTTTTAAAAATAATAGTTTTTTATTTTCAAAATATTTGCAAAGAAAAAAAAATATTTGCAAAGATAGCTTTCAACATTCATCCTTGCAAAACCTTGTGTTCCAAATTTTTTATCCTTGCCTTTCCCCCACCCCTTCCCTAGATAGCAAATAATCCAATATATGTTAAATGTGTGCATATTTCCACAATTATCTGCTGCACCAGAAAAATCAGATCAAAAATGATAAAAATAAGAAAAAACCAAAAAGCAAGCAAACAACAAAAAAGGTGAAAATACTATGTTGTGATCCACACTCAATCCCCACAGTTCTTTCTCTGGATGCAGATGGCTCTCTCCATCTCAAGCTCATTAGAACTGACCTGAGTCACCTCACTGTTGAAAAAAGCCACATCCGTTAGAACTGATTGTTGAATAATCTTGTTGATGTGTACAATGTTTTTCTGGTTCTACTCACTTTACTCAGCATCAGTTTATGTAAATCTCTCCAGACCTCTCTGAAATCATCCTGCTGATTGTTATTGAACAATAATATTCTATAACATTCATATCCCATAACTTACTCAGCCATTCTCCAACTGATGGGCATCCACTCAGTTTTCAGTTTCTTGCCACAAAAAGGGCTACCACAAACACTTTTGCACATGTGGGTCCTTTTTCCTTTCTTATGATCTCTTTGGGATACAGATTCTATAGAGACATTGCTGGATCAAGGGGGTATGCACAGTTTGATAGCCTTTTGAACATAGTTCCTTCTTGCTCTCCAGAATGGTTGGATCAGTTCACAACTCCACCAACAATGTCTTAGTGTTCCAGTTTTCCCACATCCCCTCCAATATTTAGCATTATCATTTCCTATCATTTTAGCCTATCAAAGAAGTGTGTAGTAATACCTGAGAGTTTTAATTTGCATATGTCTTGTGAATCTACTATTCTGCTGTTCATTTACTCTATTTCTTAGCCACTCTGCTTTGTTAATATAATTTTAGGTTTGATACATCTAGGCTACTTTCATTTGCATTTTTTTCATTCATTCTTAACCTTTTTTTTCTTCCAGATGTATTTTGTTATTATTTTTTCTAGCTCTATAAAGCAATTTCTTGATAGTTTGATTGGTGTGGCATTGAATAGTAGATTAATTTAGATAGAATTATCATTTTTATTATAACTTGGCCTATCTATGAGCACTTAATATTCTTCCAATTGTTTAGATCTGACTTTATTTGTGTGGAAAGTGTTTTGTAATTGTGTTCATACTGTCCTGATTTTGAATTGGCTGGTAGACTCTCAAATATTTTATATTATCTAGAGTTATTTTAAATGGAATTTCTCTTTGTTTCTTTTGGTACTGGACTTTGTTGGTAACATAGAGAAATGCTGATGTTTATGTGGATTTATTTTGTATCCTTCAATTTTGCTAAAGTTATTAATTCTTTCTAGTAGTTTTTAGTTGATTCTCTAGAATTTTTTTAAGTATACCATCATATCATCTGCAAAGAATAGTAATTTTGGTTCTTCATTAGCAGTTATAATTCCCTTGATTTCTTTTTTTCTCTTATTGCTAAAGCTAACAGTTCTAAAACAATATTGAATAGTAATGGTGATGGGAGTGACCTTGTTTCACCCCTGATTTTATTGGAGTGAATAGTTTAGTTTCTCCCCATTACATATGATACTTGCTGATGTTTTAAATAGATGCTACTGATCATTTTATTTTATTTTATTTTTGGGGGGAGGGATTCTTTTAAAATTTTTTTTTAAATAATTATAGTTTTTTTGACATTACATATGCATGGGTAAATTTTTTACAGAATTATCCCTTGTACTCACTTCTTTTCTGAATTTTCCTTTCCCTCCCTCTACTCCCTTCCCTAGATGACAGTTACTGATTATTTTAAAGAAAACTCCATTTCTTCCTGTGCTCTCCAGTATTTTCAATAAGAATGGGTGTTAATGCTTTTTCTGTATCTGTTGAGATAATTTCGTTGGTTTGGTTATTGAAATAGTCAATTATGCTGATATTTCCCTAATATTGAATCGGCCCTGCATTTCTGGTATAAATCCTACTTGGTCATGGTACATTATCCTGGTGATAATTTGCTGTAATCTCTTTGCTAATATTTAAGATTTTTACATCAATCTTCATTAAGGAAATTAGGCTATAATTTTCTTTATCTGTTTTGACCCTACTTGGTTTAGGTATCAGCACCATATCTATGCCATAAAAGGATTTTCCTTTTTCTAATTGAATTAATTAAAGATTTATGTATTTTTTTTTATAAAACCAACCCTTAGTTTTCTTTGAATTTTATTAATCTCCCCTTTTATTTTCAGAATTTCAAATTTGTTATTTAATTGGGGGTTTTTGATTTGTTCTTTTTCTAGCTTTTTTAATTGCATGCCCAAATCATTGATCTTCTCTTTCTCTATTTCATGCAAGTAAGCATTTAGAGATCTAAAATTTCCCCTAAGAACTGCTTTGGCTGCATCCTGTAAATTTTGGTATGTTGTCTCATTGTTATCATTCTTTTGGATGTAATTATCGATTGAGTCTATAATTTGTTGTTTCACACACTCATTCTTTAGGATTAGATTATTTAATTTCCAATTATTTTGGGATCTATTTCCATATCTGTCATGTTATGCAAGAAAAACCAGACTAAAAGGGAAAAAACCACAAGAAACAAAACAAAAACAAACAAACAAAAAAGTGAAAATATTATGGCTTGATTAAGTCTCCATAGTTCTCTCTCTGGATGTGGATGCCATTTTCAACATCCCAAGAGTATTGGAATTGTGTTGGATCACTGCATTGCTGAGAACAGCCAGATTCCTCACAATTGATCATCACATCATCACATAAGCTGGTTCTGCTTACTTCACTCTAGCTGCTTATTTTTATTATATATTTAATCTGAAAATTCACATTTTTATTAGAAAACCACTCAACTTTGGTGTCCAAGAAGCTATTTTCTATCAGATTATTGTTTCCTTTACCATTTATTTTTTCAGTGATTGCTTGTGCCTCACTAATTTCCATAACAAAATTGGAATGGAATCCACAAGAAAAGGTAAGACTTTCCTAAGTGTGGGACCCTGAGTTGGGTGGAGACTGGTCTACCTTTTGGCCGGGAGGTGAGGGAGACATTGGTATAAAATCCACAAAGATTTTGGGTCATTTATTAGAGAAACACGAGAGAACACAGTGGATCTCAGAGGATCTTTGATTTGGAATGAGAAGACATCTCAGAAGACACCGTTTAGTCCCAAATTGCTCATGTTACTGGTAAGGAAACTGAGGTCCACATAGGCTAAATAACTTGACTAAGGTCCTAGGAGTAATAAGCATCACAAGTAGGATTTGAGCCCACATTTACTGACTCCAGGTAATAAGACTAATTTAAGTCCTTTAGGCATAAAAATAAAGTACTGAGTACTTATAAAAATGATGATTTTCAAGAGTACAGGGTTTAGGACTGAGCTTTGGGAAATACTCATGATTAGCGTGTGGAAAGATGATGAATCAGCCAAAGAAAATGAGAAGTTAGCATCTAATGCAATTTCAAATTGTATTAAGAAAGCTATCATGTGCAGAATGAGGAAATGAGAATTCCACTGCTCAGATCTTCTGGGTGCCTCATTAGGAAGGATTATACTGCAGCACATCCCAGTATTGATTGGTGTGGTAAGGGACCTGGAAGCCAGTCCAGATGAGGACAGATGTTGGGTGAAGGAAAGAAGGCCAAAGAAGTCTTTCTATTGAAAAATTAAGACTCAGCCAAAAGGAGAGCAGCTTAGTTTGGAGGTGGGGTGTAAGTTCTTCATCTTTATTGATGAAAACTACTTCTACCTGGTGAACACCAGGGGGCAGTGTTTTACCACAAATGGCATGGATCTCTATGCTGCCATGGGTAAAATCAATGGGCAGCTAGAGACTCGGGAGTATTTTTCATGTCAGTTACTTCTGTTGGTCTAGCTGGGGGTTCATTGTTTAAATTCAGTTTTTAAAAATCATTGCTTGTTTGAGAGATTTCAGCCATATAGGATCATCAAACATGGAAGAGATCTCAGAGACCATTTAGTCCAACCTCCTCATTTTACAGATAAAGAAACTGAGGCTCTGGGGCGGTGATGTTATCGGCCAATTATACTGATATATTTTAAAGTTCACAGACTCTGGATTAAAAACTTTTAATCTAGAGTCTAGATTCTAATAAATCTGATCAAATAAAATGACAGATCTCTTCTGTTGCCCCTTTTCTGACTCTGAGTCCATGGTTCTTGGACCCTTGCTGCCTTTGGCCATTTCTCTAAGTGTCCTGAGTGTGCTCTATGACAGCTCTTTTCTGATGAGCTCTGGTTCTCCAGCAATGGTTTAGAACTTACTCTCTAGTAAGCAATTTTGTCTTTCTCATTCCTACCAGGATTACATATATCATGTAGTGAGTGCAATCTGTGAGTGGACAGTGGCTTTTGCCTTTATTTTCTACTTCCTGACCTTCATCCAAGAATTTCAGGTGAGTGAGTGTCACATGTCAGAAGCAGCAAGCTGACCAGTAAAAACTTAAGGAATTTTGGTGAATTTTTAAAATGCATGATATTTCCTGTCTTGTATAACGACTTTTCTCTTTGTAGTCATTTTTTTGCCATTGTTGTTTGGTTATATCCAATTCTCTGTAATCCCATTTGGGATTTTCCAAGTGAAGATACTGCAGTGGTTTGCCATTTCCTTCTCCAGATCATTTTCAGATGAGAAAACTGAGGCAAATAGGGTGAAACTTGTCCAGAGTCATACAGCTAGTAAGTCTCTGAGTTTGGATTTGAAATCAGATCTTCCTGACTCCGGGTCTGGTGCTCCATCTATTGTACCACACTCTATCCCTGTATCCCATCAGCTAACTGATCTCCCCTTTGCAGCATCACTTCCAGCTGCCTACTCCTCACGAGTCCACCTCCCTAGATTAGGTGCTAATTATTACTAATTCTCCAATTGGTCTTCCCTGCCTCTTTCTCTTAGTCATCCTGGCTGGTAGTCTTTAATAAAAACAGCCTGGACATACTACTTCTCTGCTCAAAAATTTTCAGTGGCTTCTTATTACTTACTAATTAAGGTTCAGATTTCTTTTATTAACTGGTATTATTCTGCCTTTCCAATTTTATTTCATATCCCCCTCATATTACAGGCAAACCTTCTACAGGAAGCCTTCTCTAACTGTTCTAAATGCCTTCCTTTGTCAATTATTTCCTGTTTCTCCTATATAGCTTGTTTCTATATATGTTTGCTTGTTGTTTCCCTCATTAAATTGTAAGCTCTTCGAGGGCAGGAACTATCTTTTGCTTCTTTTTGTATAGGAACTATCTTTTGCTTCTTTTTGTATCCCAGAGCTCAGACATAGTAGGCACTTAATAGATGTTTATTGACTGCCCTCTTAAAAGGCACAAATGGTCTTTTCATGTTTCTTTGTCTTTGATTAGCCTGTGACCTGTATATATGTATCATGTTCTTCTTTTTCTTAACTTTTTTGATTTCCTATCTGGCCTTTAAAGCCCAACTCAAAAGTTTCTTTAAGAAATTTCTGATCTACCTTAGCAGTAATATTCTTCCCTTCAGACTCCTCGTGGTATTTTGTTTTGCAACATTTTAATGCTTAGTTTGCTTATGGGGCTTGCCATTGGGATCCTATTCTGTTAGGTCCTTTTCTCCATATTTTTTCTATCAGAATTTATCTGTCCATTGTCCCATTCTCTTGGCGCCTTATACTTTAGTAGGTGCTTCAATATGGAACGCCAGGAAAAAAGCCCAGCTCTTGAATCAAAGGACCTGAGTTTAAATCTGTATCTGATGCTAATGACCTAAGTGACCCTGATCAAATCACTTAAAATCTCAGGTCCTCATTTTCCTTATCTATAAAAATGATAGGTCTAATTGATCTCTGAGGTCCCTATCTTTTCTAAGTTATTTCACATTATTCTTTTTTTTTTCTTTCTTTCTTTTTCTTTCTTTTTTTTTTTTTCCTGAGGCTGGGGTTAAGTGACTTTCCCAGGGTCACACAGCTAGGAAGTGTTAAGTGTCTGAGGCCAAATTTGAACTCTGGTCCTCCTGAATTCAGGGCTGTGCTCTATCCACTGCACCACTTAGCTGCCCCCATTTCACATTATTCTTTGCAAATCTCGTTTCCACAGCTGAACTAAATCACCTTGCCCTTGTGCCACCTCAACATTCTGTGACTTATCTCTATGCTTTTGCAGGGGCTCTTCTGGGTGCTTGTGATACATTCACTCTCACCTTTTGAGGATTCTTGGCTTCCTTCAGAGTCTCAATCATGGAATCTTTTCTGATTCCTTTACTTGTTCTTCCTCTATTCACATTATGTTGTGTTTAATTTCTCTTTGTAAAGGTTGTGTTCCCCCAGGATATGGAAAGCTCCTTGAGGACAGGAATTAATTTTTGTTTTATCTTTATTCAGCACCTAGCTTTCGGATAGTAAGCACTTAGGTGAATCTCATGAGAGTCAGTATAGAGGGTTATAGAGAGCTGGCCTTGGAATCAGAAAGACTTAGATTCAGGAACCACTTCTGATATGTACTGGTTCTGTGCCAGGCACTTTTCAGTGTCCCCAGCAACTTCTTAAAGTTAAGAGTTGTTGATGATTAGTAGAGGAAGTTTTCTCACTGGAAATTTCCTATACCAATTACATCTGGACTCCAGTCATAGTAGATAAATGGATTGATGGGTAGATGAATAGATAAATGGATGGAAAGATACAGATGACTGAATAGAAGAAGAAATAATATGGATGAATAGCTAGACAGATAGAGGGAAATATATGTAATTGAATAGAATATATGGGTAGGTGAATCAATAAAAGGATAAAGATATATAGATTAATGAATAGAGGAATATAAAGATTGATCACTGGATAGAAGGCCAGATGGAAAGAAAGATAGTTAGAATGGATAGATACTTGGATACCTGGATAGACAAGATGGATGTATGGATGGATAGATAGATGCTTGTAAAATTGAATTATAAGCTTCTTGAGAGCAGGAATATCATCAGTATTTATTTACCACCCAGATAGATGCTATACCAGACTACATTGAGCTAGGCTTTGAAGAGAGAAGGGTTCAGTAGATGATGAGAAGGTGGACCAGAGAATGGCGATACGTATGCCTTTTTTTCAGGATCTTTGACATTCTTCATTCTCTTTTATTGCAGAATGTTACTCTAAAGATATCTACAGAAATAAATGACTTCTGAAGAAAGAAGAATTCTCTTTCAGTCAGTCCATCTTGTGGACTTGGATACCAAGAAATTATGCAGAGAAATCAGGTTTCAAGATTGACCTGTTCTTAGGGCTCTGCAGCAAGTTTATGACTTGAATTCCTTCCTGAAAACCCCCATATTTGTATTTATCCCAAAGGCATATTTCCAAAAAGTCTTTAGGAAGTTTAGAAATATTTTGTATTTTTCTAAGACATTTAAAAGTGTATATACTAACATAAAATTGATGCACAGAAAAAATTCCTTATTTCAAAAAAGTGAGAATGCTTTATTTTTGTACCAATCCTAGGTGGTTGTTTACTTTTAAAATTTTATAACAATGCTGCAGATGTCCCTTCCTTTTTTTATTTTTTTTATTAACAGTTTATTTTGTTTTTAAAGAATGTTTTGCCCAATTTTGTAAGAGCATTTATAAATTCAGTTAATCATTGTAATATTTCCAAATATGTTATTTCTACAAAGATCTTGATAAACATGTTAACACTGAAAAAATCAATGTTCTCTGACTCAAATAGAAATGGATGCCTGCAAGCTGCATATTGACTTAGAAAACCACAGTTTGTATTTTATTTTGACTTATTTTGCTAAACATTTCTTCATTTCATTTCATTTCAATTTGGTGTTCCATCATGAGTCTTGATGCTGTGAGTCTGACACTCCGGGCTAAGGAATTCTTTATATTTTCAGATAACTGACAACAAATGTTTCAGGGAGAGTTCTCAATTCCATATGAGGGTCTTAACTTGAAGTGATCTTGATAGCTCTGAAATCCTATGCATTTAGTAGGAGATTTCAGCTTTCAACCTGCTAACAATGGGACTTGCCATGAGGCAAGAATTTTCCTCACCCAGAACAAAAATGACCACCTCAAAAATTAGAAATTTAAAATCTAATTCATAAATCAACAACAGAGCTAAGTTAAGGTGTGAGGGGGAATGAAGAAAAAAAACAAAGTGAAATTTTTCTTTGAATTTCATATCTAGCACTTTTTGAAATGATTATGGGTGGGATTTCTGTTATCTATAAAACTCTAGAAAAACTTATATGGGAAAAGCATTTAAAATTGGAAAAAATTATTTGCAGTGTGAATAGAAATTCAATCAAAACTCTTATTTTACACTAACATATACGTTATGTCCATGATTTTAGATGAGGGACAAGATGGAGGGAGAACACATTTATGTAGACATTGGTCTCTTTTATTTCTGAGATGCTCAGGAAGAATATTAAAGACAAAAGGCTAAACAAAGGTTTACACAAATCCATTTGGCTCAGTGGTATCTCACAAACACGCACTTTCTCTCTCTCTCTCTTTCTCTGTCTTCTGTCTCTTGCTCATGCCTTTGCCAGTTCTGTATTTTCTTGATCTCATCCAACCCAAGGAAAATTCATTAGTGGAAAAAAAACAGAACCCAATAACAAAAAAGGGGTACTTGCCTCTAAGGTTGGTCTAGATGTTAACCTATATCGGATTGCTTGCTGAATTGAGGGAAGGAGGGAGAGATAGCGAGAAAAATTAAAAACACAAGGTTTTGCAAAGGTAAAGGTTGAAAACTATATTTGGAAAAATAAAATATTATTTTAAAAATTGGCCTAGAGACCATCATGAAAAAAATAAACTCCATTTACTATCCTTGGACACCCAAACTTGGGAGGAAGAAGATCCAACTTCTGATGTTAGTTAAACTCTCAGAACATACACCAAGGGCAGCCCAATCAGGTTTTTTTTTTTTTTTTTTTTTTTTTTTTTTTTTTTTTTTTAATCTTGGTGGGAATCAGGGAAATGGTGAGTGTGGAATAGATGCTCAATAAATACTTCGTTGATTGATGGGTTGGGCAAAATAACCTCTGAGGGCCTTTCTTACTCTTAGATTATATGGTTGATAGTTTGATATCACTAAGCTAAGGAGATTCATTAGATCGAAGTCAGGCATTCTTCTAAATCTTAAAAGACTGTCTTTGTATCTCCCTCCAGATGAGAACTGGAGCCATTTCAGGAGCCGTAATTACAATGGCCAATAATATAGTAGGATTCCAAGTGTCATTGAAGTGTGGTATGAACTCCTAGGCCAAGTTTTTCCAATTATGATGAAAAAGGTGAACAATATAGTGTATTTATATGGGACCTACACTAAGGCTACTTATGAGGTGAAATACTTTGTAATGGGGATAAAGTCTTAATTTCTTTTCATTGTCTATTAATTAGTTTTTTGGTAACCAACTAGAATATATATTATATATTATATGTTTAACTTTGTATACGGTTTTGTGTGTTTTTTACTGTTTTGGGGTAACTTTCTCTGATGTGGAAAGTTATGACAGAGATTGAACTTCTGTGTGTTATATGGACTAGACAAAATGGTGTCGCTTGGTTTGGAAAATGGGCAGGGCCACATGTCACCATTTCCAGATGAGGCAGTTCTGCTGAATATAACCCAGAGCACCTTTATTATTTTTATTACTTATGAAGTTGTGTTTCTTTTTTTATACCTCATGGCCTGAAGCATTTAAATAAAGGAAATATTCTGCTGTGTGCTGTCTTTTGTTTTCATGTGTTTTGTTTTGTTTTCAGTGTAAAGATTGCCTATGTGAAGTAAATAGCTCTGTTGGAAACAGCTGTCCCTAAGGGATAGTAGATCTAATTGGATATTGGTCACTTAGTCAG
The DNA here is from genome assembly GCF_048593235.1 of Sminthopsis crassicaudata. Taxonomy (NCBI): domain Eukaryota; kingdom Metazoa; phylum Chordata; class Mammalia; order Dasyuromorphia; family Dasyuridae; genus Sminthopsis; species Sminthopsis crassicaudata. The sequence continues at coordinate 288,974,098 of NC_133621.1, forward strand.
TAAGCATCTATCTATAAGCTAAGTACTGTGCTAAAACATTGGGAATCCAAGGAATTATTGTTTGATTTTTAGACAGTTTCTGCTCTTAAAGAGCTCAAAATCTATTTAGAGTGATGGAGAGTAAGACCTTGGATAGCTTTTCTACAGAAAACTCTCAGGTAAACAATCTCTTTCCCAATGCAAATAGATACTTATGTTTTTAGATAGTTGTCCAGAACACAGAAAATAGCCAGGATGTGTCAGAGGCAAGACTTGAATCAAGTCTTCCTGGCTTTGAGGACATCTTATTATGCTTTGCTGCTTCTCATTGGAAACTAAGAATGGCCATAATTTGAATCCAAGTTGGGGCAGCTAAATGGTGTAGTGGCTAAAGCCCTGAGCCTGGAGTCAGAAATCTTCATAGCCAGCTTCAGCTTTGTGACCTTGGGTAAGTCACTTAAGTTCTGTTTACCTTAATTCCCTAGAGAAGGAAACGGCAAACCATTCCACTATGATTGCCAAGAAAATTCCACGGACAATATGGTTCAAGGGACATGAAGCAACAACAAATTTTTAAAGTTCATTTAAATTCACTTGTCCTTATGAACTCATCCTTAGAGAGACTGAAATTTTAAAATTAATTTAATTAATTTCCTAAGAGACAAAATGGATGTTGAAAGCTTATCAAATTAAAAGATGTTTAATTGATTTTGGTCACATTTTAGTGACTCCTCTTTCCAGGCCCTCGATAGAACCTTCTCTTATAAGAAGGAAGTTGAACTGAGTGCCTGGACTTTTAAAAATAGCCTTTATTTAATGACGAGCATCTGAACAAATGTTTCTGATAAAATAACAGGACATAGGCTCATAATTCTAGACCTGAAGGAGACCCCAGGGTCATCTTGTCCAACTCCCTCATTCAGATAAGAAAACTGAAATCTATGGTAAATAAATACATTTGGATAGTATTTTTATGTTTTAAAGTGCTGACATTTGCATTCTTATTTAATCTTCATATCATCTTGTGAGGATTATAAAACAGGTATCATCATAGAGAGCTAAGAGACAGTAAAAGAAACAGAGGTTAGGTTGCAGGACTGATTATAGATTTAGAGTTGGAAGAGAAACCTTAGAGATCATTGAATCTGATCCCCTTTTGAATATGAGGAAGCCAAGGGACAAAATGGTAACTTGTCCAGAGACACACAGCTAGTAAGTCTGGGACAGAATTCAGACCCAGGTCTTCGGAGGCTTGAATCAAAACAATTGACATCCTAGGAGTCAAGATAACTGGATTTTCATTCTGTCACTGACTAGCGGTGTGACATTAGGAAAGTCCCTTTAAGATTATTACGAAAGTAGTCAGTTCTAGAGTCATTTATTACTGTCTCCTGAGGCACAATTGTCATTTCAACCCTTGGAAATAGCCTTGATGCTTGGACCCAGAATGAGGAAAGGCACTTTTGAAAGAATGAAAGGCATTTATTTAATACTGTATTAAATGGTGGGAATATATTCTCTGTCTCTCTTTTTCTCTCTCTCTGCTTGTCTCTGTCTCTCTCCTTCCTTCCTCCTTCCTTCCTCCTCTCTTTTCCTCTCCCTTCTTCCTTTTCTCTCTCCCTTTCCTTCCCTCCCCCTCCTTCTCTATCCCTTTCTTTCCCTCCTCCCTTCCTCCTCTCTCTTCTCCCTATCTCTCTCACTCCTGTCTCTCCTTTCCTCCTCCCTCTGTCTCTTTCTGTGTCTCTTGTCCCTGTCTCTGTCTTTTATCTATCTGTTTTTATTTTTATTTATTTTTTTAAAATTAATTTTATAATTATAATTTTTTTGACAGCACATATGCATGGGTAATTTTTTTTTTTATACAACATTATCCCTTGTATTCACTTTTCCAAATTTTCCTCTCCCTCCCTCTATTCCCTCCCCAAGATGGCAGGCAGTCCCATACCTGTTAAATATGTTACAATATATCCTAGGTACAAAATATGTGTGTAAAACCAAATTTCTTGTTGCATGGTAAGAATTGGATTCAGAAGGTATAAGGAACCTGGGTAGAATATCTATCTGTTTTTAATAAGAGAAGATGGCACATGCTGGTGTTCAAGGAAGTTAAGAGGAAAGGTGATTTTGGACTTAGGACACACTGTCCTTTCTGGGAATGGCAGCGTTGATGTGATTATTCTTCTGGGAGCTAAATTAGAAGAGAGGGAATGAAAGAAGGGAATGCATGGTTGGCTTGGCATGGAGTTGACCAGGAAGTGGTTTGGTAGGCTTCAGTCCAGGCAGGCTTATTTTTTAAACATAAATGGCACCCAGACCAGGTGACCTTGGGACAAATCCCTTTGCACATAATGCTTTGCTGGAGACCTTATTTGTACACTGTTTCCCTTAGGAGGACAGAACCCTCAGTTTTAACAGAAATTCTATTTGTACAGAACAGGTGTTCTGACTGGAACAGCCTTGGGTTATGATAGCCTGCGGAGGGCAATAACACTATGGGAAAGCACCCTGGCTGCTCAGGGCAATCCAAAGCTTGCCAATCTCTCTCTTCATGTACTACAGTAAAGCTTATTTAAGCCAACAAAACATGAGTTGACTTCTTGTGTCAGGCTCCAGGAATCCTCTGAGTCCAGGAGGATGAGCAGAGATGGTCTGTGAAGGAAGATGGGGACGTTGCTCTGGGTGCACCTGCTTGAAAAATAAACCTTTCCTATACTGAGAGTGGGAGAGTTGGGATCTCCTTGGGGAAAATTGGTACCTGATGGTGAAAAAGCATGGATCTAGGAAGGAAATTTTTTTAAAAAGCTTTTTATTTTCAAAACATATGCACGGATAATTTTTCAACATTGACTCTTGTATAGCCTTGTGTTTCAGACTTTCCCTTCCTTTCTACCCCCTCCCATAGATGGCAAGCAATTTAATATATGTTATACATGCTAAAATATATGTTAAATCCAATGTGTGTAAACATATTTATATAGTTATCTTGCTGCACAAGAAAAATCAGATCAAAAAGGAAAGAAAATAAAATGCAAGTGAACAAAATAACAGGAAGAGTGAGAATGCCATGTTGTGATCCACACTCAGTTCCCACAGCCCTTTCTCTGGGTGCAGATGGCTCTCTTCATTACAAGATCATTGGAACTGGCCTGAATCATCTCATTGTTGGAAAGAGCCACGTCCCATCAGAATTGACCGTCGTATAATATTGATGTTGCCTGGTACAACGATCTCCTGGTTCTGCTCATTTCACTCAGCATCAGTTCCTATAAGTCTCTCCAGGCCTTTCTGAAATCATCCTGTTGGTCATTTCTTACAGAACAATAATATTCCATAACAGTCATGTACCATAACTTATTCAGCCATTCTCTAATTGATGGGCATCCATTCAGTTTTCAGTGTCTAGCCACTACAAAAAGGGCTGCCACAAACATTTTTGCACATGTGAGAACCTTTCCTAACTTTAAGATCTCTTTGGGATATAAGCCCAGTAGTAGCACTGCTGGATCAAAGAGTATGCACAGTTTGATAACTTTTTGAGAATAGTTCCAGATTGCTCTCCAGAATGGCCGGATTCTTTCACAGCTCCACCAACAATGTATTAGTGTCCCAGTTTTCCCACATCCCCTTCAACATTCATTATCTTTTTCTTGTCATCTTAGCCAATGTCAGAAGTGTGTAGGTATTTCAGAGTTATCTTCATTTGCATTTCTCTAATCAATAGTGATTTAGAGCATCTTTTCATATGATTAAAGTTTTAATTTCTTCATCTGAAATTTGTCTGTTCATATCTTTTGGCCATTTATCAATTGGAGAATGGCTTAAATTGTTACAAATTTGAGTCAATTCTCTATATATTTTAGCAAGGATGCTTTTATCAAAATCCTTAAATGTAAAAATGTTTTCCCAGAGAGATTTTGAGACAAATCTAGAAGGTGAGGTTGGGAGAGAAAGCCATTCAGTAATGAGTTCCATTATCAGGGATGTGGTGGGCTAGGGGCTCTATACAGGGCCTTTTCTGACACTTGTAGTAACTGACAGTGTTCTGGAATTGAGCAATGGTGAAAAAAGGGGAATCCAAAAGGCAGTTCTATAAGACAGTGGCAGAAATCTCTTAGAGGAGGGCCTAGAATGGCTATCTTGGAAGCTTTCATTGTATGAGGAATACAGAGAAAATAGAAGGTAATTTGGGGGATCATGAATCAGAGAATGAGGTTCTAGAGTAGACAGAAAAGGAAGATGGAAAATGGAGATAAATTCTGTTTTGGAATGGGGTGCAAAAATGGAGAGGAGGAAGGGGGAATCTATTTGAAAGGAAAAAAAGTGGGAGGAAAGAATTATAAAATCAGGAAAGAAAAAAGAACTAGTAAGCAAAACCCCAAAGGGAAAGGGGTAACAATTGAGAGAAGGGCATCACAGATGAGGGGAAGAGCCAGTGGGAATAGAGATACCTTAAAAAAGATTAAAGTAAAATAACTGAAGAAATAACTATTTCTAACAGAAGGGGTGTGGAGAGTATAACAAATCCAGGACCCAAACAACCAAATGTGGACTCTATTTACAAAATGTGGAAATCATAGTATCTGAGATTTGAATGGGATCCCTGAAGTCAACTAGTCCTGACAATCCACAAATCATTTATTCTTTCTAACTTGACAAGTGTTCAATCATCTTTTGTTTGAAGAGCTTGGTGATGTGACAGAGAAGTCATCACCTACTGAACCGTAAGCACTCTTTGGAATAAATGAAGTGCAGATGGATGCTGGTTTTCCCATTTCTATTTTTCTGCCTAGTTCTTTTTATGTTGTCAGATTTTAAAAAAAAAATAATTTTATTGATATCTTTTATTTTTACATCAATCTAAATCTCTTTCTGGGCAGCTAGGTAGGCTCGAAAGCAGGAAAACTCATCTTCCTGAAGTCAAATCTGGCCTCAGATACTTCCCATCTGTGTAAGCTTAGGCAGGTTACTTTTTCCTGTTTGCCTCAGTTTCCTCATCTGTAAAATGAGCTGGAAAAGGAAATGACAAACCACTCTAGTTAGTATCTATGACAAGAAAACCCCAAATGGGGTCATGAAGGTTTAAAAACAACTGAACAAAAACAGGAATTATTATTAATGTGTATGTGATAGATCCCTGAGGAAATCTGGTGAAGCTTGTGGATGTTTTCTCAGAATGATGTTTTACATGCACAAAATTAAATAGATAAGATTAGAAAGGAAACCACTCATATTGGTTATCAAAATATTTTCTCATCCAAATTTATGGACTCCTGGATTAAAATTCTCTAGCCTTATAACAAGGAATTTGCTGCTTGCTTCCAATAATAGATCCCATTCATAAAATTGCTAAATGCTTTATATATGTGATCTTACTTGAATCAAACAGCCATCATTGAGATAGAAATGATTATCTTCATTTTCCGGATGAAAAATTAGAGCCTAGGTTATAAAATTAGTAACTAAACTAAGTTTCAAACTCAGTCTCTCTAACTCCTGTGTCCAAACACTATCTCTTTACTACCCATCTCTTTCTGAATTCCCTCAGTATTTTTAATCTCCACGGTGGCACTAAGGAGTGAGTCTCATGGGAGCTAAGTTTTAATGAGGAAAAGGATGGGATAAAAGATCAGGGGAATATGGTGGGACAGACCTGGTGTGGCTTAGGCACTAGGAACGAGCGAGGAGAGAAGTAGGAAACAATAGACCAATGGGAGCTTGGGAAAGTAACTTCATTAATTCAACAATTCTATTGCTTAAGGTCAGTCCTGCTTAGAAGGTAACTGATACCAAAGGAGGTATCTGATTTAGGATGAAGAGTGATATGTTTAAAGTTGGCCAAAGTTTTGACAGATGTTAACATAACCTTTAACTTGTGTATTAGAATTAATTCAAAGCTTAGCTCAGTCTGTCATTTCCTATTAATACATGTCAATGCCACCGTTTTCTTTTTTAAAAATTCCCTCAAAAGGAAAGATTTATCCTTTCACTTCACTGCATTTGGAGCCTTGATTCCAGGTAAGTTCCACCTTGAACCTGCAGAGAAAACCTGGGTTTCTCTGGCTAAGAAAAGGAAATGTGGGCAGGTTTGGAGATTGATTAAATAATTAGAGTTGTTGACATAGTGTGGAGAAAGGAGGTGGTTGGCCAGGATCGAGGAGAGTGTTAGTAAGACTCTCGGGTCATGAGAATGAAGAGGAGTAAGAAGGCATTGGTGTGTTCTTCTGACCTCTAGATCAAGGCAGCAGAATCCAAGGTCATGTGCCTCCCAATGGATTAATCCAATCTTGAGATGGAGCAGACAGTTATTGTGAGTGGTCAACTGCAACACAATTCATGATGATGAAGTCACGTCTTCATGGGATGGAATGGAGAGTTAAGTTGGGTGGAAGTTGATAATTTGGGGAGAAGGCAGCAATAAACTCCCTAACAAATTGGGTTTTTCAATCCTTTTAGTTCGGAAGGTTATTAGGATAAAATTCTTAGCGTCCTAAGTGATTCTGAAACTACTCAACTTGAAGTGCTCATTTAATAATACCTTAGATCACTGGTCTTGAAAGTGGTGGCCATGGCATAAACGCAAGAGGTTGTGATCCGCTATTAAAGGGGTAGCAAGATGTGATGCCTAATTGTTTTCAACCCCATCACACTGCATCCTCCTCCCCCCAACTTTCCTTATCTACTAATGTCCACTCTGCCCCACTGTGCGCTATTAAAGTTCCTACTCTCTCTAGGGCAATTATAACCTAACCTTGACCTGGGCATCCATACCCATCAATCAACAAACATTCATTATTGCAGCTGCCCAGTAGCTATCAGGAAAATAACCTCCTTTCCTTTAAGGGATTACACCCTGATCCCCAACAGCTTACAACAGATAGTCTCAATCTTTTCATTGACGAATGAGATAAGGTCACCTAGTTAGAGAAAAAGGGGGAGACCTTGAATAGGTCTTTTCAGAAGTTACAGAGAAATGGCTAATCTAAGATCATACAAATAAGTAGCATTACTGAGATTTTGTTCAAGTTCTCAGGTTCAGGTGAGACGCTTACCTAAGGCACACAGGTTGTAAAGTGCTTAGCACATAGTAGGCACTTTCTCCCCTTTACCAGAGCTGAATTCAATCTTGAATTCTCTTACCCTGTATCCAGTGTCTTATCCAGTCCACTTTACTGACTCTCAAAAGTCTATCCATCTATCCATCCATCCATCCATCCATCCATGAAACATTACATGCATACTATTAAGGAACTGTCATTGCAAAGACAAAAAATAAAACAATTTCTGCACTTGAGTTTATGATTTAACTTGGGAGATAATAAAATATACTGTCAATACAAAGGAATTTATAATTTATAGAGTAAGACAGTAGCAGCTGTGGGTAAAGAGGGGAATAATGAAAGATTTCATGGAGAAGGGCATTTCTGAGACCCTGTGAATGACTTTTGATAAAGCTCTGAACTTAATTCTGCCTCAGACACAATCTCTTTAATCTCTCCCTTCTCCTTGTCCACCCTTAGTTTGTGGATTAGATGGTCTCTGAAGTTTCTTACAATTCTGAATGTAGGGTTCCATGATCCAAATCCCTCTACTTGAACACCTTAGGATATTCTATAATGATTCGCTGAGGGCAGCTTTCACACCTGGAGCTCCCCACACCTGTGGCAGTAGGTTACATTAGAGAAAGAGGATCTGAGTTCAAATTCTACCATTTGATGCTTACTAACAATGTGATCTTGGGTAAATAAATCACTTATGTTCCCTGGGATTTGGTTCCTCATCTGTCAAAATTGAATTTTATGGCCTCTGAGATACCTTCTTGGTCTAAGACAAGGTGTCTATGAAATCACAGGTCTAGACACCCCCAAAATGAGATGCTTTGCTGCCTTTTACTGTCTTATTGGGGGATTTTTGAGAATTCTGGAGTAGGGAAAGGAAAAGACCTTACTCTGACTTGCCCAGAGCTGATAAATAGCTTTTCTATTAAGTCACATGAATTTCTAGTTCAAATAATATTTTCCAGAAATATGCTTTAGAGGGCACTGAAGGACTGCGTTCATGTTCAGCAGCTTGTTAAGTGTTCCTGGCTAAGTCAGAAGGACTTGTTCAAGTCTTAGTAACAGCTGTGCCCGGGATTTCTTTAATAGCGGAATGGAAATCTACTGAGATGGAGCTCTCCTCCCACTTTCTAAACCTCTTTCTCTTCCTTCCCTGAATTGTTCCCCCAAAACTCGCTCAGCCCCTTAAAAAGAAGGCATATCCCTGTCCATTTTTCTCCTTCCCCTCCAGAAAAGAGTAGGACCCAGGCAATTGTCTCCCAAATCCCCAAACACACCAGTGTCCACATACCTGCTCCTGAAATTTCCCTTTGACTCGGGTAACCAAAGAACATCGAAACTGCTCTTTCCAATATTCCACATTGCTAGTCAATCAGTAAGCATTTAAGTGCCTACTATGCTAAGCACGTAAATAAGCCACAATTTCTCTGCCTCTCATAACATTCTTTTACCCTTCAATGATCGTCCTAGTCTATAAGAACCAGAAGAAATCTTTGAGATCAACCCCTCTTGACCTGAGTTCAAATGTGATCTCAGACACTTAATACTTCCTAGCTGTGTGACCCTGGGCAAGTCACTTAACCCCAGCCTCGGAAAGAGAGGGAAAAAAAAAAGAGATCAATCCCTCTTACTTTAAAATTTTAACATATTATTATGAACTTTATATTTCTTCATTATATGTTACTTATTAATATATGAATATATGATTTATTTATGATTTTCAACCTCATATCTTATTTTACAGATGAGGAAACTAAGGCTCAGATTTAGTTACCCAAGGTCTTATATGAAAAAAAGTGGATTCTCCTTGTCATTCTCTCCTCAGATGGTGCTGCGGAGAGAGCACCAACTTCAATCACTTAACACTAGCTGTGGGACCCTAGGCAAGTCACTTACCCCAAATTGCCTTGCCAAAAAAAAAAGAAAAAAGAAAAAAAAAGGGGGGAGGAGGAAGAATATGGTCTATCAAACAGGTAGCTAAACTAACTGCTTCCTAAAATAAGCTCTACTGCTGATGCTGGCTGATTGAGTCCCTTTCACCCATTAGTCATTTCACTCATATTAGAGAAAATTAGATAATCAGCCAGCAAACATTAAGTGCTTACTATATGCTCAAAACCCTAGGGATGCAAAGAAATAGACCAAAAAAGTCTCCTTCTTTGAGGATCTTACATTTTAATAGGGGAAACAATGGATATATGCAAGATATATATGTATGAATGAGAGGTGATCTCAGAGGGCAGCTAGGTAGCACACCTACTTGTATGATCATGGGCAAGTCACTTAACGCTGTTTGTCTCAGTTTCCTCAACTGCTAAAATGGAAATAATAATAGCACCTACCTTGCTGAGTTGGTGAGAATCAAATAAGTTAGTATTTATAAAAAGCACAATATTTTGCACATAGTACTATATAAATGTTTATTCCATTTCTTCTCTGTCCTTCCTTTTCTTCCCTTTCCTAAGTACCTTCTTGGGCTCAGTTTCCTCATCTGTAAAGTAAAGGGGCTGGACTAGATGGTCTCTGAGGTTCCTTCTTGCTCCAGCATTCAATGTATTTTACAAGCTTTGGAACTGAAAAGTTCTCCCTACTGGCTAATCTAAATCTCTCCAGCTGCAGTTAAGAGCCTATTACCCTTCCCTCAAGGAACATGGAAAACAGTTCTCCCTGCAGCCACCAGCAAGTCCAGCTGTAATTTCAAGCTGCTTCTGCTACAAGAATTGTTCATTCAAAACACCTGCTGCCATTGGGAATCATTGCCATTGTGAGACTATCACTCTAACTATATTTTCCTTCTTTCCCTCCTTCCCTCCCTCTTTCTTTTCCCCCTGGGTTTTAGATTCTCTTCTCTCCTCTCTCCTTGCTTCCTCACCTTCCATCTACATTCAGATGTCAAATCTTGTAATTTTCTTCCTTTCTTCCTTAACTTCCTTCCTTCCTTCCGCACTTTCACTGGGCTCCAGATCAAATCTCACATAGACTTATTTGCTTCACATGAAGAAATACTAATCTGTAGTCATTGAAGGCCCCTTAATTTCTCCTTCCCTTCCTTCCCTTCCTTCCCTTCCTTCCCTTCCTTCCCTTCCTTCCCTTCCTTCCCTTCCTTCCTTAACTTGCCCAGGGTAAGACAGCTAGGAACTAACTGTTAAGTGTCTGAGGTCATATTTGAACTCAGGTCCTCCTGACTTCAGGGCTGGTGCTCTATCCACTGCCCCACCTCGCTGCCCCTAAATCTTGTAATTTTCTCTACAAGTGCTCTCACATTCTCTTCTCTCTTTTCCCATTGTGTTTCATTGTAGTTTAGACCCTCACTATTTCTGGCTGGGGCTATTACACTGCCTTTCCAGATGATCAGAGAGAAATGTTCAGAAACAAGAGGTAGTTCGACTTTATGAAAGGATGTTGCCTGGTCAAGGAGGCTAAGTCCTAAAAGAAGAAAATCCATTAGATCTGGTAAGCAGGAGGTCGCTGGTGATTGTTATAGTAGCAGTTTCAGCTAAGTAGAAACCAGATTTTAAGGGATTGAGGAGTGAGGGAGTCATGGCGGGTGTAGACCATTTTCTAAGAAGTTTGATCATTAAGGGAAGGCTGAGAGGTGTTGAAAATTACATGGTGTGGAAGGCTGGAAGAGAAACTTTTTTGAGGATATGTATAGGCTTATGGGAAGGAGGCAGTGAAATGGGAGAAAATGATTGAGTTTGATAGCTGGTGCAAAGACATAGAGATGGGAGGTTTGGTGACAGTGGAAAATACGTTGGCTACGGAGTCAGTGACTTTGTTCATAATCCACTTCTAATGCTTGCACTATCTGTCATTTCATCTCCCTATCTTCTAGATAAGATATATATAAAAGGCTTCCCGGGTCTCTTCCACTTTAAGATCCATGATTCTCATGAAAGATGGTGGAGTCTAATGAGGATCTGTCGTTGTTCACTCATGTCTGATTCTTGGTAACCTTGGCACACCGACATCGTTCATGGGAATTTCTTGGCAAAGATACAGGAGTGGTTTGCCATTTCTATCTCAGTTGGATTAAGGTCACCTGCCCAGAGTAACACAACCAAGAAGTGACTGAAGTTGGATTTGAACTCACAAAGATGAATCTTCTTGACTCCAGATCCAGGGCTCTATCCACTGGACCAGCCAGCTGCCTCCAATGGAGATCTAGATAGTGTTTCTGGTGAAATTCTTTCCAGGTCTGGGATGTTTCCTGCCCTTGCTCAGATTAGACAAAGTGTTTTGTCAATATGGTCTGGTCATTTCTGAGCTTTCAAAAGAGGTCTTATTCCTCTTCTGCCTAATGCTCTAGGGGATCTCCCCTAAAATGTGTGACATGCTGTCATGTGACAAGGCATCAAAAGCATCCCCAAGAGGCCCTGAAGGAGCAAACTAGCTGTGAGGGCATGGATAAAGCCCTACCATGAAGCTGGGAATGCCAATGGGAGCTCCTGATGGTGCACTTTCCCTTTCCAGCCTTCTCTGTCCACTCTTATCTCTATTTATTTCCTTCTCACACTCACACTGGGCTCTTTTCATTCACAGGTGGGAAATGTTTTCTCGTTCCCTTCTCTGTTCTTTCTTGATATTTTCCAGTTGACACACAGAACTTTCCAGTGATATATTTATTTTAGCATTTGTTCTTGAAGTTTCTAATCTCTTCTTCCCTTTATCTTTGGGGATTGAGGCCAGCATCCATCCATCCAATCATTCAATTGGCCAATCAAATAATCAATACATGTTTATTGAACGCCTGTTGTATACTGGACACTATGTGCAAATGGGTGGGTGCAAATAGAAAAGCAAGACAGGTCCCCCCTCAAGGACCGAGAAGACAAAAAATAGGAGGTTTCAGCTGTAAGTCAGATGAAAGTTTTTGTAGTTCTTAGGGCATAGTGGCAAAATAGATGAGAATATAGCTTTTCCCCTCCTTTGGACAATGGGTCTCCATTTCTCACCCAGGCTGGAAGTGCACCCATGGGATCAACTTTGATTATATATATATAATAAAATGAAGGCTTTTTCAATTACACAGGTAAACCTTTAGTTATTTTTTGTTGTTTTTCCTGCTCATTGTGTAGGCAGCAAAATGTCTGCTGATAGAGATGATGAATTCCTAGCTCTGAAATCCAATGTACATCCCACATAGAAAAAAAAATGCTCATTCATTCATTTTACTTTGTCTGTCAGATTTAATGGCACACAGTTGGGCAAAATATCTCCTATTATTGCTTTAATTTCCTCTTTAATGGTAGGGAATTCCCCCTTTTCTTTTTTTCTTTTTTCTTTTTTTGGAGAGAAGGCAGTTGGGATTGCTATTCTCATTCAGTTTTCTTCAGAAGTCTATGACACCTAACTTTAACTTCTTGTTTATTTTGTGGTTAAATTTCTCTAGTTCTGAAGGGGGGAGTTGAGGTCCCCCACTATTATAGTTTTACTGCCTATTTCTTTCAGTAATCTACTTAATTTATTCTCTAAGAACCTGGATGCTAGGCCATGTGATGCATATATATTTAGTATTGATAAGATTTCATTGTCCACACTATTTTTTAGCAAGATGTAGTTTCCTTTCTTGTCTTTTAATTAATTTTTTTCTTTTTCTGAGATCAGGATTGTAACCCTTGATTTTTTTTTTGCTTCATTTGAAGCATATAATATATTTGATTCCAGCCTTTTATCTTTACTCTGTATGTGTCTCTCTGCTTCAAATGTGTTTCTTGTAAACAACATATTGTAGGGTTCTGGTTTTTAATTCCTTCTGCATTGTGTTTGGTTTTATGGAAAAGTTCATCCCATTCACATTCACAGTTATGGTTCCCAGCTGTGTATTTCACTCCATATTATTTTTCCCCTTGTTTATACTTGTCCCCCTCTCTCTTTTCATCCCTCTTTACCAGTGTTTTGCTTTTGACTACTGCCTCCCTCAATCTGCCCTCCCTTCTATCATCCCATTCCATTCCCTCCTCCCCCTCCTATTTCCAAATAGGATAAAATGGATTTCTTTACCCAAACAAATGTGATGTTATTCTCTCTGAGCCAAATCCAATGTAAGTAAGATTCAACAGCAAGGTAATTCAAGTCAGTTCCTATGGTCTTGTGATGGAGATAGTCTTCTGTTTCCAGAGAGAGGCCCTTGGGGACTGAGTGTGGATTACAACATAGTATTTTCACTTTTTTTTCTTGTTGTTTGCTTGCATTTTGTTTTCTCCCTCATTTTTTCCTTTTTGATCTGATTTTTCTTTCTTTCTTTCTTTCTTTCTTTTTTTTTTTAATTAAAAGCAATTTTATTGGAGCAGCTAGGAGGTACAGTGTATAGAGCACCAGCCCTGAAGTCAGGAGGATATGAGTTCAGATCTGTCCTCGGGTACTTAATGCTTCTGTGTGACTCTGGGAAAGTCACTTAATTGCCTATGCAAAGAAAAAAAAAAAAGAGAAAACAAATAGAAGAAAAAATATGAACATATATAAATATGAAATCTATTTTAAAAAGTAGTATTGAAATTTTATTAAAGCTTTTTATTTTCAAAACATATGCATGGATAATTTTTTTTGCAAAACCTTGTGATCCAAATTTTCCTCCTCTTCCCCCCCCCACTTCCCTAGATGGCAAGTAATCCAATATATGTGACACATGTTAAAATATATGTTAAATCCAATATATGTATGTATTTATACAATTATCTTGCTGCAGAAGAAAAATCAGATCAAAAAGGAAAAAAATGAGAAAGAAAACAAAATTCAAGCAAACAATAACAAAAAGAATGAAAATGCTATATTGTAATCCACACTCAGTCTCCACAAATCTCCACACTCTCTGAGTATAGATGGCTCTCTTCATCACATGGTTATTGGAACTGGCCTTAATTATCTCATTGTTGAAAAGAGAGCCATGTCCTTGATATGATTTTTCTTGTGCAGCATGATAAAAGTGAAAAAACATATAGAAGAATTACACATGTTTAACACATATTGAATTTCTTGCCATCTAGGGGAGGGAGTAGGGAGGGAGGAAGAAAAAAATTTGGAACACAAGGTTTTGCAAGGGTGAATTTATTTTACTTTATTTTTTTGCAAAGGTGAATGCTGAAAACTATCTATGCTTATATTTTGAAAATAAAAAGCTTTATTTTTTAAAAAAGAAAGGTTCAAACAATTCTCATCCCCTCTCTTCTTCCCTCTACTGTAAAAAGTCTTTCATGCCTCAACATGTTATAATTTATCTCATTCTATCTTCTCTCAGCACAATCTTTTTTTCACCCCTTAATAAATTTTTTTATCATCACATTAAAGCCAAAATACCCACACCTTTTGCCTAAGTTTACTCCTTCTAACTGCCTATATATATATATACACACACACACACACATACAGTTCTCAAGAGTTACATGTATCATCTTCTCAGTTGTTTTCCATTGTTTTTTAGTTTCTTCTATTTTTCATTTCTTTTGATTTTGTTTGACTGGTTCTTGATGTCTCGTAAAATCATTAGCTTCAACTTGCCGGTTCTATTTTTTAATGAATTGTTTTCTTTGGTTAGCTTTCATTGCCTCCTTTCCCATTTGGCCAATTCTATTTTTAAGGAGTTATTTTCTTCAGTCATTTTTTTCACTTTCTTTTCTAAGTTGTTGACTCTTTTTTTTGGTAATTCTCATTTCTTTTCTTAATTTTTCTTCTATCTCCCTTAATTGATTTTTTAAGTCCTTTTTGAGCTCTTCCAAGGAGACTTTTTTAGCTTGAGATTAATTCATCTTCTGCTTTGAAGTTTTACATATAGGCATTTTGACATTATTGTTATCTTTGGAATTCGACTTTTCTTTGCCATAGTAGCTTTCTATAATCAGGGCTTTTTTTTCCCCTCTCATTTTTAAAAGTTGAGCTCTGCAATTGGGGTTCAGGGGTCACTGCCCCAAACTTCTTGCACTGGGGACACTGGTTTTCAGCTCTGCAGCCTCTGGGGTGGCAATTTGCCCACTGGGCTAGAGTGGCCTGGTCTAATCATGATTACTATGCCCTGGGTTCTGGGGCTGGGGGCCTTCCAGCTGGCCTGCTGTACCACTGGCTTGCTGAGCTAGAACCACAGATTCTTGTGTGCTGATCTGTGCTGTGGCTAGATACTGCTTGTGTTGGGCTCCTTTTACCCAAGTGAGATAGACTTTTCCTAAAGTCCTTCTAAGTTATCTTGGGCTGGAAAACTCTTTCACTCTTGTCTTTTTTTGTGGGTTCTGTCATTCCAGTATTCTTTTACAGGCTTGATTTAATGTTTTTTTTTTTTCTCTCAGAAACTGGGGAGAGCCCAGGCAACTTCCTGGCTTCTCTCCGCCATCTTGGCTCTGTCCCCAATCCAGTTATGTTCTATCCTGTTTTATGTGAAGTAGCAATTGGAAAGGATCCTCTAGGAGACATATGGTCAATTATCTTTTTAATGTGCTCACCAGAACAAACTCTCCTTCTTTAGATACTTTCATTGGGCTCCAGATTAAATCAGAGCATGGATTTTGTTGGGGAAGGGAAGCATATGTTGTTACCACAACCGTGGTAGCATTTATGCATCTTAATAACCATAAATCTCAGGCTGGGCTTCGCTTCATAGGACCTAATGTTTTCCTTTTCCTCTTCTTCCTCATCCTCACGACATCCCACTTCTCCAAAAAAATACTTTCCTCCTTCCCCATCCCAATTAGAGACAAATTTTGGTCATTTGTCTCTTAAAAGTAATGGGCAGGTCAGAAAGAAAAGGCAGTCAGTTTAAAAAGCCTTGTGTTTGCCATCTCATTTGTCCTTTCCTTGGGATCCCTTCTTTATAAAAAACATTTGTGTGTCTGTATGTGCACACATACACACATGTGTACATATATATCTTTATATGTAGACATATATGTATAAATAGGTAGGTATATAGTTAGAAATACATACATGTATATATGAAAATATATGTGCATATGCAGATATGTGTATGCATGTATAGACCATGTTTACTTTAATCCAAATGCAATACTACAAAAGGAATGTAGAAAAATGCCTACCAACTTAAAAAAAAAAAAAAAAAGATCTCCATATATATTGCAGAATAAAATCTCCAGAAGATTTCTGCAATTCCACCAGCAGCAGGAAAATATTTATTTGACTAGCAAACTTATGTGGAGAGGTTCATCACATAAGAAACACATTTGGAAAAAAAATAAAAGAAACACATTTGGGAAAAAAATAAAAGAAACACATTTGGCTGAATTACTCGCTCTTCAAATGGTTGTATATGTACACATACATAGATATAAATATATATATATATATATATGTGTAGGCATGCATGTATATATAAATATGTACATATAGGTATATAAATACATGCATGTATGTATGAAATAGATGTATATGTGCAAATATGTATATGTATGTATAGACCATGTTCATTTTAATTCAAATGCAATACTACAAAAGAAATGTAGAAAAATATGTCTACCAACTTAAACAGAAAAATACAATCTTCTTATATGTTGCAGAATACAGTCTCCAGAAGATTTCTGTAATTCTACCAGCAGCAGAGAGAATCCACAAAAGGAAAATATATGCTGGCAAACTTATGTGGAGAGACTTATCACATAAGAAACATATTTTGGGGGAAAAAAAGAAACACATTTGGCTGAGTTACTTGTCTTCATATGCTGCATCTTGACTTTTAGCATATTGACAATAGCATCATAACAATACTGTTATTCCCCACCATGAATTAATGCCCTCTTCTGGGTCTCTCTTCTGAGTTCTGCTGTTCTCTGTACAAAATGACTTTGAGAAAGTGATTGAACTTTTCTAGGTTTTACTTTCCTTTTTCACAAAGTGAAGGGGTTAGATCAGAAGATCCCTAAGGTCCTAAAGGTCCCATGTAGCTGAGATCTGTGATCCTATCTCCTGTATGGAGAGCAGATTATTCCAACTCTTTAATTTATAGCCCTGGGGACTATTTTATCTCTTTTGTGATTCAGACTTCAGCAAAACACATCCAGTCAGCATTCCCGAGGAGCTGCTAGACATTTTAAAGTCTATCTTTTGAATTCTTATTTTTCCTATTGCTAGTAATAGTCATCTAGTATAAACTCGTTTCTGAGTTATGGTTTGAAGATTCCTTTTGATTCCCATCCTAGTTATGGGTCAGTTCAAATCATTCTGGGGACTCCAATGAATAAAGCTGCAAAGACTTTGGAGCTATGGTAGGGGGACTCCTTTCAACAGCACAAACACCATGTCCTTCTCAATTACCAGAAAAAAATCAACTCAGAAATAAGACTGAAGAGGGCTAGTGGGGCTGATGGAATAGTGAGCCTTTGTCCCATTTCAACAATAATCAAAGTTGTTCTACTTCCTACCTAACAAAGGAAAAAGTTAAGAACTGACCAACACAGAACCTGCTCTCCTGTTCTGTGAGGAGGGAAGTATGGTTCATTGACTGTACTCTGGAACCATTATTATATTTACTGCAGATAACCAGAGTCCTTCTGTCTTTTAGTGTTGTTTTTATTCACATCATTGTGTATATGATTCTCTGGATTCTGTTTCCTTCCCTCTGCAGCAATCCATACGAGTCACCCTGTGTTTCTTTGAATTATTCATATTTATTCATCATTTCTCATATTGCAATATTCCATTACATTTAGATATCAATATTTGTTCATCCAATTATCCATTTATTGTTTTAACATTTGCCATCATGTAGTTTTGTGAATACTTTGGAACACAGGAAATCTTTCTGTTTTTGACCACCTTGGAGCATATGTCCAATGGTAGTGGTGATGGGAAAATGAACATGTCACTGAGAAGAATTTTTGACTTTTTTATGTATAATTTGAAATTATGTTCCAGATTTTTATTAAAATAATATTAAGTATAAAAAAAAGTATAACAATTTTTTATAGGGGCAGCTAGGTGGCACAGTGGATAGAGCACCAGCTCTGAAGTCAGCAGGATCTGAGTTCAAATCTGATCTCAGACACTTAACGCTTCCTAGCTGTGTGACCCTGGGCAAGTCACTTAACCCCAATTGCCTCAGCAAATTATATATATGTGTGTGTGTGTGTGTGTGTGTGTGTGTGTGTGTGTGTATTTGGGTGCCTACCATCCCATAGGGCTTCCACACTGGTTATTTCTGCCTTTTATCATATTTCTAATTTGATAGGTGTGAGGTTAAACTTCAGAATTGTTTTAATATGCATTTCTCTTATTATTAGTGATTTAGCACATTTTTCATATGGTTTTAGCTGGATTGAAACTCTTTTGATCCTTTGTCTATTAAGGAATGGTACACTTTTATATTTGTGTCTTGAATGCATTTTTAAAAAACATGGATCTCCACAAAATAGAAGATTTTGATTACATCAAACTAAAAAGTTTCTGTACAAATAATACTAATGCAAACAAGATTAGAAGGGAAGTAACAAATTGGGAAAATATTTTTAAAAACAAAGGTTCTGACAAAGGTCTCATTTCCAAAATATATAGAGAACTGACCATAATTTATAAGAAACCAAACCATTCTCCAATTGATAAATGGTCAAAGGATATGAACAGACAATTCTCAGAGGAAGAAATTGAAACTATATCCACTCACATGAAAGAGTGTTCCAAATCACTACTGATCAGAGAAATGCAAATTAAGACCACTCTGAGATACCACTACACACCTGTCAGATTGGCTAAGATGACAGGAACAAATAATGACAAATGTTGGAGGGGATGTGGGGAAATTGGGACACTAATACATTGCTGGTGGAGTTGTGAAAGAATCCAGCCATTCTGGAGAGCAATCTGGAATTATGCCCAAAAAGTTATCAAACTGTGCATACCCTTTGACCCAGCAGCGCTACTATTGGGATTATATCCCAAAGAAATACTAAAGAGCGGAAAGAGACATATATGTGCCAAAATGTTTGTGGCAGCTCTTTTTGTTGTAGCTAGAAACTGGAAGATGAATGGATGTCCATCAGTTGGAGAATGGTTGGGTAAATTGTGGTATATGAAAGTTATGGAATATTATTGCTCAGTAAGAAATGACCAGCAGGAGGAATACAGAGAGGGTTGGAGAGACTTAAATCAACTGATGCTGAGTGAAATGAGCAGAACCAGAAGATCACTGTATACTTCAACAACGATACTGTATGAGGATGTATTCTGATGGAAGTGGAAATCTTCAACATAAAGAAGATCCAACTCACTTCCAGTTGATCAATGATGGACAGAGGTAGCTGCACCCAGAGAAGAAACACTGGGAGGGGAATGTAAATTGTTAGCACTAATATCTGTCTGCCCAGGTTGCATGTACCTTCGGATTCTGATGTTTGTTGTGCAACAAGAAAATGATATTCACACACATGTATTGTACTTAGACTATATTGTAACACATGTAAAATGTATGGTATTGCCTGTCGTCGGGGGGAGGGAATAAGGGAGGGGGGGTAATTTGGAAAAATGAATACAAGGGATAATATTATAAAATATATATATATATAATAAAAAAAATTAAAAAAAAAAAAAAAAAAAACATGGATCTCTGTAGAAAGAGAGACACTGAATTCTTTAAGACCTGGTCATGAATAGCTGCTTTCTCCTCTGTTCCAATTGCCTTGCTATCCCTCCCATCTCTGGTTCCAAGGAGTAAAATGTCACCAAGGCAGATTTTTCCAGGAGTGAGATTTTCTTTCTTCAGTGGTAGAAGTGTGGGCCAGATCATGAACTCTGAGGTGAAATTTCTGCCTGCCTTAAAACACCAGGCTTTATTTTTGGCTTTTAGGTAACCTCCCCCTCTTCTGGACACATATCAAGCCCCATCACGCCTTTTGGCCCAAACACAGGTAAGGATGACGGAACTCGGTTCAGTTCCTTTTCCAGAGCAGAAACTGTGTATCATTGTAGGATAGCATGTCATGGCTCAGAATTCCCCATTCAACATGGCTTCCTTTGCCTTTCAGCACTCCAGGAGATGGGCTCACTGGGGATGTTCATAAACCATAAATTTCCATTCAAATGATACTAATCTTAACTCAAATCATGTGGGCCAGATAACTTTCCTCCTGACCCTGCCGAAAACAGCTCCTCATGCCGAAAATTAGGACGCTGCTATGGGGCCAACATCATGAGTTCAAAAGCATATGGCCACTGTAGGGACCTTCCAAATGGTAGTAGGAAGGCACCAAGCCTCTGGAACTTAGCAACATCTAAACAGGAGTTGGAAAGTTGAATTATGTTACCCGGGATCATCACATTATTTGTGACTTCTTACTAAATAAAAGAACACACACACACACACACACACACACACACACACACACACACACACACACACACATCCCTTCTCAAAGTGAATGTGAATGTACAGTAAACTGAATTTCCAGAATTTTAGAACTTAGAATCCTCAGTTCAGAAACTACCTCAGAGACCATTTGACCTAAGCCCTTTATTTTATAAAGGAGATGCTGAAGCCCAGGAAGATCAAGAGATGTGTCAGAAGCTCTGGAGCTTATTTTGATATTTTCCTGTAAATATAATGTAGAGAGGCAGCAATGATGAAAGACAAATGACTAGCAGGCTTCAAAGTCAGGAAGGTCTGACGTAGAGATCCTTGGCAAATTCCTTCTTAACACCTAGTGCCTCATTTCATTACACTGCAGACAATGGACTGACCTGCTTCAGCAGAGAGTTTCTTTATCTATCAGTCTATTTTTTTATCTACCTACCTATTCATCCTCCCTCCTTACCCCCTCCCCTTATCTATCTATCCATCCATCCATCCAAATATCCTATTTCTCTATTTATTCATCCAAACATTCTATCTTTTTATTTCTCCATCCACCCATCGGTTCATCTATCTACCTACCTATTTATCTACCTACCTACCTACTTACCTACCTATCCATCCATCCATCTGCCTATTTTTCTATCTATATGTCTATTTATTATCTATCCATCCATCTATATACCTCCTCTCTCTCTCTCTTTCTCTCTCTTTCTCTCTCTCTCTCTCTCTCTCTCTCTCTCTCTCTCTCTCTCTCTCTCTCTCTCTCTCTCTCTCCACCCAAACATCCTATTTATACATCTATCTATCCTATTTCTCTCTCATCCATCCGTCCGTCCATCCATCCATCCATCCATCCATCCATCCATCCATCCACCTACCTACCTACTTACTTTTTCCATTTCTAATTCTAATTCTGAGATTGCAGAGGTGTTAATCTGCTTAGGCAGAAAATTCTTATCTGGGAAGTTCCCTATGGAAGACCCAGTCTTCAATCTAGCTCCATTTTTATATTGCTTATATGAGTAAATATTTTTTCACAGCAGATAGAGTACTAGACTTTGAGTCAGGAAGACCTGACTTCAACTCTAGCCCCAGACACTTCCTACTTCTATGACCCTAAGCAATTTACTTAACCTCTGTCTGACTCATGTGATATATTAAATGGAGGATAATAATAGTCAACTCTCAGAGCTGTGAAGATGAAATAAGATATTATATATAGAGAACTTTGTAATATTTAAGGAATGAGATATAACCATTGATTATTGTTACAGCAATATTAATATTAACAATAGAAATGAGTTTCTTGAGGGAAAGGACTGCTCTATTTTTCTTTTTAAATTTACATTTTATGTTTTTATATGATATTTTTATTTTTATCTTTAGAGGTTAACAAAATGCTTAACACATAGTTAATAAATGTTTGTTAATTGAACTGGAACCAGCCTTTTCTGTCCATCAAGAGGTTGATTTATATTGATTAAAGAAGGGAATGTTTTAGGATAGATAGTTTTCCTCAGATGTCTAACAATATGGATACATTAATTTGTGGATATTTCTTGCTCTAAGAAACAGTGTATCAGAATTCAAATTCCTAAAACTCTTTAGCCGTATTACTGGAAGAACATTAATAGTCATTCCCATTCCAAAAAGATCCTTTCTCTGCATAATGAATCAACATTTTTAAAGGCTAGAGGACTAGCTCTGGGGTCAGGAAAATCTGAATTGAAATCCTACCTTTGATGCAGACAATAGATGTAAAGTTGGATGGGACCTTCAAATTTACCTCATTTAACCTCTTAATTTTAGAGATGAAGAAACTGAAGCCCAAAGAGATGAGGAAGTGGCAAAGCTGTGATCTGAATCCAGATTTTTGGAATCTAAATTGTAAATCTTAATTTGACATCTAAATGTTTTTCTATGATCAGTGGGCTATAAAACCGTGCATACCCTTTGATTCAGCTTCTATTACTGGGTCTGTATCCCAAGGAAATCATAAAGAAGGGAAAAGGACCCATGTGTACAAAAGTTTGTGGTGGCAAAGAATTGGAAAACGAGTAGATGCCCATCAAGTGGGGAATGGCTAAATAAGCTATGGTATGTGAAAGTAATATAATATTGTTATATAAAAATGATGAACAAGCTGATTTTAGAAAGACCTGAAAAGATGTATATGAACTGATGCTGAATGAAACAAGTAGAACCAGGAATACTTTGTACACAGCAATAGCAAGATTGTGCGATGATTAACTAAGACTTGGTTCTTCTTAGTGGTTCAGTAATCTAAGGAAATCCCAAATAAACACCCGCATCCAGAAGGAGAATTATGAAGACCGAATGTAAATCAACACATGCTATGTTTGCTTTTTCCTGTTTTTTACTCCCTCTCGTGGTTTTTCCATTTTGTTCTGATTTTTTCTCTGAATATGATTCATAAATGTGCAATAACAATTAATGTATATGTATAACCAGAAACAATAAAACAATAAAAAAACTGTTCTTTTCACTATCCCACATGTGTCCATGAGCAAGTCCACCTCTCCATGCCTTGGACCATTCTCTAAATCTCTAAGAAGAATTGTTAATATGTATTCTTGGGGAGAATTCTCCATACCAATAAAACCATAGGCTAATAAAAAGTTTAAAAAATTAATGAAAGTTTGGCTAGTTTTCTTTTCTTTAATAGACCATCAATGAGGGAAACTGAAAAGATGAGAGATAGTCAAGTAATATTCACTCTTTGAGTGAAATTAGTTTATTTTTTTCTTTTACTATCAAGTCACTTCTGAAATGTATAATTTGTGTAATCTTTGGCAAGTGATTTAACTACTCTGGACATCAGTTTCCTTATCTGTAAAGGAGGGGATTGCACTAGATGGTCTTTGAGATTTCCTCACCCTATACAGGGAATCTCTTTTCCATGAGAACTTTCCTGTGGACCACCTCTATGATGTTGACAAATACTTTTGGTGAACATGCATCTCTATGTTTAAATCTTGTTTAACATTACTAATAAGAAGGTCAATGAGCAAAGCTATTCCTCTATATATAATCTGCACAGCTATTATGGAAAGCACTTTGGAATCATACCCCAAAAGTCACTAAATTGTACACCCAATACCCCTACCAGTTCTATTACCCCTAAAGAGATTTTTAAAAAGGAAAATAGATCGATATTTAGAAAAATACTATAACAGCTCATTTTGTTATAGAAAAGACCTGAAAACTAAGGAGATGCCTATCAATTGGGAAATGGCTGAGGAAATGGGGGTATGCAAACGTAATGGAATATACTATTGTATCATAAGAAATGAAGGAGATGATTACAGAGAAACTGAAGGAGACTTTAAGGTGGAAAGCAGAGTGAAGCAAGCAAACCAGGAGAATAATTTATATACATTAACAACATTGTAATAAGAAACAAATTTAGGAAATCTGATCAGTGCAATGATCGTTTCCAGAGGACTCGGGCTGAAGTTACATACTCACCTCATAACTGAGAGGCAATGAGCTCAAGATCCAGAAAAAGACATACATTTTGGGGCACAGTCAATTTGGAAACTTGCTATGACTCTATGTATATATTTTTATTACAAGGCATGGATAGTGGTAGTGGGAGAAAGAGAAAACAAATGTTTGTTAAATTAAATATAAAGCAAATTTAAAAGTGAATTTTGAATTGTTTTACCATAAAATAATAGCTCATGCAAGGGAAAACTTTAAACCAGCATTTTGCTCTACCAAATCAAAAATTTTTTAGCACAATGCTATCTTGTGTTCTCTGCACCTTTCAATTAATTGTGACTTTAAAGTTGTGATCTGCTGTTGAATGCTATTTATAAATTCTGCCTGTTCCTTCTTGAACTTCACCATAAGGTTATAACCCTAGAACTAGAAGGGGCTTTTGAATTTTGCAGATGAGGAACTTGAGGCCCAGAAGGGTAAAGTGTTTTGGCCAGATGTGATAATATAGATCATAATGATAATATAAATATCAGAATTGAGATTTGGACTTAGGTCTTCAGGATGGCCTTCACGCTTGTGTGGACTGGTTTCAAAAAGATTTTGTAGAGATGGCAAAGAAGGCTTATGTATACACAGGTATTGATTCTTTCTGTCATTTTATTTTCGAGTGATAATAAAACTTCATATGTTTTCTAGGTAATCAGGATTCTCCCCTCCTTCACAATATTTCCCCTTTAAATCTTATCATCATCACCCTTGATCTTTTCCAAGAATACTTAGTCTAGTCCAGCTTCCCATTTTTGTTTTCTTGAGCATCTTTTCTACTTTATAACACAGCAAACATATCAGGGACTACTATGTTAGCATCCGGATGTTGCAGATTCACTATCATTGATGGAGAAGAGTTTGCCACAAGAATCTTTATACATCTTGTTTCACTTTTGTCTTTTTGCTGTCATTTTTTCAGTTTTATCCTTAAATGTCTATGGGATGTAATTAGGTCTCAATAGATTTTCGGTAAATTTGTCTTTCCCTTCTATTCCTTCTCACTATTTTATGAAGTAATACTTTGCAAAATCTTCCATTATCCATTCTGCTTTGTTAGATTTTACAAACAAGTTTATATTCTAAACCACTGTTGACCTTGGCTGCCATCTCTCACCACTTGGCAAGGAGATCAAGTGTTTCATTCTGAAGTGATGTCTAGGCTCTTTTAATCTCGTCATTGTGGTGTTTGATTTATATTGGCTAAACTTCCTTAGGAAGTAATGATATTCTGCGTTGATGTCTGTTCTTTTACTCATTTCCTACTTTATAGGGTCAACTATTTGTTTAAATAGGTCAAGATGAAGTTGTCTCAATTGCAAATCATGTTTTCTTATTTTTTTCTTTCTT